>NW_022589761.1:7199494-7710477 GCF_004348235.1 Phoca vitulina | reverse complement strand
TCTATCTATCTATCTATCTATCTATCTATCTATCTATCTATCTATCTATCTAGAGAGAGGGAGATATTTTTACAGATTTTTTCTTGGGGTTGACTTCTAGTTTATAGTGTTGTGGTCAGAAAAGATGCATGGTATGACTTTGATCTTCTTGAATTTGTTGAGGCTTGTTTTGTGGCCTAAGATGTAATTTATTCTGGAGAATGTTCTGTGTGTACTAGAAAACAATGTGTATTCTACTGTTTTAAGATGGAATGTTCTGAATATATCTGTTAAATCCATCTGGCCCAGTGTGTCATTCAAAGCCATTGTTTCCTTGTTGATTTTCTGTTACAATTGACATCTTAAACTTATAATTATCTAGCTTGAATTAATACTAACTTTGCCTCAGTAGTATACAAAAACTCTCTTCCTTTACAGCTCTGCCCCCCCTTTTTGTTGTTATTGTCACAAATTACGTCTTTATGCCTGTGTGCCATCAACACAGATTTATAATTATTGCTTCATACAGTTGTCTTTTATTTTTTTAATTAATTTATTTTTAAAGATTTTATTTATTTCTCTAATTGACAGAGAGAGAGACAGCGTGAGAGGGAACACAAGCAGGGAGAGTGGGAGAGGGAGAAGCAGGCTTCCAGCCAAGCAGGGAGCCCGATACGGGGCTCGATCCCAGGACCCTGGGATCATGACCTGAGCCAAAGGCAGTCACTTAACCAACTGAGCCACCCAGGGGCCCCCATACAGTTGTCTTTTAATTCATATAGGAATTAAGACAATTATAGACCAAAAATATATGAACACTGACTTGTATATTTACTTATATAGTTATCTTAACTGGGTGTTCTTTATTTCTTCATGTGGATTGAGTTATTGTCTAGTGACATTTCATTTCAGTCTGAAGGACTCTCTTCCTATAATTTTTTTTTGAAAACCAGTACTCCTGAATATTATAATGTGGCAACTCTGGAGATCATATTTGCCCCCTTCCCCAGGGTTTACTTTGGCTGCTTGTTATAGTTGTTGATATTCATTTATTCAGTGGCTTTTCTGAACGAATTTTGCAAAGTCTAAATCCTTTGTCATATGTGGCCATGGAAATCTCTGTTCTATTGGTTTGTGGGGAACTAGTGATCAATAGAAATTTTCTTTACCTGGAACCAAAAACAATCCCCTAGTCTTTGCAGATGGGGTGTGTGTGTGTGTGTGTGTGTGTGTGTGTGTGTCACACTTTCAATCCTTTAGGCATTTTGCAACTATGCCTTAACTTTCATTTCCTGGTTGGACAGAGCCTGAAGGTAAATCAGAGGTGAATCTTAGGGCCTTCCCTAGTAACAACTCATGAAGATACAAATAAAAGTAATTTATTGAAGCTTTAGTTTTGGTGATAAAAGTATTTCAACATCTTAAATTATTATTATCCTATTATATCCTATCATATAATGGAAGATACCTTAACTCTTACAAGGAATGAGTTTGCTGTTTATCTACAGTTCTGAAGTGATATCTATCACTTCAAAAAGTAAAATGTAAAAAAGTAAAAATGAAAAAAGTAAAATGGTTTATAATAAAATAATGAAAACATGAAACTTTATATATACTTTCATATGTTTGCAAATACTTATATGAATGCTGGAGAACATTAAGGAAAGATGTTCATCATCTTGTTAACACTGGGACTGGGTCAGAGGATGAAGTGGAGGGAGAACATTGACTTTTTCCTATATAATTAAATAGATGAAGTAAACCAATTAAAAATGCCTGAAGGGAAGGGGAAAATAAAGCAAAATTAAAAAAAAAAGTCCAAAAGTGGCAGTGTATCGTTGTGACTTAGCTTGCAGACTCAGAAGCTATCTTTGTGGTACAAATCCATGCTTTCCATTTGCTGTGTTACATTGGACAAATCCTTCTAATGCCTTTTCTGGTCTTATTTTCTACATTTAAAAACTATGAATAGGGGCACCTGGGTGGCTCAGTCGTTAAGCGTCTGCCTTCAGCTCAGGTCATGATCCCCGGGTCCTGGGATCGAGCCCCGCATTGGGCTCCCTGCTCAGCGGGAAGCCTGCTTCTCCCTCTCCCACTCCCCCTGCTTGTATTCGCTCTCTCGCTGTGTCTCTCTCTTCAAATAAATAAATAAAATCTTAAAAAAAAAGCTATGAATAATTGTACCTCTCTCTATATATTTAAAGTTTGTTTGTTTGTTTGTTTACATTATCTCTATACCCAACATGGGGCTTGAACTCATGACCCTGAGATCAAGAGTCCCACGTTCTTCCCACTGAGCCAGCCAGGTGCTCCAAAATGTCACTTCTTTCTAAAATAATCTATAAGTTCTAGGCAATCTCAATCAGCATACCAGCATCAGTTTTTAATAATAGAATTGACTAGCTCATTCTAATTCTCAGGTGGAAGACAAAATGGGCCAGAAGAGCCAGAAACGTTTGGAAGATAATTACATAATGGAAGGACTTGCCTTATCAAGAGCCAAATATTCCATAAAGCTTCAGTATGGTATTGGGACAGTAACACAAACAGAAGAGAGATGGAAAGAATGATTGTTCTGTAAATGGTGTGTGGACAGTTGTTTATCCATGGGGGGGGGTGGTTACATATCTACCTCACACCTTGCTCCCTTCAGCAGCACATATACTAAAATTGGAATGATACAGAGAAGATTAGCATGGCTGCTGCACAAGGATGACATGCAAATTCATCTCTACCTCACACCGTACCCCCAAAATCAACTCCAAAGGAAATGTAAAAATCAGAAACTATTACAGAATTAGAAGAAAATAAAGGAGTGTTTTTTTTTAATTGCAGGATAAGAATACTTTTGCATGTAAGAAACAAAATTCAGTATACATAAAGGAAGAGAGCGATAAATATAACTTAGTGAAAATTGAATATTTTAAAAGTCCAATGACGCCATCCCTTCCAGCCAAGATATGTACACTGAAACTGAAAGCTCTGGGACTGGGGCGCCTGGGTGGCTCAGTCGTTAAGCGTTTGCCTTCGGCTCAGGTCATGATCCCAGAGTCCTGGGATGGAGCCCCGCCTGGAGCCCCGCATTGGGCTCCCTGCTTAGCGAGAAGCCTGCTTCTCCCTCTCCCACTCCCCCTGCTTGTGTTCCTTCTCTTGCTTTGTCTCTCTCTGTCAAATAAATAGATAAAATCTTTAAAAAATAATAATAATAAAAAGAAGGGACTAATTCCAATTCAGGCCAAGGGAGCAGAGACTGGGGACTAACATCCCCTCAACCCCCCCCCCCCGCCCCAGGGGAGAGGGGCGCCTGGTAGAGACAGAGAAACGTGATTAGGCAAAGGTATGGTGTAAAATAAAGATAAAAATACCGGAATAAAGTAATAAAGATACCGCCTTAGTTGATGCATCTCCCACCTTTCCCATCTCCCCCTTCCCCCAGCTTCTATCATGCTGCAATTCTGCCCTCGTCCCAAGTGTCTCAATTTAAAACCTCGCGGAAAAGATAAGGATTCTCCTGTCACAGCCTTGGGGAACCTGAGTGGGCAGAGGTGTGGAGGAGCCCGTCCCCCCACCCTCCCACCCCGCCACGGGTACCCTGCACCTGCCCCCTCTTCCAAAATCCGAACTGCCCTCTCAGTAGCCGGCGAGAGAGCCGGTCTAGCAGGGACAAGAGCCAGTACGCGACAAATGTTTGGGGTAATCAGGAGCAGAGGAGTGAGATTAGCGCAGTGATTTAGGAAACAGCCCCGACACTAGAAAAAACTCTGCCGTGAGAGACGGCACACTGAGGCCTCATAGGGATATAAGAGCCAGTTAGAGAAAGAAAAATTGTGGGAGAAAGGAGCTAATCAAGACCTGGACGACCCTAAATTCCCATAGCAACGCCTCAGCGTCCCTTGGTGTGCAGGATTCCTTCCTAGGGGCCTTTTGTTGTTAGGAGGGCTGGTCCCCGCGGGTCACTCACAGCCGGATTGGCCCAGCCTCGCAGGCCTCCCACTAGCTCCTTTGTTGTTGGAAGGACTCGCCCCCGCCAGTCATTTTCAGCCGTGCTGTACCTCCCAGTAGGCCTCCATTTGGCCCCTGGGGACGTTAGGGAGGCTCTTCTTCCAGCTGTGACCAATCCAGGCTTAGGAACGCACGTCTGTCAGTCACGGTCTGTTTCCTGCTCTCCCTTCACTCAAAACCACGGTCCACACGCACAGCACTGTCTGGACATCAACGCGACCGCCTAGATCAGAACCAGAGAGCCAGTCTGCAAAATACTGTTTCCTCTATTTGGAAGACAATCGCGGAGTAGAAGAATGGGGCTCTGAATTCCGTGGGTGGAGACTGGAGTCGAGGGGCCCGCGGATCCCGGGGGATGCCAAGAAACACACACACACACACACACACACACACACACACGAGGGCCATGGATCCCTTCGAATTAGAAATTTTAAAATGTTACCCCAAAGACAGTTCCAGATACCCACACAAAGAGGAGTTTGCTGTACTCTGATTGCTGGTTAGAAACGTATTGGATTTGGTTTTGCCCCTGGATTTGGTTTTGCAAAGAAGGGGCCCGGCACCGCAAGTGTCTCTTTGATTTTATTCATTAATGTCTTCACTGTCCATTTCCTTTATTTTATTATTTATTAGCCCATTGATAATGAGACCTGCTGTGTGCAAAGTCAGGTCTCGGAGTTCAGGGGTCGTAAGACCTGGACGAGGACAGGGGGTCTCCGTCGCCGAGTGCAAATCTCCTAGACGATTCAGCCAACAGCGCGAAAGATGATTGCAAAGTGGGGGTGAGGCGCCCAGAGCAAGCGTTCTTGCCTGGACTCCCGCAAGAAACCTTTGTTACTCTTTGTAGGCGGGTCGGCCGTAAACACTTTTTATTGGTCAATGAGAGGCGAGCCCTTCCTTTTTTGCACATCCATTGGCTAAGGCCTCTGTCTATATTTGAGATACCTGCATTCTTCCTTTCTTCCTCGGTGTTGCTTTGAAACCGAGTCCAGTGTATTTAATCGTGTTTCCCATTGGCCACTGTTTCCGGAAGCCCGCCCCCACGCGGAGGCACAGGCAAGCGCGAGGCCGGAAGAAGCTGTGCAGGCAGATGGGGCTGAACGTGGTTTCAGAGCTTTACGTTGGGCTGGGAAGAGACCGCAGGACGTGGGACGTTCGGGTCCGCGCGGCGTGAAGTCCTCCGGGTCCGTCCTGCGTGCCTGGGAATTCGGCTGTCGCGACGGCGAGAGTCGGGACTCGGGCTGGAAACCCGAGCGGTTAAACCTCCAGCTCTTTCTGGTTTCCAGCCGGACTAGGTGGGCGCCCGCGCAGAGGCTGATCAGACCTCCGACTGGCAGGGTCTTGGTATTAAAGGTAAAAGCAGGCATTTTCCAGCCCACCCGGGTAAAACGCCCTTTCATTTTTTGGTAGGTTTTTTTTTTTTTTTTAAGATTTTACTTACTTATTTAACAGAGAGCCCGCACAAGGAGGGGGAGCGGCAGGCACAGGGAGAAAGAGAAGCAGCCTCCCCTCTGAGCGGAGAGCCGGTTGTGGGGCTCAATCCCAGGACCCTGGGACCATGACCTGAGCCGAAGGCAGACGCTAACCGACTGAGCCACCTAGGCGCCCCTGGATTTTTTTTTTTTTTTAAAGATTTTATTTATTTATGTATTAGCGAGCGAGAGAGAGAGAGAAACAGCATGAGAGGGGAGAAGGTCAGAGGGAGAAGCAGGCTCGCCGCTGAGCAGGGAGCCCGATGTGGGACTCGATCCCAGGACTCCAGGATCATGACCTGAGCCAAAGGCAGTCGCTTAACCAACTGAGCCACCCAGGCGCCCGGATTTTTTTTCTTTTAAGGGAAAATATGTTCCTGACTTTGGTACCTTACTATTAGTAATAATTCCCCAATTTCTTTTTTTTTTTTTTTTAAAGATTTTATTTATTTATTTGACAGAGAGAGACACAGCGAGAGAGGGAACACAAGCAGGGGGAGTGGGAGAGGGAGAAGCAGGCTTCCCGCCGAGCAGGGAGCCTGATGCGGGGCTCGATCCCAGGACCCTGGGATCATGACCTGAGCCGAAGGCAGACGCTTAACGACTGAGCCACCCAGGCGCCCCCCCAATTTCTTTAATATCTTATTTTTTTGACAGATATACATAGTTCTTGTAAAAGGAACAGCCAGTTAAGGAGGTTTAGGGATTTTTGTTTTGTTTAAAAACTATAACCGTGGTTTGACTCTTTTAGTAATAGATAATAGGACTACCTTCCCAAACCCTTTAAAATGTTACTCAGTGAGTGGATCTCTTATTTTTGTAGGATTTATTTCATAGCTTTGGATGAGAGACCTCATACAGGCTTAGGTCCTTATGCCAAATGCAATTTTATCGTTGGGTATGTTGCATTTTCTTCTTTGACCATGCATCAGTTTAGAAGTGTGTTTACTTTCCTGAGTTTTCATTTTCTCCTTTTTCTTCTGCCTTGTCTAGCTCACAGAACAAATACTAAGAGAAAAGAATAACTTGAGGGATTTGGAGAGATACTTTGTACTTTAAAAAAAAAGTTTTTATTTATTTATATGACAGAGGGAGAGAGGAGCACAAGCAGGGGGAGTGGCAGAGGGAGAAGCAGGCTTCCTGCAGAGCAGGGAGCCTGATGCAGGACTCAGTCCCAGGACCCTGGGGTCATGACCTGAGCCAAAGGCAGCCGCTTAACGACTGAACCACCCAGGCGCCCCACTTGTACTTACCACTAAGATTTTTAGTCATTGAGCATCAGGAACAGGCCTGGGAGGCCAACAGCCTCATTCAGATCCCAGATGCAGCCTTTATTAGCTCTCTGACCTTGAACCCACCAATGAGCCTCACTGTGGCTTTGATTCGTCATGGGGAAAATGGTAGCATCCAGAGTGGCTTGCTGCCAGGTTCACATTGATGATCCAGGGGAAGTGCCTGGCCTCCATCTCTCCTTGCTGCTCCAACCTTTGCCTTGTTAATTGAAGAAATACTACTATAAACACATTCTGGAGGTGTGTCTGGCATTTACCCTCCTAATGATTTATGGAGAAACCTTCACATTTTCAATTGTTTCCTTTGCTTTCTGTCATTCCTAACCTACCTGATTCTATCTGATGTGATCTTGTGTGTGTTTGCATAGATAGAATTTTGGCTTACCTTTCTCTTCAGAGTCTGATTGCCCGCACCCTACCTCTACCAGGATGTAGAGTTTCTCAGGACTCACTTCCAGCCCATCTCTAGAGTCCTGTACTATTTCCCGTCCCTCCCCGTCACTGCAGCTTTATTGCTTAAACATTTCATGATGGGCATCCCTCCCTGACTTTGTATTATGTTAAATTATATTGAGTTATTGTTCTCTGTGTGTCCGTGCTGTATTACAGTTCATGGAGGCAGGTGGGCCTAGGTTAAGAATTTGCCTTCTGCTCCTGAAGGAGAGGTCACAAGGAGTTGTTGAGCAGAGATGGGGAGACACTGGGCTGATGTTTCCTTAAGGGTTCCCCTAAGAAGGGGGAGGCTGAACCTTCTCAAGCAAACTTGTTTTTATTCTTTTAGGTCTGAATTTTGGGCAAATCTTGTAGAGATTAAAGAGGTAAGACTAAACTTTCAACATTCGCACTGAGAAAGGCTGAGGAGATGAGTTGGGCTACAGCTTGGGGTGGCAAAATGGTAGACAGGTGGACAGCAAGAAAATATAACCCAGAGGGAGAAGAGAAAATACCCCTCAGAAATCAGGGCAAAATCCCAAAGTGTCTCTTTCCCCACGGTATCACCAGGATGTGGATTCCCCTCCCAGTTCCAAACCTGCAGTGCCAGTGAAGGACAGCGGAGCTGTGGGGATGAGAGTTTGATCACTCCATTCAGGTGCACACCCAGATACATGTGTGGCACCTCCTGGCATGCTGCCCCCTGGATAAGTTCAGTGCTTCTCCATGCACAGCATATGTCTATTTCAGATGAGACAGCCAGTCTATATGGCATGTGCTGATTTGGTTTTGATCTCATGTCATGGTGATAATCAAGACAGTGACCCTTAACAGTTTAAAATTCTTCAGCTTGCCGGTCTGTGATTGGGATAGTTTTTTTTTTTAAGATTTTATTTATTTATTTGACAGAGAGAGACACAGCAAGAGAGGGAACACAAGCAGGGGGAGTGGGAGAGGGAGAAGCAGGCTCCCCACTGATCAAGGAGCCCGATGCGGGGCTCGATCCCCGGACCCTGGGATCACGACCTGAGCAGAAGGCAGATGCTTAACCGACTGAGCCACCAGGTGCCCCTGGAGTGTATTTTATATCTACACCGTTTCTCAATTCAAACTAGCCATGTTTCTAGTGCTCAGTAGCCACATGTGATGAGTGGCTGCGTCATTGGACAGCACAGCTCTAGGGAATGATTTTATGTACACTCTCCACCTCTCTTCCTGCCTCCTTCACTCTCGTGGACCTCCACACCCCTGGAGTTGGTGACTTTTGCCTCCCTCTTTCCTCTCTTGCCGTTTGTTGTGTTCCTTTTCCGATAACGGAGACTCATTTCCAATTCCTTAATATTCTGGCCTGATTTCTTCTGTCTTATTTTCCTTTGAGGGTCACAGTTTTTTCCTCTATCCCCCGTTTCAGCCTTTCCCCATAAGAGGTGCCATGCTTTTTTGTCTTGGTTGGGTATTTATTTGCAGTTACTTACTAATGATTATTTTCTTTGTCCCATCAGTTGAGTTAGACACTTTCCCCATTTTTTTCATGACAGATCTCCAGATTAATTTTAGAGTTAAACTGGAATGCATAAATTTAGAGGTGTGTAGCACCCCTTTTGTTTCTGCCTTGATTTTTAAAATAGCATATATAGCTATATATGTATTTTAGGATATAAGATCTCACTCTTAAGTATTGCTTTGCCTCGTTGACTATTTTTATAATTATTTTTATATCTTTTCTATGTATTTTAGGGTTTCCATTAAACTGATGTAAAATTTTGTGTTCTTTTATATGAAAAATAAACATTTATTTAAAAAAAATTTCTACTCGACTGGTTATTTTTATCTAGGAAAGTCCATAAAAATGGGCATATCAGTGACATTCCTTCCTGTGCTATAATGGAATGTTATCAGGAAACAGGGTGTCAGGTCTCAGTGAGGGAGGGTAGAAAGTAGGGGTTATCAGAGTGCCGGGGTCCCAGGTTTTCTGGAAGGTTTACGTGGGTCCAGTGGTTGGGCCTGTCACTACCTGGCCGAGCACTTCCTGAGTGGTACTATTTGTAGACATGATGCTGTCGATGTTCTTGCATCATCTTGGAGGTTTTTATGTTGCAGGAGTTTCCAGAGAAGCCCCTACAGGCAGGCTTCAAGTCCCTTGTGCTGCTGCCTTGCTCTTTAGGATCTCCCCCTGACCTGGTGTTAGAGTAGAGCCTAGTGTGTTCCTTGGACAAGCAGCATCACAGCTACCTGGAAACATGTTAGAAACGCACATACTCAGGTGCCACACAGGCACTGAATTAGAAACTCACGGGGAGGCCCAGCAATCTGTGTTTACTAAGCCCCCCAGGTGGGTCTGTTGCAGCAGCTTTTTTTTTTTTTAAGATTTTATTCATTTGAGACACAGAGATACAGAGAGAGAGCATGAGCAGGGGTGAGGGGCAGAGGCAGAGGGAGAAGCAGGCTCCCCGCTGAGCAGGGAGCCCGATGCAGGACTCGATCCCAGGACCCTGGGATCATGACCTGAGCTGAAGGCAGACGCTTAACCATCTGAGCCACCCAGGCGTCCTTGTTGCAGCAGCTTTTGAGAAGCATTGTATCAGACGATGTTTGAGTTCATGCTAACTTAGTCAGACACCTGGGTCTGCTCACTGCCTGGACTTTGTGCAGGCGTCTGGATCTTCTCGGAATCCCTCTCCTGGACTTAATAATCCCTCCTACTTGAAGTCTGTCTTCCACAGCCTCTGCACTTCCTGGCTTTTGTTTCTAGTGAGTTCTGTGGTATGTACTTCCATGTCTGTGACACTGTGAGAGAAGTGGCCGAGGCTGGAATTGCCACCTACTGCTGAAGGCAGTGGCGGTGTTTAGAAGGGAGGCGAGGAGCTGTGTTTGTGTGTGTCTCACAAGACAGACTGATACTCGGGTCGCCTGGGTGGCTCAGGCGTTGGGCGTCTGCCTTCAGCTCAGGTCATGATCCCAGGATCCTGGGATCGAGCCCCGCATCGGGCTCCCTGCTCAGCGGGAGGCCTGCTTCTCCCTCTCCCACTCCCCCTGCTTGTGTTCCCTCTCCTGCTGTGTCTCTCTGTCAAATAAATAAATAAAATCTTTAAAAAAAAAAAAGACTGATACTCAATAACTGCTTTGTTTTTACTTCATCTCCTGTTGACTTCACAATGTGAGTGCAGTCTGTGTAAACCTCTCTACTGAATGATGCACAAATACAAGTATTTACGTGAACATATGAAGTCTGCATATGTGGATAAACTCCCTTACATATTTATTTATCCGTCATTACATCTCTGTGGTGTCTTATCTGATTCCTCGACCTTATTTTCTGTCACTGTACCCATCTCTACTTGAATGTATATGAAATATTTTATTATAAAAATAAACAGGGGCGCCTGGGTGGCTCAGTCGGTTGAGTGGCTGCCTTCGGCTCAGGTCATGATCCCAGGGCCTGGGATCGAGCCCCGCATCGGGCTCCCTGCTCGGCAGAGAGCCTGCTTCTCCCTCTCCCTCTCCCTCTGTCTGCCGCTCTGCCTGCTTGTGCTCTCTCTCTCTCTGTTAAATACATAAATAAAAATAAAAAAAATGTTAAAAAATAAAAATAAACAGGTACTATGTTTACTTTGTGTTTTTTCTCTCACTGGGGAACCTCCTCCCTTCTGGAGCTTCGGTGTGGGACCTGCTCTACCTTCTGTGGCCAACTCTTTTGGAGCAAGAAGGTGTTGCCCACCACCCTGTGGCTGCAGGTGACATAGCAGAGGTGTGGGCAGCCATCTCTTACCCTTGAACCTGAGTTTCCGCATGAGATTTAACTGCTGTATGTCTTTCTGAGGACAGGATTGTGCTCATTTTCCTCATCTCCCTCTCGAGGGGCTGTTTGCTGTGCTTATTTACTCCCCATTTGTCTACTCCCCATTTGCCCATCACCTGCTGATGTTATCCATGCTCTCCTCCCATCTGTGCACAAGATGGGAAAGGCTCTACACTTGACTTTCTCTTGTTTTTTATTCAGTGTCAACCCCTGAATATACCTTTCAGGGGCACTTGTCATCTTCCAATCTAGCCACGATCCTTGTGCACACACCTCCCCAAAGACTGTCTCTCTGTAATGATTTTATGCACAAACTGCACTTCTTCCTGCCTCCTGCATCCCCATAAGTGCCCCACCCCCCACCCTCATCTGATTCTTTCTTCCCTATCTCATATCCTACTTTTATGTTAGTTTTCTGACCTGAAATGTGATTACTAGGTCCTTTGTTTTCTGCCTTAATTTCTAAGTCATAGATTACTTTCAGGCTAAATTGTCACAGAATTTAGAGAAATATTTTACTTACCAGATTACCATTTTATTATAGAAGGATAATATAGGAACAGCCACATGGAAGAGATGCATAGGGCAAGGTATGGGGAAGGGTCACAGAGCTTTCATGCTGAGTGCACCACTCTCCCCGAGTCTTCATCAATCTGGAAGCTCTCCAAACTCCCATCTTTTTGTTTTTTTTATGGAGGCTTCATTACACAGGCATGAACTAGTGATTGATTCAACCTCCAGCCCCTTTTCCTTCCCTGAAGGAAAGAAAGGGGAGTAAGTTCACAGAGTCACATCATCACCTGACCTGCTGTTATATTATGTTTGACTTATTATAGGTAACCTATCAGCTTGGGTCTCTCTTCACTGACTGTGTAAACATGTCTACACATTGGGATCTGGATTATCTCAGGATCCCACCTCCCACCCCCTGCACCCCAATCCCTTCTCTAAAGCTTTCAGTCCTTCCATTTCATGTGTGCTCTTCATAGCCCCATGCCTGATTTTGGTTCTTACTGAGTTCTGTTAACCCCTTTGTGAGCTGTGCCAGCAGGACAGGAATAGGGCACTAGGCTGATCCTTCCTGAACACCATCCAATGGGGTAGGCTGATACTAACACACAAACTTTGTTTTTTTACTTCTCCAGGTAAAGTGATATTGGAAGAGATTCTGGAGTGGGATGTGAAGATTCAAGAGTAGTCTCTGAATATTTGCATCATGATAGGTCTTGGAGGTGCCTGGTGGGTGGGGCTTTGGAAGGTTCAGTTATCAGGGAATTGTGGATATTAAGGAAGTCAGGAAAGAAAAGATAACTCACAATTCAGCAATTCAGGGTAAGCTCCCAAAGGCCTCCTTCTGGCTACTTAATGCGCAGAAGCCAAGCCCTCACTTCCTATCAAGACTACAGGCCAATAGGTACCAATGAAGTTCATATAGTGTAAGATCTATTCATGCCTTTCCCCACAGCCGGGACTCTGGAGGCAAAATGTAAGGGGGCACCATAAAAACTCAGTAATCAAGATAAGTATTTTAAGGTGGTGTCTCTGAAAGTCAAAATTAATGCAAAAAAATTCATTATGAACAAAACTGTCAAGTTCTGCTTCCTCTTCACACCCATCCCCCCACCTCCCAACCACAACTCCGGTAAATTTCCCCTAAGTGGCACCTAGCTTCCAATAAAAAACCCAGGGATTTCTGATCAAGCCACGGTTCCTCACCACACTACTACTTCTACCACCAGGGGGCCTTTTGCTCTTGGTCTCAAGTCCCGCCTCCCCACCCACCAATATCCCAGGGACACAGGACTAGAGCCGTCCACCAATATCCCGGGAGTTAGCCCAAGCCGATCCCGCTCTCCTAGAAAATAGCCTTGGCGTTCCCTGCGCGGACTGGCGCACCAAGGCCGGTGTCGCTCCTATCCCGGAGTCCCAACAGAGCGTCACTCCACTGCTTCGTTCCCCAAGATCTTTGCCCTGAGCTGCGCCCACTCGCCCCAATCCGGACCCTGGTTTCTGCTCCTGGAAGGGCACACAGGGCGGAGCCTTGGCGTGGGTTACCCCAGCTCACCCGTGCCGCTGAAGGTCAGTGCGCACAGTCTGTCCACCCGCCTCCGTAACACCGGCGGGGCGCCAGGACCACATTTTCTAGAATCTTCGGGCATTTCTGCGACTCTCTCGTGGTCCGCAAGATCTCATTGGCCCTCGGAGAAGAAACATGTGCACCTTGCGGTCTGGGCATCTTAACGTGAGCTCCTAAGCTTCGTTGCATGAGAGGTGCAGATGTCAGAGTCACCCTGCCGTTGGCGAAGCCTGCTCGCCCACGACCTCTCCATCCCAAAGACTACACTCTCCAGAGGCCCGCGCGGCCACTTCCGCTGTCCCTGGCGCTCTCCTTGCTGCGGAGTTTACGTAGCCGGAGCACTTCCGGCTGGTGGGTCCCGCCCACTCGCTGGTTGGCGGCGGGGTAGGCCTCCGTATTCGGTCGTTCTCACACTTCTGCACTTGGTTCCCGAGCCTCAGCCTCAGGATCGGCAACGTGCACCCTGCGTCACGTGAGTGCCCTGTAGTCATTGCCTCGTCCAGTCAGCACGTCCCGCTGCTTGTCCCTGTTTTACTCGTGGGGACACAGGCTGCCTCTGAACTCGGGCGTTCTTCCATAGGCATTCCAGGCCATTATCTTTTTCATTCCAGCCCAGAGAGTTAGAGAGAGACACTTACTCCTTTGCAGGGGGACATGGGCTCCACTCCGTGGCCAGAGCTTAGGGCTGAATTTGAGGGTCCTCGGTCACTTTGAACCCTTTTCCCAGGGCTCTGGATGGGAATTGGGTTGTGCTGGTGATTTCTGTGACACTGAACCCCCAGGTGTGGGGCTCCGGAGCCGACCCCGCCTTGACTGCTGGAGAGGGGCTTTTCCATCTAGACACGCTCTCGTTTCTTTTCACATCCCCAGGTCTATCTCTGAGACTTTGCCCTTCTCCAAGGACAGCATTCAGGAGACCAGGAAAATGGCCACGGGGCTCCTGAAAGCCAAAAAAGAGGTGAGAATTTTCATCAAATTCCATATTGGCTGCCAACAGGATGGATGGATCTGTTCCTTTTTCTTGCGCTGCAGGCTGCCTTGTTGGTATTGGGCAAAGTTCACGCCTGTTCCCGGAGGAGTGGTGGCTAATCTTACATGGAGTCCCCTCCTTCAGCGTTCCTTTCTGCTCCATCCATACCTGTCACCCGCGAAGTGGTCAGTTGTAAACAACACACATGGAACAGTTTAAGTAAAAATACAGGAACATCCAAGCTTGACTGTCCAGTGGTAAGGATGCAGGACAGGGACGGCAGAGATGCTTATGACCTGAAGTGGTTAGGGAGGGCTTCCAGAAGAAGTAGGGCTGTCTGAAATGCCCCTGAGGGTTTGGTAAGTTGGAGAGTTGGCAGAGCAGGGAAGAGAGCAGGAAGCATGGTTAGCCTGAGGCTGGGCACACTGCCCTTGCCACAGTGTGGGAAGATTGTAGTGGCCAATGGAATTATTTAAGATTGATTTTTAACTATGTGCTGGTGAAGATACAGACACGTGGGGAGCTTGATGGTCTGACCTGAATTTTATACTGAGAGCATTTTCAGCATCAGGCAGTTGGGGAGATTTCACCAAAAATTCTGGATTGCCTGCCTCTCTGAAAATAAATTGCACTGTGGTGTCAGGGAATTCACACTGAACATTGTCCTGCAGAGTTTATTTGCTGCACTGTCCACAGTATCTTCCAAGCTCAGGTTGAAACCATTGACTAGTTAGCATTTTGCCTACCTCTCTCATTTATATTACCTACCTGGTCCCTGAAGGATTTTCATTTTCTACCTCTTAGTCTGGGTGGCTAGGTTAAGTGCCAGACTGAGGAGTGTAGATTTTGTCTTTGAATAAGCTAGGTTTTGAAGGATTTTGGGAAGGAATTTGATATAAGGAAATCAATGACATGGATGTATAGGGACTTAAAGGGGAAACTTTCTAACCCCTATGAATGGTGGCTATGATGACCTTGACTTAATTGAATGTGATTAACAGTTATTGAGTGCCAACAAAGTTGCCAGGCTGGTTTACTATAATTTTTGATATGCATTAACTTGGCTATTTCAGATCTGCCTTGACTATCCTTATTAAAAAAAAATGAGAGGAAAATTTAAGCAGAAAATGAGACCTCAATTTATTCTTTCTTTCTCTCTTTTTTTTCTTGAGACCTTGATTTATTCTTAATCCTGGCCCTCTATGGTAGAGATTTACAGTTTCCTGGATGTTATCAGAACAACTTTGAGAGTTCTGTGTTTCTCATTTATATTTCATTCATTTGAAAGTGTTAGTACCAAGAATGCATAATAAATCTAATTCAGAACATTTCCCAAGGTAACATTGAATATTTTGTGTGTATTTTCTTCACTACTCATAATGTTAATAGGAAAGCATTCTGATTTTCTGGGAAAAGCCAGACATTTGTGTGAGCTGATTTTTCCCTGCCCCTAATACTTAAAAAAAAAAGTATTGGAAGAACTAATCAAAGGGTACAAGCATTTGAATGGAGAAGTCGTTTAAGATGAAACCTCTGTGCCTAGGGGAGTACCTGACACATAGGAAATGTTGAGTGCATAGAGGAACCACAGCCTTAAATAAATTAATTTGAAAGAACTAAGTAACAAAGGAGTTTCTGTTGTTTGTGTTGGTATGTTATTTGGGGCATATAATTAACTACATATTTCAGGGGGTTTGGGTAGACTATCCAGGTACTCTGATATGCCTGACATGTGAATTATACAAACCAGTTTAAACAAATATACAGTTCTATATTAGGTCACTGGCAGGGACCTTTGCCTGAGAGAATAAAGTAAAATTTGTAACAAACGGGATGGGCTGGCAGGCGCATGATGTTACTAATCCTTAGCATTTTTTTCACTGACTCCATTGAACAAATTTGCTGACTGTCTGCTGTGTGCAGAATACTTGATGGATGACAGTCAGTAATGTGTAAAGGCACAGCCTGCACCTTATGGGTCTTCCATCTTATTTTGGGATTCTGTTACCATTGGGATTTTGTTTCATTTTACACACACACACACACACACACACACAAACTCACACACATTTTGACAGAACTTAATGATAAGATCAGTATATTAAAGATAGTGCCAGTGTATCTACCCAGACCCATATTTTATAGGTGGAGAAAAGCCAACACTTAACCCACTGGAAGTGATTTCTATAATAGTGCATCAAATGGATGAACCCATCCACTACTTTCCACTTTGGGGGGATCATTTTTATTATTTTTTTAATTGCAGTATAGTTAACATACAGTGTTGTATTAATTTCAGGTGTGCAATATAGAGATTCAACACTTCCATACATCACCCAGGGCTCATCACAAGTGCACTCCTTAATCTCTTCAATCCCCATCACCTATTTCACCCATTCCCTGCCCCCACACCTCCCCTCTGGTAATCATCAGTTTGTTCTCTATAGTTAAGAGTCTCTCTCTTGGTTTGTCTCTCTCTCTTTTCTCTTTTGCTCATTTGTTTTGTTTCTTAATTTCCAAGTATGAGTGAAATCATATAATATTTATCTTTCTCTGATTGACTTACTTTGCTTAGCATTATACTCCCTAGCTCTATTCATGTTGTTGCAAATGGCAGCATTTCATTCTTTTTTATGGCTGAATAATATTTCATTATATATATATCACATCTTCTTTATCCATTCATCTATTGATGGACACTTGGGCTGCTTCCATAATTTGGCTATTGTAAATAATGCTGCTATAAACATAGGGGTGTATGTATCCCTTTGAATTGGTGTTTTTGTATTGTTGGCTAAATACCCAGTAGTGTGATTACTGGATCATAGGGTAGTTCTATTTTTAACTTTTTTTTTTTTTTTTAAATTTGAGAGAGAGCAGGAGTGGGGGGAGAGGCAGAGGGAGAAGCAGACTCCCCACCAAGCAGGGAGCCCAGTGTGGGGCTCAATCCCAGGACCCTGGGATCATGACCTGAGCTGAAGGCAGACTCTTAACTGACTGAGCCACCCAGGCGCCCCTATTTTTAACTTTTTGAGGAACCTCCATACTGTCTTCCACAGTGGTTGCACCAGCTTGCATTCCCACCAACAGTACAAGAGGGTCCCTTCCAGTTTGGGGGAGCATTTAACTTAGTCCCAATATTTTAATTATTGTAAATTTTGCTTCTGTGATCAATTTTGTGCATGAAATTCTTTTATAGGTTTGTATTTATTCTCACAACAAAAATATGATAAGATGAGTTGAAATGACCATTTCAAAGCAGTGGGGACTCACACCAGTTGGAGCTTTGGAACTCTGCCTGTTCTAAAACATTTGATTGTTTTGATTATTTCTTCTGCTTTTGAGGCCCCCTTCTTCCATCATGATGTCTGCTTTATGTTTTGCAGTTTTCTTGTTTTGTTTTTATTGTTATACTGTACAGTTTTACATCCCCAGGGTAGACCTGCCAGTGCAGATCTTTTTCTTTTCTCACGTGAATGTTTACAATAGTGTCCTGGTTGGTTTCTACATGTTGATATGGTCCTTTGCTACGCAGCATGTTTCTGTCATCCTCATTTTCCCCAGACATTACAGTAATATCACTTTTCTGTTCAGAAGTCCTCCTCCAACAGATTGCTGGGCTCCGCATGCTGATTCAGTGGTTCTGGGCTAGGGCCTGAGAATTTGTATTTCTAACAAGTTCCTAAGGGATGCTGTTGCTGTAGGTTCAGGGCCCACACTTAAGACCAGTGCACTGAACTCCGCTGCCTCTGTTGGGTCAGCCTCACAACAGTGTCTTAGGTATTCAGAACACTCCTCATTTCAGATTTATTTATTAGAGAGAGAGAGAGAGAGAACGCGAAGGGGGAGGAGCAGAGGGAGAGAATCTTCAAGCAGACTCCCTGCTGGGTGTGGAGCTGAACTAGGGGCTCCCATCTCACGACCCTGAGATCGTGACCTGAGCCGAAACCAAGAGTTGGACGCTTAACCGACTGAGCCACCCAGGCACCCCAGGACACTCCTCATTTCAAATGTGTTGTCCTGTTTCTGACATGTTCTGATTATTAATTCTGAAAGTGTGTTTATTACCAACACAGTGGAGTCATCTCATATACACCTTTAACTTAGATTAATTCATTTTTTAGGAGGTTGGCTGGAGGAAGGAAGAAAAATAACTGTTTGAGTCATTCAGAGGAATCTATCCTCTTTTCCATGTAATGATTTCAGGCTCAGGAGTGAGAGAAAGATGGGAGGACTGACTCTAATGCTTGCCAAATCTAAGGAGTTTCTTTTTTTTTTTTTTAATTTTATTTATTTGTCAGAGAGAGAGAGCGTGAGCACAAGCAGGGGGAGCGGCAGGCAGAGCAGGCAGAGGGAGAAGCAGGCTCCCTGCTGAGCAAGGAGCCCGGGTGTGGGGCTCTACCTGGGATCATGACCTGAGCCGAAGGCAGCCGCTTAACCAACTGAGCCCACCCAGGTGCCTCCAGACCTAAGGAGTTTCTGTCAGCATGAGCATCATATCAAGTCAAGGATGATATTAGTTGTAAAGTATTTTTCATCTAACATGACATTCCTTTATCAGTATATCAGTTAGCCCTTGCTGTATAACAAACCATCCCAAAGCTTATTGACTTAAAACAAAGTAATTTATTAGCACACGGTTTGAGGTCAACATTTTGAGCCAGGCATAGATGGGCGTTTGGGAGGTTTCACCAGGGCTTGCTCATGTCGCTGCAGTCTGCTGGCAGTTTGACTGGGGCGGGATGACCATCCATGCATGACAGTAACAAGCTAGTTGGTTAAGGTTTTTTTTTCCCCCATGTGTCTCTACTTCCCCTAAATGATGCTTACAAACTGCTTAGTTGCTTCTTTAGCTCTTCTCTTTTTTAAAAAAAATATTTTATTTATTTATTTGGGAGAGAGTGAGAGAGAGAGAGATCACGAGCAGGGGGGAAGGGTAGAGGGAGCCCGATGCGGGACTCCATCCCAGGACTCTGGGATCATGACCTGAGCCGAGGGCAGACACACTCAACCAACTGAGCCACCCAGGCGCCTTAGCTTTTCTCTTTCTATAAGTTCTCGTATGTGGCCAGAGGCATCCAACTGAAGCCTTTAGCAGGGTTCCTGGAGATCTCATTAGCCAGATCTGAAATCATTCGGTATTTTTTTCTGTTTTCCAAGTTGAGTACAGGGGACAGTGTTGCCAGCACGTAAAAGGCAGGGCCTTTCTCAGGCTGCCCTAGTGGTTTCCTTAACCACTTTTCTAGCCCCCACTAACAGTTTGTCTACTACTTTCCCCACTGGTGCTGATAACCTCCGCCGTTCCTGTTCCCACAGCTAATGCCACGTGTTTTGGGTAATTGTGATGGCACTTCATTTCTATCTACCAGTTCGGCTTAAAACACAATCATTTATTCGTTCACAGTTCTGTGGGTCAGCAGGTAGGCTTGGCACAGCAGAGGGGTTCTTCTCTCGATTTACCGGGGCTTACTCATGTGGCTGTAGTCCGCTGGCTGCTCAGCTGGAGCTGGATGGCCTTACATAGCTGGTGGTTGACAGGCTGGTTGGCTGAGGTACCTCAGTTCTTGGTTCTCTGTGTGGCCTCGTCAGCAGGCAAGCTCCATTTATTTACATGGCAGCCTCAAGGTTGACTGCACAGAAAGAAACAAGGCCAGCCCCAAACCCAAATGCCTTCCAAACCTTTGCTTGCGTCATGTTTGCCGATGTCCCTTTGGCTAAAGCATGTCCCACGGCCAAGCCTAGCGTTAGTATAGGAGGCAAATGCATAAAGGGTAGAAAAAGAGAAGCATGATTCATGGCGGAGGGGGCGGGGGATTGTTACAAGATAGGATATTATACCTTTTGGCTGCAAGCAACAGGAAACCCCACTTGGGCTGTTCTAAACAATAACTGAGCCCACATTGAAAGAAAGTCCAGAGCCAGGACACACTTTGGGGTTGGTCCTCTCCCTTCATAAGCTTATCAAGGACTGGGGTTGTTTGATTCCTCCACCTGACGCTGTTGACAGTGTCAGCCTCATCGGGCTAGTTCCCCTCACAGCCGTAGGATGTTGATTCTTAGCAACTTTGAGTCTCACAACAACCCTAAAATGTAAGTCATATTATAATACCCATTTTTAGAAAATTGAGACACAGAAATGTCAAGTTACTGATGCCAAGTTGTGGGAGAAGGAGGGCTCTCATTTGAACACACTCTGTCTCCAGAGTGTCCTTTTAGCCCCTGAGCATTTCTCAGACTTTTCTGTCAATCAGAATCACTGAGAAGCCTTGTTAAAACAGATTGCTGGGCTCCGCATGCTGATTCAGTGGTTCTGGGCTAGGGCCTGAGAATTTGTATTTCTAACAAGTTCCTAAGGGATGCTGTTGCTGTAGGTTCAGGGCCCACACTTAAGACCAGTGCACTGAACTCCGCTGCCTCTGTTGGGTCATTTGTGCCCGTGTTTATGAGCTTTAGGCAAAGTATTGGCTCCGCATTACTCCATCTTAAAAATGTAGAAGTCTTCTGCTACGATCCAGCAGCACGCTCCTGTGTCTTGTCAGTTCTCATCAGCCACCAATCCATTCTTCAGCTGACAAAGGGATAGGTTACTTTTTTGCCAGTCACGCCTCCCCTTGAGTTGGATTTAGTGCCACCAGCTGCTAGCTGAGTTGCTCCTCAGTGAGAGAGGTTTGGAATAGGTCATGGAGAGTCATCCATTTAGTGTTTCCATACCCCCCTACATGTGTGGCTCTCAGACAAAGAAACCATGAATTTTTCCAGGGCTGTAGGAATACCAGTTGTGTTAAACTTGTTGAAAGAACATAGTTGGTCTGCAGTGTAGCTTCTTTGTCAGAGATTTTCTAGGTATTTGTGCGCACGTGTGTTTGTGTGTGTGTGTGTGTTCATTCTAAGAAGGGGTTTTAAAAACCAAATCACCACAGGGGCTAGGCAGATATCTGAATGAATGAATAGTCTTTTCAATATTTAATTATGAAAAGTTTCAAATCTACAGAAAAAAATATACCTTAACATTGACTCACATACCCACCACCTAGATTCAACAATGAATATTTTGCTACACGTGTGTTACCACCTATCTATCCACATGTACACTCATCTACTCATCGTGTACACTCATGTGTACTCATCAAGGGTATTACTCATATATTACCTTCAATGCACAGGAGAGGATAGGATTTTATATTCCTTTGGCCTTTCGAACCCTCTGTAGTCTGCTATGACCTGCCTGCTCTCTTTTCCAGCTAGCCACTTTTCATTCCTTATTTCCTCCCATCCCAGATGTCTTATCTGGAGGGCCCACCCCTGTTATTTCTCCTCAGTCCTTCAAAATCCTGCCTGCCCTTTATGACCAAGATCATACCTTCCTCTCATAAAACCTGCTGTGATCTCTCTATCCTACAGTGACCTCTCCCTCTTGAGATTCCTCTGACCTACTGATTTTAAACCATGACTATACTTAGGAGCCTTTGAAAGTATAAAAGCCCTCTCCCCAGAGAGTCTGATTTCATCCATTTGTGGAGAGACCCAG
The DNA here is from genome assembly GCF_004348235.1 of Phoca vitulina. NCBI lineage: Eukaryota > Metazoa > Chordata > Mammalia > Carnivora > Phocidae > Phoca > Phoca vitulina. Next base: position 7,688,926 of record NW_022589761.1, on the reverse strand, counting down.
GAGTCCATAATTTAAAACACCACAGTTAGTTCTAAAGTACAGCTAGAGATGAGGGGTAAGAACCATAGTTCTCACTCATCCTGGCTGTGCTTTATTTATAATTAATTACTTTGATGGAGGGCTGGCTTCTGGGATTGCTATTACCAAAGGTGGGGGGGGCAGGGGGTTCCTGTTTTAAGGCCATTCCACAGCCAGTGCAGAACAGTTGTGCTGATAGGGAACAGGAAATTTAGGGGAGCGTCCCCTGAGAGGGCACAGTGTAGAATTAGTTTGGGAGGCACAGTGTCATCCCTTAAGGGGGATGGTATTCTGAGAAGGGATGCAAAATCAAATCACCAAAGGGACCAGGCAGGGAGCTAAATGAAACAAGTAAGGTAGGAGTTGCGGCAATCTGCCAATAATATGGATGGGCTAATGAACCCCTAGTGTGGGTCACCTTCAGCCATCTGTGGCCCTGCAGCCATGCGAAGCCCAGAGTGGTCAGATTTATGGATTTTTTCAACAGGACTCATAAGTTGATATTTTCATGTGAAATCATCCAACATATAAAGGATATAAAGAAAATGTAGTGTATGGCTCAAACTAACCCTATCTATGGACTGCAGAGTGTGTCCTCTTTTAAAATCTTAAAAAAAAAAAAAAAGATTATTTATTTTAGAGAGAGGGAGGAGGGGCAGAGGGAGAGAGAGAGAATCCCAAGTAGACTCCCCACCAAGCACAGAGCCTGATGTTGGGCTTGATGTGGGGCCTGATCTCACAACCCTGAGATCATGACCTGAGCCAAAACCAAGAGCTGGACACTCAACTGATTGAGCCACCCAGGCGTCCCAGATTATGTTCTCTTTTAAAAGACAAAAAAACTGATGGGCTAGGAAAAATCCCTGAACTGGATCCCTAGGCTCCTTGGGGCTTCGTTTCTGCACCACCTCCACACCAAGACACCTCACCAAAACCTTCATCCAACGACCATTTATATTCCCACCCTCCAAAGTATAGCGTTCTAGGTAGCAGAAGGGCATTTGAAACTTTGTTAGGGGAATAATAATAGTAAGTGCACATTCAGTCACCTAAAAATATTTGACTGCTTAGTGTTTGCAGGCTCTGCTTTGGGCACCAGGGCAATAGCAGTGAACAATGCATATAGAACTTTCAGTCTAGTAGGCAGTCAGAAAATAAAAATGAGTAATGCATTATCTAGAGTTAAGGGGGTACATTAAAGCAGCAGAGGGGAATAAGAACCTGAGTGAAAAGAAAGAATTCTAGAACGGCTAGGGAAGTCCTCCCTGAGCACTTACAGTGTGCAACAGTCCTTTGTCTTGAATCCTTACATTTACCAACTTCTCTGATCCTCAGCACAGTCCTATGAGATAAACACTGTGTTTTCTTGGTTCACAGTAGAAACAGAAATGCTGAGAGGTTAGCTAATTGCTGAAGGGTACTCTAGTTGGGGACAGTGTGATTTGAGTCCATAGTCTTTCCAACCACACACTTGCACTCTTCGGGCAGGATCAGGGCAGCTGGAGTGTGAGCAAGGGGGAGGAATGGGTCCTGCTACAAAGTATTGGTGGGTACTCACCCCCCAGAGACTCAGCGGCTTCAAGTAGGTAGAGCATAAATGCTTAGACCAAGTAGTCTCTGATACTCTTCAAGCTCAGTAAGATGATTTTTTTTTACTGTTTAACTTCGTGTGTGTGATGTCTTCCTCTTCTCCCTGCCTAGATTTAAAGCTCCCAATGTGAAGGGACTTGTGTTTTGCTTTCATCCCCGGTAGCAGCTAGCCTAGAATGTTGACAGTAATGGGTGCATAAATGATGCTGGCTGGATAGAGAAAGGAGAATAATGGTCTTTGAACCCTTGGGACTAAGGTCATATAGGAGAAGAAAAAAAAATTGATTTTTCCTCTACGTATTTTGGGTTCATTGGCTGGGGCCTTATAAATTAGACCAACAAAAGACGGAGAAAAGCAAACAGAAGTTTATTAACAGATACACATGGGAGCACTCAGTGATGAGTAACTCAAAGGGGTGGTTAGAACTTGGGCTCATACAGCATCTTAACAAAAGAACAATAACTTTTTAGAGAAGCGACAAGACAAAGGAAAAGCATTTTGAGTTTTGAGGATAGCAAATTGTGGTGGAAGATAAGGGGTAGTTAGTAACGTTTGTTGTGTGGATTCCTTTGGTGCCATCTCCTGGCTGATAAAGGTCTAGAGTTGTTTCCAGAGATTGACTTCCTATTCTTCCCGGTAGAGCCGGGAGGGGAGATACTTTCACAAATTTATGTTCTGCTCTTAGGCAGATAGGGGGAGAGCAGAGAACTTTTCTTGTGTCTCCTTCTTCTCAATGCCTTCAGCCCAAAATAATCCTTATGCCAAAATGGCATAAATTGGAGTGGCATATTCTGCTACCCTTCATTCACAATCCAAAGTAGGGTTTAGAAATATCTACCTCCCACAGGGAAGCCTTTTGATTGCTTATCCTGAGCTGCGAGCAAGGCGCACTCCGGATGAACAGTGCTGTGTTTTGTGTTAAAGGCATTCGTGGCATTCAGGGATGTGGCTGTGGACTTCACCCAGGAGGAGTGGAGGTTGCTGAGCCCAGCTCAGAGGACCCTGCACAGGGAAGTGATGCTGGAGACCTACAATCACCTGGTCTCACTAGGTAAGAATGGTTTCCCTTAGCACTTAAAATCTGCCCCACAGAGTATTTTCTACATATCATGAGGAAAGGCTACCCAGGAAGCAGCTTTGTCCTAGGGTTGGGCTTAGAAACAATAAGCCCCCCCCTCCTCAGGGGAAATCTGGATTTAGTGGAATTGAAAACATGTAGATTTACTCATGTTGCCTTTAACACTGCATTTCCACGCCTCTTTCTCAAGGCTGGGGCTCTCTTTTTGCTTTATCTTGTTTGAAACCTAGGTGATTTTCCTTCACTAAGTGTTAATATGCTGTTTTCCTGACCAGAGTCACCTTTACTTACTCAGCTCTTCTGAGGAGAGTTCACAGTTATAGGTCCTTTGTATCGCCCTTTGGGTTTCCCTACGCATTTTGGCTCTGAGTTAAGAAATGGCCCCTTGAGCCCATAACCAAGAATCTCCTTGTTGTTGTTGTTGTTGTTGTTTTTCCCCATGAGCAGAAATTCCATTTTCCAAACCAAAACTCATTTCTCAGCTGGAGCAAGGGGAAGAGCCCTGGATAAAGGAGAGACAACATCCGCTGGGCCTCTGTCCAGGTGAGTGTGACGCAGGGTAGATGGGACCATCCACAGCTTGGAAGATAGGGAAGGAGGAGGCATCTCTCAGGTACGGGGAAGAAGCTCTTCTCAGGCCTCTTAGGTCATTGGTAAGTCTGCCTGGCATGACCTCCCTTCCAGAATATCATTTTCAGTTGGAGTGGGGGAGCTTTCTTGGTTTCCTTGTTTCTTTCCTCCACCAGGAAGCCTCCCTTCCTTTTACTTGGCTTGCCTTCTTCATCATGTTCAGTCTTTCCTCATTCATGGGCTTCTTTCTCTTCTCTTGATCTTAAAAACTACATCTATCCTATGGACATTAAGTCTGCCACCCTTTAGATACTTTCCAGTTTCCCGTAGGTGAAATGTAATTGATTATTTCTACCTTTCCAATTCCCATAATTTAAAAAATGTGTTACTCAGTAATTAAGATTACAGCAAACTATGAATAATAAAAAAATATGCTCTCATGAGCCAACATCGAAGCTTAAGAAATAAGGCATTACCTAAACAATTGAAGTTCCTATTTCCCCTACCTCCCCATACCATGCCCAAAGGGAACTGTTTTTTCAAAATTAGGGATTTATAAATCTTATGCATGGCCTTTTGCTTTACTTCATATATGTGAATCCCTCAACCATCTACAGTGTTGTTTGACATTTTTAAACTTTCATTAATGTCATCATATTATGTATATCCTCCCGTAGTTTGCTCTCTCCACTGACACTGAGTTTGTAAGATTAACCCATGTTGATATATGTTGTTCTGGTTCATTCATTTTCACTACTATATAGTATTTATTGTATTATATGCATAATTACAATTCATTTATCCATTTTATTTTGTTGGACGTCTATGTTTTTACCAATTCTGGCTATTAAAGAATGCACTGTAGGGGTGCCTGGGTGGCTTGGTTGGTTAAACGTCTGCCTTTGGCTCAGGTCATGATCCCAGGGTCCTGGGAACGAGCCCCGTGTCAGGCTCCCTGCTCAGCAGGGAGTCTGCTTCTCCCTCTCCCTCTGCCCCTTCCCCTGCTCGTGTGCACTCTCTCTCTCTGAAATAAATGAAATCTTAAAAAAATTGTAACTATAAACATTCTAATACATGTGTCCTTGGGCATATAAGCCCTTGTTTCTCTAAGATAGATGCATAGGAGTAGAGTAGCTGAGTCAAAGAGCGTGCACTTGTTCATCCTGCCTAGGTAATGCCAAATTGCTCTCAACAGTTATTTCATTAGTTTGCAAGGCTGCCATAACAAAGAGTTATGTTTCTGACCATCCTTTGGGTATGAAATGGCTTCTCACACCAGTTTTAATTTAATTAGCATTGAGTTTGAGCATCTTTTCCTATGTTCCTAGGTTGATTAGCATTGATGTTCCCTCTTCTGCGAATTTCCTGTTCAGATCTCTAGCCTGCTTTTCTTTTACTTGTTCATTTGTAGAAGTATTTAAATAAATCCTGGAAATGATTCCTTTGTCCATTAAATGTATTATGTCCATCTTCTTCCAATCTGTGGACTGCCTACCTGCTTTATAAAAAGCTGTTTAGGGGTGCCTGGGTGGCTCAGGTGGCTAAGTGTCTGCCTTTGGTTTAGGTCATGATCTCAGGGTACTGAGATCAAGCCCCATGTTGGGCTCCCTGCTCAGCGGGGAGCCTGCTTCTCCCCCTCCTCCCCACTCTGCTCTCTCTCGCTATCTCTGTCACTATCTCTCAAATAAATCTTTTAAAAAATAAATAAAAAGTTGTTTAATTTTGAAATAATTTAAGTCTCAGTTTGTAAAAATAATACAGCAAGTTCCCATCTATTCTTTACCCAGCTTTCTCCAATTTCAAAACCAGGAAGTTGACATTGGTACAATACTATTAAATCCACTACAGACCTTAATCAGATACAGATTTCATCAGTTTTTACATGTACTCTTTTGTTGTTGTTGCATAGTACTGTGAAATTTTGTCACTTACATAGATTGATGTAAGTGCCACCACAGTAAGGATACAGAATGTTCCACCACTAGAAAGAAACTCCTTCATGCTACCCTCCCTCCACCCTTAACCTCTGGCAACCTCTGATCTGTTTCCCATTACTTTCATTTCAAGAGTGTTATGAAATTTACCCAATGTTTTAATGGCCTTTAATAATAATTTCATAAATTTTAATGTGTTTGGATTTGTCAAATTTTTTTGTGTTGTCTGTATGTGTGTCTGTCTGATTTAAGAATTCCTTCCCTCTGTCAAGATCATAAAGACATTATTTAGATTTTCTTCTTTAAATTAAAAAATATTTTTGCTTTTTACAACTTAGGTCTTTAATCTGTCTGGAATTGATTTTGTGTGTGTTGAGAGATATGGGTCTATTTTTATAGATTTCTAAATACGTCACCATCAGACTGGGCCCCATTCATTGAATAATTCATTTTCCCCAATTTTTAATGCCACCTCTCGTATTTTGAATTTCAGTATATGCCTGGATCAATGTCTGAACTCTCTTTTATTCCATTGCTGTATCTGCTTATGCCTACACCAATATCACACTGTTTTAATTTCCTATAGCTTTGTAATAAGTCTTAGTGTCTGGTAGGGTAAGTCTTCCTGTCTTATTCTTGTCTCTGTAGCTTCAGCCCAGTGGGCTTTTATTATCAGCTTGTCAGATTTCATAAAGTCTCCTGTCAGGATTTTGTTGTAGTTGCATTGAATTTATATATTCAATAATATACATATATTAATATATTCATTAATTTAGAGAGAATTGACATCTTTTAGAATATTAAGTCTTTCTCTTAGTGTGGTGTCTTCTTTCACTTATTTATTAATACATCCTTATCACTACCTCTTGCAAGGTTTTATAATTTATAATGTAAATATACATCTTTCTTTAAATTTATACATAGGCTTATTTTTTTTGTTGTTTTGAGAGTTACTTTTATTTTGAGAGTTATGTTTTTAAAAACTAAATTTTTATAATTTTTTGTTAAAATGCAGAACTAAAATTCATTTGATCATAATGAGCATATACCAGCAGCCTTGCTGAATGGTTTAATTAATTCCATAATTTGTCCTGTGTGTGTTCTTTGGAGTTTCATATAGAGACAACTGTTTCATCTGTTTATTTTGCCTTTTTTTTTTTTTTTTTGCTTTGTTCATCATGTCTATTATATTTATTATGTTTGAACTTCTATTTAGTATTTCCTTTCTATTCTTACTTTGGGCTTATTTTACTATTTCTTTCCCAAGTTTTTAAGATGGATGCTTAACATTGTTACTTTTCAGGCTTCCTTCTTTTCTAATATAAGGATTTGAGACTGTACATTTCCTTCTATTCTCTTTTTTTTAAGATTTTATTTTTAAGTAATCTCCACATCCAACATGGGGCTCGAACTTACAACCCCAGGACTAAGAGTCATGTGCTCCACCGATTGAGCCAGCCAGGCGCCCCATTTCCTTCTATTCTTAACACATATTTGGAGCTTCTGTTCCATCTCTGAATCCTAACCCATGGCACCTTGAGCCCATAAGGCTGTGGTATTTCTCCACTGCTGTAGTTGTGTGTGTTGGGAGTGCTTTGTAGCAAGAAAATTCTTACCCCTCCCTTTTTATTGCAGTTTTTTTAGTGTGAACTCTTTACTCCAGCCAGCTTCTAGTCACTTCTGGGTGTTTTCCAGTGGCTTGAAGTAATTATTTATTGTATTTTATCCAGTTTTATCATTGTTTTCTGCAGGGGATTCTTGTGACTAATTCAGTCTGCTGCCATTTTCAGAAGTAAGCTTCATCCTGTATGTTTTTGACTTGACATTTGGAAATTACTTCAAAATTACAGAAAATTTGCAAAAATAAAAATAGTACAAAGGACACCTTTATATCCTCTACATACACACATATGTGGAAAAATATATGGCATATATGTTATTATAAAATGGCATCAGGGGCACCTGGTTGGCTCAGTCGGTAGAGCATGCAACTCTTTTTTTTTTTTTTTTTAAGATTTTTTTAAAAATTTATTTATTGACAGAGAGAGAGAGACAGCTAGAGAGGGAACACAAGCAGGGGGAGTGGGAGAGGGAGAAGCAGGCTTCCCGCTGAGCAGGGAGCCCGATGCGGGGGCTCGATCCCAGGACCCTGGGATCATGACCTGAGCCGAAGGCAGATGCTTAACGACTGAGCCACCCAGGTGCCCCAAAGCATGCAACTCTTGATCTTGGGGTTGTGAGTTTGAGCCCCATGTTGGATGTACTGATTACATAAAAATAAAATCTTTAGGGGTCCTGGGATCAAGCCCTGCATCAGGCTCTTTGCTCAGTGGGGAGCCTGCTTCTCTCTCTCCCTCTGCCTACTGCTCTGCCTACTTGTACTCTCTCTCTCTGTCAAATAAATAAATAAAATCTTAAAAAAAAACACAAAAATCATTAAAAAAAGTAAAATGGCATAATAGCATCACCTATTAATATTTTATATTTGTGTGCTATCTTATATGCATGTTCTCCCTTCTCCTTCCCCCCTCAATATATATGTATATATATTTATGTATATGTATATATGTGTGTGCATATGTTCATATGTGTATGTTTGTTAAAAGGTTTTCTAAGAAGGATAGTAATCTCATATAACCAGAATAGTTATCAACCTCAGTAAATTTAACTTTGATACAGTAATTTTATCTAATATCTACTTACATTATAATTTTGTCAGTAGACGCAATAATATCTTTTTTTTACTCTCCAGAAAACAATCCAGTCCAGGTTTCAGTAGTGCATTTACATGTCATGTCTATTTAATTTCCCTTAATATAGATCATTTCAGTAACCGTTCTTTGTCTTTTATGACACTGATATTTTAGAAATATAGTCTTACAGTTTTGTTTTTTTTTTTTAAGATTTTATTTATTTATTTGACAGAGAGAGAGACAGCGAGAGAGGGAACACAAGCAGGGGGAGTGGGAGAGGGAGAAGCAGGCTTCCCACAGAGCTGGGAGCCCGATGTGGGGCTCGATCCCAGGACCCTGGGATCATGACCTGAGCCGAAGGCAGACGCTTAATGACTGAGCCACCCAGGCGCCCCTAGTCTTACAGTTTTTTAACAACTTCATTGAGATAAAATTTATATACCATAAAATCTAGTTATTGTAAGTGTACAGTTACATTATTTTTGGTAAACGTTTATTGTATGATCGTTACTTCCATTTAACTTTAGAATATTCTGTCATTCCAAAAAGCTCCCTTATGCCCATTTGCATCTGTCCTTCCTCCCATCTGAGCTCTGGGGAACCACTGATAACACTGTCTCTATAGATTTGCTGTTTCTGGACATATTCTATAAATGGTATCGTAAAATATATAGCCTTTTGTATCTGGCGTAATATTTTTGAGGTTCATCCAGGTCATGGCATGTATCAGTAATCCATTTCTTTATTTTCTTTTTTCCTTTTTAAAAATTTTTTTTATTTTTTAATTTTTTTAATTAATTTATTTTTTATGTTATGTTAATCACCATACATTACATCATTAGTTTTTGATGTAGTGTTCCATGATTCATTGTTTGCATGTAACACCCAGTGCTCCATGCAGAACGTGCCCTCTTTAATACCCATCACCAGGCTAACCCATCCCCCCATCCCCCTCCCCTCTAGAACCCTCAGTTTGTTTTTCAGAGTCCATAGTCTCTCATGGTTCGTCTCCCCCTCCGAATCCCCCCACTTCATTTTTCCCTTCCTACTATCTTTTTTTTTTTTTTTTTAACATATAACGTATTATTTGTTTCAGAGGTACAGGTCTGTGATTCATCAGTCTTAACACAATTCACAGTGCTCACCATAGCACATACCCTCCCCAATGTCTATCACCTAGCCACCCCATCCCTCCCACCCCCACCACTCCAGCAACACTCAGTTTGTTTCCTGAGATTAAGAATTCCTCATATCAGTGAGGTCATATGATACATGTCTTTGACTTATTTCGCTTAGCATAATACCCTCTAGTTCCATCCACATTGTTGCAATGGCAAGATTTTGGGTTTTTTTGATGGCTGCATAATACTCCATTGTGTATATACACCACATCTTCTTTATCCATTCATCTATCGATGGACATCTTGGCTCTTTCCATAGTTTGGCTATTGTGGACATTGCTGCTATAAACATTGGGGTGCATGTACCCTTTCAGATCACTACATTTTTATCTTTGGGGTAAATACCCAGTATTGCAATTGGTGGGTCGTATGGTAGCTCTATTTTCAACTTTTTGAGGAACCTCCATACTGTTTTCCAGAGTGGCTGCACCAGCTTGCATTCCCACCAACAGTGTAGGAGGGTTCCCCTTTCTCTGCATCCTCGCCAACATCTGTCGTTTCCTGACTTGTTAATTTTAGCCGTTGTGACTGGTGTGAGGTGGTATCTCATTGAGGTTTTGATTTGGATATCCCTGATGCCAAGCAATGTTGAGCACTTTTTCATGTGTCTTTTGGCCATTTGGATGTCTTTGGAAAAATGTCTGTTCATTCTTCTGCCCATTTCTTGATTGGATTATTTTTTGAGTGTGCACATGTGTTGGGGGGGAGGGAGAGGGAGAGAGAGAATCCCAGGCAGGCTCTGTGCTCAGCACAGAGCCAGAGGCAGGGCCAATCCCATGACCTTGAGATCATGAACTGAGCTGAAATCAAGAGTGGGAAGCTTAACCAACGGAGCCACCTAGGTGGCCTAGTAATCCATTCCTTTTTATTGCCATATAATATTCCATTGTATGGACATAGCACATTTTGTTTACGCATTCAGAGACTGATGGATATATGGGTTGTATCTACTTTTTGGCTATTGTGAATAGTGCTGCTAAGAACAATCATGTACCAGTCTTACTGTGGGCATACATTTTCATTTGGGGGTCGATAAGTAGGTGTAAAATTTCTGGATTGTATGACATGTTTACATTTAACTTTTTAAGAAACTGCAAAATTATTTTCCAAAGTGGCTGTACATTTCTATTAGTATTTCTATTTTACTTTTCTGTTTTCTATTTCTACATTTTCTATTAGCAGTGTGTTTCTCTACATCCTTGTTAGCACTTAGAATTGTCTCTAATTTTGATTACAGACATTCTAGTGGGGTGTGTAGTGGTATTTCATTGTGGTTTTAATTTGCATTTCCCTAGTGACTGATAATATTGATCTTTTTCTTTTTTAAAGATTTTATTTATTTATTAGAGAGAGCATGAGCGGGGGGCGGGGCAGAGGGAGAAGCAGACTCCCTGCTGAGCAGGGAGCCCTATGCGGGACTCAATCCCAGGACCCCAAGATCATGACCTGAGCTGAAGGCAGACACTTAACCAACTGAGCCACCAGGCGCCCTATGTTGATCTTTTTATGTGCTTAGTAACCCTTTGCATATCTTCTTTAAAGAAATAGCTATTCAGTTCTTTTGTCCATTTTTAAATTGGATTGTTTTGTCTTCTTTTTGAGTTATAAGAGTTTTTCATATACTCTAGATACAGTCCTATATCAGATACATGGTTTTCACATACTTTCAACTCTATAAAGTCAAGTTTCAGAAAAAAGACAAGTCTGCGGCTTGTCTTTTCATTCTCTTCATGGTGTCTTTTCAAGCATAAAAGTTTTAAACTTTGGTGATGTCCAACTTAACAAAATTTTAAATGGATTGTGCTTTTGGTGGTGTAACTAAGAACTTTTTGTCTTTTGTTTAGAATGTTTGGTTTGCTCATATTTAATATAATTATTGATATGGTTTAAGTCTGCCATTTTGCTACTTATTTTTTATGTGCTTCATGTTTTTTTATTCCCCTACCTTTTGGGTGTGTGTGTGTATATAATAATAATAATTATTATTATTTATTATATATATAATTTTTGTAGTTATTTTCTTAATTCAGCTCTAGGCATTAAAAATGCATCTAATTTAACATAATCTACATAATTTACAGTTATCATGTTTTATAATAATCTTATGCATTTCAGAGAAATTAAGAGAAGAATGGAGAAAAATATACATATGTAGTCTTTTATATTTACCCACATACTTACCAGTTTTGGTGGTCCTCATTTGTTCCTGTGGATTTGAGTTAATGTCTGGTGTCATTTCTTTTCAGCCTGACAGACTTATTTAGTATTTCCTATAAGGCGTGTTTGCTAGCAACAGATACTCTCTGAGTACTTGTTAATCTGTGAATATCTGTATCAATTTCATTTCTGAAGGATAGTTTCGTGAGAATAGAATTCTTCCTTAGTAGCCTTTTCACCTTTATTTCAGCACCTTGGATAAATCATTCCATACTCCATTGTCTCTGATGAGAAGTTAGCACTAATCATATTGTTTCCTCCTGTGCATGTTGAATCATTTTCCTTTTGCTGCTTTCAAGATGTTCTCTTTTGTCTTTTTTTCTGATAGTGAGCAGTTTGGCTCTGATGTGTCTCTCTGGGGCTCTCTTTATGTTTTTCTTTCTTTTTTTTTTTTTTTAAAGATTTTATTTGAGAGAGAGAAAACACAAGAGTGGGGAGGGGCAAAAAGAGAGGGAGAAGCAGACTCCCCGCTAGGCAGGAAGCCTGATGTGGGGCTCCATTCCAGGACGCCTGGATCATGACCCGAGCTGAAGGCAGACGCTCAACTAACTGAGCCACCCAGGCACCCCTGGAGTATTTTTTTAAAGATTTAAAAAAAATTTTTTTTTAAGATTTTATTTGAGAGAGAGAGTGCACTGCGCACAAGCACAAGTGGTGAGAGAGGCAGAGGGAGAGGGAGAAGCAGACTCCCCGCTGAGCAGGGAGCCCGATGTGGGACTCGATCCCAAGACACTGGGTTCATGACCTGAGCTGGAGGCAGATGCTTAACCAACTGAGCCACCCAGGCACCTTCTTTATGTTTTATGTTTTCTTGCAGTTTGTTGAGCTTCTTGGATTTATAGACTAATGTTTTTCAACAAATTTCAGACTTTTTAGTTATTATTTCTTCAGACATTTTTTTTCTGCTCTTTTCTCTGTCTTCTCTTTCATGCGTTCCCATTACACATAGATTGATTTATCTGATGGTGTCCCACAGGTTTCTGGGGCTCTTTGCTTTACTTCGATCTTTCTTTCACCTGGTTTTTCAGTTTAGGTAATTTCTATTGATTTATCTTCAACTTCATTGTTTCTATTGCAAGCCCAAATATGCTGTTGTATCTTCCTAGTAATTTTGTCATTTCAGTTAATTTACTTTTTAATTCCAGAGTTTCCTTTTTTTCTTTTTAATAATTTTTATTCTTTATTGAGATTTTTCTATTTCTCAAGTTACCATACTTTAAGTTTTTACATGTTGTTTCCTTTAGTTCTTTAAATATATTCATAATATCAGCTTTGAACTCTTTCTTTCCCCCTGTAAATCAACATCTGGGCCACCCAGCAACAGTTTCTATTGTCTGCATTTTTTCCTCAGTATGGGTCACTCTTTTCCTGTTTCTTTGGAAACTGGATATTTTAGTATGTTTTAGCCCCTCTGAGAGCTGATGATGTTTCCTGCCTAGATATTGTTGTTGCCAGTTTTAGTAACTTTTCTAGACTAAATATGTGGAAAAAGTTTTCTCTGTGAAGGTGATGTTTCCGCTTGATTTGTTATTGTATTCTTGTGTTTATTTTTAATCCTGGCTTCCTGATTTCAGCCTTGTGTCTGCAGGGCTTAGTGATCTGCAACAATTGGCAATAGGTTGTGTTCAAAGACTTTGAACCAGTAAGGCTCCCTACCTCTGCCAGTGGATAAATGGGTGGGTTGGGGAGCTCATTCAAATTCAGATAGTTTCCAAGTCTTGTCTGGCTTTTTACTTTCCACTGATCCCTCTAATTTTTCCTCTGTACCTGGTTATAGTCTCTGTGTCAGGCAGGGTTATGTGCATAGCTTGGGCCCCAGCCATCTCCCCTGCTTTTGCAAACAGCCTTCCAGTCAGCCAGGGCTGTGTGGAGAGTTTATCAAGCCCCTCCCTGGCTCTCTCACTTTCAGGTTTTCCCCTGCTGCATTTCTGGATGGTCTACCAGTCTTTTTTTTTCTTCTTCTTGTTCTTCTTTTGGTCCCAACCAAGAAAGACTGCAACCTCAGATAGCAGTCACTTGGTGGCCTTCCCTGTTCGCTTACCACCTAGATCACATTTATTGACAGTTCCACCCAGCATTGGTTTTTCAGCTTCCACTCAAATCAGGTGACTGTCCCCGTAGCAGCAACAGAACTGATGGGTTTTATGACCTGACCTAGTATAACTGCCATAACACCCAAGCTGGGAGATTGGAAGGGTGAGAGCAACTCCAGGCAATCATGCTCCAGATTCCCACTTTCCTTATCCAGAGTTCAGTGTTTTTCATGAATAAATACTTCTTAATGTATTGTATGTGTTGATTGATTTCTGGAAGTAAACTATTTACTCTGTCAAGTATTGTGAAAGTAAGTTTTTGGTATGAGTTTTCTACATTTTTTTTTTTTTAAGATTTTATTTATTTATTTGACAGAGAGAGACACAGCGAGAGAGGGAACACAAGCAGGGGGAGTGGGAGATGGAGAAGCAGGCTCCCCGTGGAGCTGGGAACCCGATGTGGGACTCGATCCCAGGACCCTGGGATCATGACCTGAGCCGAAGGCAGACAGTTAACGACTGAGCCACCCAGGCGCTCCAGAGTTTTCTACATTGCAGTAGGACAAGGGGCCAAAACCTTTTTCTGTAAGGGGCCACCCAGTAAATATTTTAAGCTTCCCAGGTCACATGCAGTCTATTGCCTCATTGGTTTATTTGTTTGTTTGCTTATTTATTTATTTCTCTTTCTTTCTTTGAATCCTTAGAAAGGTAAAATCCATTTTTAGCTGGTGGGCCATACAAAAACAAGTTGCAGGCTGAATTCGGCCTACCTGACAAGTTTGCTAACTCCTGTGATTAAAAATGTAGTGTATAAAGTAAAGTGAAAAATAGCTCTTCTTATAGATGCAAGGATGTCTGAGTGGGAGACAGGTTGTGATATAAACATATTATAAACGACCGATGGGCAAAGCAAAATGGCCCCGGCCACCCTACTTGTGGCTACTCTGACTCAAAATATTCTTTCTTCAGCAGGATCAAAGCTAAACATTCAACCTTGTCCCCACTGCCCACTGGCATTCGCTAGTCAGCAAGGCCTCAGCCAGCATGTGTGGTTCAGTCACCTTCCTCAGCTCTTCTCAAGTTTATGTGCAGGAAACCATCTCCCCCCGGGGAAGCACTATCCAGAAGATCAAAACCAGCAGCAGAAGCAACTCTTTGGTCAAACCTGCTGGAGTGACAAAGCAGAAATTCAAGAGACAGAAGAAGACTCCAAGCCCTTGTTGGGAAGAGTAAGCAAAAGAGGCACTTCAGAGGCGTTGTCCAGCCCACGGCAAGAACAGCCAGTAAGGTCCAAGCAAGACAACACAGCAGTGGACACAGGGCCCAGCCGAGACCAGAGGACAGACCTTGGGGGAACAGACAAAGTGTTGCATGGTGTAGAAGTCTCAGGATTTGGAGCAATCAAATATGGGGAGTTTGGGCTAGGCTTTATGAGGGAGTCAAACCTGCTCAGCCTCCAGAAGATGCACACAGGGGAGACACCTTACATGTACTCCGAGTGGGGACGGAGCTTTAGCAATATGTCAGCCCTCATCAAAAACCAGAGGACACCCTCTGGGGACAAGCCTTATGTGTGCAAGGAATGTGGACGAGGCTTTACCTGGAAGTCAAACCTCATCACACACCAGAGGACACACTCAGGGGAGAAACCTTATGTGTGCAAGGAGTGTGGACGAGGCTTTACTTGGAAGTCAAACCTCTTCACACACCAGAGGACACATTCAGGGGTCAGGCCGTATGTGTGCAAGGAATGTGGGCAGAGCTTCAGCCTGAAGTCCAACCTTATCACACACCAGAGGGCACACTCGGGGGAGAAGCCTTATGTTTGCAGGGAGTGTGGGCATGGCTTTCGCCAGCATTCACATCTCATCAGACATAAGAGGACACATTCGGGAGAGAAGCCCTATGTGTGCAGGGAGTGTGAGCAAAGCTTTAGCCAGAAGTCACACCTTATTAGGCACTTAAGGACACACACAGGAGAGAAGCCCTATGTATGCACAGAATGTGGGCGCCATTTTAGCTGGAAGTCAAACCTCAAGACACACCAGAGGACACACTCAGGGGTTAAACCTTATGTGTGCCTGGAGTGTGGGCAGTGCTTTAGCCTGAAGTCAAACCTCAGCAAACACCAGAGGTCACACACGGGGGAGAAGCCGTTTGTGTGCAGGGAATGTGGGAGGGGCTTTACCAGGAAATCAACCCTTATCACACACCAGAGGACACACTCAGGGGAAAAGCCATTTGTATGCAGGGAGTGTGGGCGAGGCTTCAATGATAAGTCAACCCTCACTTCACACCAGAGAACACATTCAGGGGAAAAGCCTTTCATATGCAGGGAATGTGGCAGAAGGTTTAGCCAGAAGCCAAACCTATTTAGGCACAGGAGGGCACACTCAGGTAGCATACCCTTTGTGTGCAGGGAGTGTGGGCAAGGCTTTTGTGATAAGTTAACTCTCGTCACACACCAGAAGGCACACTCAGGGGGGAAGCCTCACGTGTGCAGGGAGTGTGGGCAAGGCTTCAGCCGGCAGTCACACCTTATTAGACATCAGAGGATACATTCGGGAGAGAAGCCTTATATTTGTAGGAAGTGTGGGCGAGGCTTTAGTCGGAAATCAAACCTCATCAGACATCAGAGGACACACTCGGGATAGAAACCTTGTATGTACGAGTGTAGTGAAATCTTTAACCAAGACTCGTACCTCGTGAGACGCCAGAAGTCACACCTAGGGCTGTGGCTTTAGTAGTAAGTCAGCCATTGCCAGGCACCAAAGTGGAGACATCTTACGTGTGACAGGCGTGTTCACGAGCCTCAGGGTAAGAGTCCACATCTCCAGTCCACACGAAGGAGAACTGCTGGCTCATTTTCAGGAGCTTGGCATTCCCTGATGGGGTTGGTGGGTTGTGGAAGATCTGTCAGGTAACGTGATGGAAGGGGTACTTTTAAGTAGGTTGAAATTAGGGAATGGAGGCTCTTCTAATGTCATTTCCCAAGAATACTTGGACACTCCTTACACAGTAGCCTGGATGTTAGAGAAACAGCAACACTAGAGCTCATCTCTTAATGTCTGCCTTACCTTCTGAGAACAAGAGACTTGACAGAAACCACGGCCGACTTAATCTTGGTTTCCCAGAGCATGACCCAGCAGAGTCAGCTTCAGGGAGAGTTTGGGAAAGGGTGAATTCATGGGATCAGAGATGGTGCATGGGTAGAAGAAGGTTTTATTATGCAAAGAGCTGACTGGTGAGAAAGACTGTGACTATCCTAGCTCTAGGTTTTGGGAAGAAGTATCCATTTTTGCTTGTTTCCTGGGACCGTCTCTGGTTTCCAAGTTGAATCCATACTGAAGATATTTTTATTTACTGGTGTATTTAGACTAGAAATGTATCCTATGCTTTCATGAAGAAAACACACATATACAGAAATAGAAAATGAAATTACTTTCTATTCTTCTTTGAATTACCATACTACATCCCACAGGTAATTCTTTGGTTTAAATCTTTCCAACCATTGTAAAATATATGATTTTTCTGGTTGGGAATACTCTCTTTTTGAGAATGGTGGTGTCCCACAGATTCATGTATAATTCTGAGCCAAGGCCCAATTTTTTTTCACAGAAGTTGACTAAATGATTCTGAGTTTTATTTGGAAAATAGAATTTGAGGAATGGCGGGATATTAAGGACTATATAATAACATGTCTTTTTATCTGTGGACAGATACCTAGAATAGAACCGTATAAAAATAGAAAAACTCACTTGTATATGAGTATTTAGAAAGTGAGGAAGCAGGATTTCAAGTTATTATGAAAATAGCAAGTACAAGATTCAGTGTTTGGGTTATTGGCTCTCAACTGAGGGAAAAAATAAACATAAGTTCCAAAGTCTCAATATCCAAAGTTAGAGTTAGGAAATCACTAGCTCAGATAATATGAGGTACAGAGCTCTTTTTAATTGAATTGAATTTTTTATTTTAAGTAGGCTCCATGCCCAACATGGGGCTTGAACTCACAACCCTGAGATTGAGTCACATGCGCTAGTGACCGAGCCAGCCAGGCACCCCAATGTGTAGGAGTCTTAGTTTTCGTTCAAAATCTAAGTTTCAGTGGAGTGAGAAGAACCTGGTGAAGAATTACGGAATATTATCCTAGATGGAGCTGCTGGTGCGGCTTGCCCTTCTCATTCCTTCCCATGGCAAATCCTGGCCTGCTGCTATTCCTCCTTCTCAATAGAAAAATACTTTGAGAGTTTTAATCTCTTTGCATCTTAGAATTGAATTACTTTTTTCCATAAAATGATGTCACAAAAATAAGGATTCCAAAAGTAAACATGTGTCTTTTTTACTGTTTTATTTTAACTTTAAGAAGAAATATTTCAGTTTTCAATGTAATCAGTCCGTAAATCCAAAAGATCTTGCCTTAAATTATTTAAAATTCTCAACAACAAAAAATAAAGCATTGCTGATATCTGAAGATTCAAAGAGATTCAAAGAGACTCAAACCCGGGGAGGCATTTATATAGAACAGCAACCAAACAGAGACTGGAAATGGTAGAAAGATGCCCTACACTTTGGCCCTACCCAGTCCCCACCTGTACTGATTCTTTTTTTTTTTTTTTAAAGATTTTATTTATTTGACAGAGAGAGACACAACGAGAGAGGGAACACAAGCAGGGGGAGTGGGAGAGGGAGAAGCAGGCTTCCCGCAGAGCAGGGAGCCCGATGTGGGGCTCGATTCCAGGACCCCGGGATCATGACCTGAGCCGAAGGCAGACGCTTAACAACTGACCCACCCAGGGGCCCCCTGTACTGATTCTTAAATCTGCATTAGATCCTCTGCTTAGAACCTCTCAGAAGACAGAATTGGAACAGGCCACCTGAGTTCTCCACTTGGGCCTAGCATTAAAACCTGTGTGCAAGGGTGCCTGGGTGGCTCAGTCGTTGGGCGTCTGCCTTCGGCTCGGGTCATGATCTCAGGGTCCTGGGATCGAGCCCCACGTCGGGCTCCCTGCTCGGCGGGGAGCCTGCTTCTCCCTCTCCCGCTCCCCCTGCTTGTGTTCCCTCTCTCACTCGCTGTCTCTCTCTCTCTGTCAAATAAATAAATAAAATCTTTAAAAAAAATAATAATAATATATTAAAAAAAAAAAAAAAAAAAAACCTGTGTGCAAGTCTGGAAGCTGATTAGGAGGCAAGCACCAGATGGTGTTCATATATGTGAATCTTCAAAATCTTATGGTTTTATTTTTCTTTTTCCAGTCTGTCTGGACTAGCTATCTACCAGTGCCCCATATTTCATATCCTGAGATAGGTAACAGCTCTAGATGTTTAAAACAAACAAAAAGTGCCCGAGCTCAACCACTGCCCATCCTACCACTCCTATGGTTAAGTAATAGACTATACTGCATGAAGAAAAATTTGGAGAAAAGATGATGAACAGTATGAAATAATATCACTTCAAATCCATAAGCCTGTTATGGTCACCATTGAAATCTGTTTCAAAAGGGGGTGGCAGGGGCACCTGGCCGGCTTAGTCAGGTAGAGCATGGGACTCTTGATCTTGGGATTGTGAGTTTGAGCCCCATGTTGGATGTAGAGATTACTTAAAAAAAAAAAAAAAAGTAAAAGAAAAGGGGTGACAGTAACTATTCTGTTTTAACTTATTATGGATTAGTGGTTCTCTAAGTGTGGTCAGAGGATGTTTGGGGGCCCTATTCGGGTGATCTACGTGGTCAAAACAAATTTCATTATAACACTAAGACCTGATTTGCTTTTTTCTCTTGTGCTGAAATTTGCACTAATTGTGCAAAAAGCAGTGGTGGGGAAACTGCTGGGCCTTTAGCTTGAATCAGGACAGTGTTACCAAACTGTACTATAGTTCTTGTGTTCTTTACCACCACACACTTGTGGTAAAAACATGCTAGTTCCACTTAAGAATGTTCTTCATAAAACAGTTAAAATTAGTTTTGTTGAACTTGACCCTGAGTACAAAAATTTTAAATTATACTTTTTTAATTTTGAGATAGTTTTAGATTTACATGCATTTGTAAGAAATTATGTAGAGAGATCCCATGAGCTCTTTGCCCAGTTTACCCCAATGGTAATGTCTTACAAAACTATAATGTTACAACCAGGATATTAAAATTTCTATATATATTCATCTTCTAAGTATTTTATGTGATGAAGAGAGAAAGACACATAAAGTTTTTCTTCATGCTGAAATATCAAGTTGTTTCCAGGAAATGCACTTTTATGATTGTTTGAGTTGTGAGCTGAACTAGCCACCTTTTTATGGGCACCAATTTTACTTGAAAGAGTAACTGACAAATTTTGAATAAGAAGATGAAGACCGGTATATCTGCTAAACATTTTGTCAAAAATGAAGTGATTTATAAAACCTGATAGTAAAGAAAACTGGTAGTAATTTTTGTTAATTTGACTTTCAAACAAAAAAATTAGCCACTGTTAAGCGGCTGCCTTCGGCTCAGGTCATGATCTCAGGGTCCTGGGATCGAGCCCCGCATCAGGCTCCCTGCTCAGTGGGGAGTCTGCTTCTCCCTCTCCATCTGCCTGCCACTCTGCCTGCTTGTGCTCGCTCTCTCTCTGTCAAATAAATAAATTAAATATTTATAAAAAAATAGTGTCTGTCACCATGAACTTGACAGCTTTCTAATACTTAGTCTTTTGTGATGAGATTACTAATGATATTAATGAATGTGATTTTGTAATACCATATAATGAAATATGTCAACATTTGGAAGGTCTGCCTAACTCATTGAACCAGTATTTTCTAAATGATCACTGTGTGATGCTACAAGATCATCTGTGGTGATATTAAAGTATAAGATAGACAAATGGATTTTAATTTAAGAGAAGCTAGGGGTGCCTGGCTTGCTCAGTTGGTGGAGCATGCGGCTCTTGATCTCGGAGTTGTGAGTTCGAGCCCAACCTTGGGGATAGAGTTTACTTAAAAAAAAAAAAAACTGCAAAAAAAAAATTAAAATTAATACCAATCTTAGATAAAGGTCAGATTCCACATTACAGTAACATTTAAGAAGTTACCACTTGTTGATTTTTGGTGTAGTGTCAATAATATTGACAAATATCTGAAAAGGCCATTAGAATACTTCTTCATTTTTAAATTCTGCATGTGTGAGTCCAGATTTTCTTTATCTCGGCAGATTAAATGCAAGAGCACACTGGGATGCCAGGGTGGCTCAGTAAGTTGAGTGTCCAACTCTTGATTTCGGCTCAGGTCATAATCTCAGGGTTCTGAGATCAAGCCCCATGTCAGGCTCCATGCTGGGTGTGGAGCATGCTTGTGATTCTCTCCTTCTGCCCGTCTCGCCACCCCCGTCTTAATAAATAAATAAATAAATAAATAAATAAATAAATAAATAAATGCAAGAGCATATATAAAATACCAGCTGTATTCTGTTACACTTAGGATTAAAGAGATTTTCAAAAATATAAAATAATGCCACTCTTCTCACTGATTTATTTGGTTATTTTTTTTTTTAAGATTTTATTTATTTATTTGAGAGAGAGAATGAGACAGAGAGAGAGAACATGAGAGGGGAGGATCAGAGGGAGAAGCAGACTCCCTGCTGAGCAGGGAGTCCGATGTGGGACTTGATCCCGAGACTCCAGGATCATGACCTGAGCCGAAGGCAGTCGCTTAACCAACTGAGCCACCCAGGCGCCCCTGGTTATTTTTTTTAAGATTGTATTTATTTATTTGACAGAGAGAGACACAGCGAGAGAGGGAACACAAGCAGGGGGAGTGGGAGAGGGAGAAACAGGCTCCCTGCGGAGCTGGGAGCCCGACGCGGGGCTCGATCCCAGGACCCTGGGATCATGACCTGAGCCGAAGGCAGACGCTTAACAACTGAGCCACCCAGGTACCCCTATTTGGTTATTTTTTGGTGGAAAATATTCAAACTCAAGTGGAAGTAAAACACTTTACTTTTCATTTTAAGTGCATTGTTTCTAGATGTTTATGGTCTTGGGGTGCCTGGCTGGCTCAGTATGCAACTCTTGGATTGTGAGTTTGAGCCCCACCTTGGATGTAGAGATTACTTTTAAAAATAAAAATCTTTAAGGGTGCCTGGGTGGCTCATTCGGTTAAGCGTCCGACTCTTGGTTTTGGCTCAGGTCATGATTTCAGGGTCATAGGATTGAGCCCCAAGTCAAGCCCCACATCGCATTCCGTGCACTCAGCACAGAGTCTGCTTGGGATTCTCTCTCCCTTTACCTCTGTGCCTCCCCCTTCTATAACTAACTAAATAACTAACTAAATAAGTAAAATCTTTTTAAAAAATAAAAATCCTTAAAAAAAAGGTTAGGGGTGCCTGCATGGCTCAGTCCGTAGAGCATGTGACTCTTGATCTCAGGGTCATGAGTTTAAGCCCCATGTTGGATATGGAACCTATTTACAAAAAAATAAATAAAAAATGTTTAGATGTTTATGGTCTATATCTCACAGCAAACAATACTTCACATAAATGCCAGGAAAAAAAGTTACACGTTGTAATACTTAACATACTATTAACATCTATGCCTTATATAATTTAAACAAGACACGGGGCATCTGACTGGCTTAGTCAGTGGAGCATGTGACTCTTGATCTCAGGGTCATGAGTTCGGGCCCATGTTGGGTGTAGAGATTACAAAAATAAATAAATAAATAAATAAATAAACTTAAAAAAAATTTAAACTAAGCATAGAAGAAAATTACCAAATAAGCAAAACAAATGCAAAGAAAATGCTTGTTAACACCCACTGACAGATGTAAACCTACAATCTGAAGTATGCTGTTCTATCTGGACACAACACAGACATCTTGGGGAATCTCTATTGCTAGAACTAAATTGTATAATTACTTAATCTCCTCTGTGCCCGTAGCTATGTCTCTTTCTGAATATTCTTGCCAATTATTTTTCTATTTTTTTTATAAAAAAAGCTTTATTCTTTTAATCACATTTTCAATGTGTCTTTTTATTTTATGTTTTATTATTTTCTGTTAATTACTAACCTCTTGAAGCTAATTTTTATTTATTGCTTTTTGAAGCTTATTTAATCATACTTAAGGCTTTTTTAACCCTTTTCCTTTTTTCTTCTGAAAGTCAAGTCAGTTATAATTTTTTTTATTTTTATTTTCTCCTTTAGCCAAGAATTACTATTTCTACAAATGGCTAGATGGATGAGTTCATTTTTAGAATCTCCTAGTGTTTAGTTTTTTTATTTTATAGCTTTATAGTCAATATATTTTGTGATTTCTTCCATTTTAATTCATAAAGTTTAGTTTTAAATCTAATCAAGTTCTGTGAATTTTCATGTTATCTTAAAAAGCAAGTGTTTAACATGTGTATATGTATATTTTAACAATATTATACCAAAATTAACACAAAAGTTTGCAAACTTTGATGTTTTTCTATATAGTTACCTCATCATTCTCTTGTTTTGTGTTGATTATGTCTTTTATTTATTAATTTATATTATGTGCTTAACACATGTAAAATTAGATTTGTAATGTAAATGTAGATATAAGTAATATTAATAGAACAAACACCATTGTATTCACCCCAGCAGAAGAAATTAGCCTTAATTATCTTTAAAAACTTAGCACTTCCATTTCTGTAAGTGGTTATAATAAATAAATTTATGATCATGTTAAGAAACTTTTCTCCAGGGCGCCTGGGTGCCTCAGTTGGTTAAGCGACTGCCTTCAGCTCAGGTCATGATCCTGGAGTCCCGGGATTGAGTCCCACATCGGGCTCCCTGCTCAGCGGGGGATCTGCTTCGCCCTCTGATCCTCTTCCCTCTCGTGCTCTCTGTCTCTCATTCTCTCTCTCTCAAATAAATAAATAAAAATAAAAAATAAAATCTTGAAAAAAAAAAAAACTTTTCTCCAGGTGTTTCCTTCAAAGTTTGCTTAATACATTTCAAAGCTATTTTATTTAGATCTATAGAAATTAATGACATTTCTTTTTTTTAAATTTTATTTTATTATGTTATGTTAATCCCCATACATTACATCATTAGTTTTTGATGTAGTGTTCCATGATTCATTGTTTGTGCATAACACTCAGTGCTCCATGCAGAACATGCCCTCTTTAATACCCATCACCAGGCTAACCCATGCCCCCACCCCCCTCCCGTCTAGAACCCTCAGTTTGTTTCTCAGAGTCCATAGTCTCTCATGGTTCGTCTCCCCCTCGGATTCCCCCCTTCATTTTCCCCTTCCTACTATCTTCTTTTTTTTTTTAACATATAATGTATTATTTGTTTCAGAGGTACAGGTCTGTGATTCAACAGTCCTACACGATTCACAGCGCTCACCATAGCACATACCCTCCCCAATGTCTATCACCCAGCCACCCCATCCCTCCCACCCCCACCACTCCAGCAACACTCAGTTTATTTCCTGAGATTAAGAATTCCTCATATCAGTGCTGAGCGAAATAAGTCAATCAGAGAAAGACATGTATCATATGATCTCACTGATATGAGGAATTAATAACATTTCTTCTTGATGGATTTTCTCTTTTAAAACCATGGAGCAACCTCAAGTCCCATTCAGTGCTTTTAATTAGTCTGTTCTCAATACTGTTTGCATTTGCCTTTTTTGGTAGTATTTGCTTTACTCACTTTTTCATTTTCATCTTGATATTCTTGTTTTGTGAATAGAGTGTCCTATTCAAGTACTGGGAGCCACAGTCAGAACAAGTAAGTAAGAAAGAAATAAAAGACATCTACATTGGAAAGGAGTAAGTAAAACCATCTCTATTTGCAGACATTGGTCTATATATAGAAAATCAAAGTGAACCCACAAAGAAACTACTAATAAACAAATTGAGCAAAGTTATAGAATACAAGATCAACAAACGAAAATCAGTTGTATTTTCATACACCAGCAACGAACCATCTGAAAAGGAGAGTCGGGAAACCATTTCATTAACATCAAAGAGAATAAAATACCAAAGAATAAATTTAATGAAGGAGGTAAAAGACTTGTACACTGAAAACTGCAAAATATTAAAAAAAACCTTTAAGACCACAAAATTTAAGAAGACCTTAGGGCACTTGTGAAGAGCACTGGGTGTTCTATGAAGTGATGAATCACTAAATTCTACTCCTGAAACTAATATTAATTTAGATTTCTAGACTTTAAATATAAGAACAAAAGTTAAAAAGTTATTAGCAAAAAACAGGAATATATGCATGACCTATTTGGCAATAGATTCTTAGATTTGACACCAAAAGTATGAGCAATACAAAATTTAGATACATTGAACTTCATAAAAATTAAAAACAATGTGCAACAAAGGATATTATCAAGAAAGTGAAATGACAATATATAGAGTGGTACAAAATATTGGCAAATCATATATCTGATAAGGGTTTAGTATATTGAATATATAAAGGATTACTACAACTTAGAACAAAATAATGATACAATTTAAAAGTGGGCAGGGGTGCCTAGCTGGCTCAGTAGGTTAGGTCATGTGACTCTTAATCTCTGGGTCCTGAGTTCAAGCCCCATGTTGGGCATAGAGCCTACTAAAAAAAAGGTGGGGGGGCAAAGATTGAGGTTGAATCAGTCACCAGTGGCCAATGATTTCATCAACTGGTCCTATTAATGAAGCCTCCATGAAAACCCAAACAGATGGGGTTCAGAGAGCTTCTGGGTTGGTGAATCCATGGAGATTTGGGAAGACTGGTGCTCAGAGAGAGCATGGAAGCTCCAGGCCCTTTCCTCATACCCTGCTCTATGCATCCCTTCCTTCTGACTGTTCCTGAGTTATATCCTTTCATAATAAATCAGTAGTCTAAGCCAAGATGGAGCTGTACCTGCCTGGGGTGCCATATCAGCAAACTAAAACTTAGATAACTTTTGTGTCCCTGTAAATACTCTATTTGACCAGAAATGCAATCCAGTCAGCTAATCCTCAAATGCCAAGCCAACTCTGGGCCTTCTCACTCCCAACAAGGTTGACTATGTGGCCCCAGCCAATCAGATATTTTCTATTTGTCTCTTCCCTCTTCTTTATTCTTTATCTTATAAAAACTTCTTGCCTTCCAACTCATTTTGTAGTTCCCTGAGACTGCACATGAAGTGTTAAACTTTGTTCCTATCACTAAATAAATAAATAAATAAATAAGTATGGGCCAAGTTCTTGAGTAGACATTTCTCCAAAGAATGGCTAAGAAACACATAAAAAAATGTTCATCATCATTGGTTATTAAGGAAATGCAAATCAAAACCCCAATAAGATACAACTTCACACCCATTAGGATACCTATAATAAACAAATAAAAAAGGAAAGTAACAAGTGTTGGCAAGGACATGGAAAATTGGGAATCTTCATACATTGCTGGTAGCAATGTAACATGGTGCAGTTACTATGGAAAATAATTTGGCAGTTCCTATAAAATGAAACATGCAGTTACCGTATTATCCAGCAAATCCACTTCTGGGTATATACCCAGAAGAAACAGGTACTCAGAACAAAATCTTTCTATTTTATCATTTTATTTTATTTTATTTTCATCATGATAAAAGTACTTTTTAATCCCCATCACCTATATCTCCCTTCCCCCCACCCACCTCCCCTCTGGTAACCATCAGTTTGTTTCCTATAGTTAAGAGTCTGTTTCTTGGTTTGTCTCTCTCTCTTTATTTTCCTTTCCTTATTTGTTTTGTTTCTTAAATTCCACAAATGAGTGAAATCATACGGAATTTGTCTTTCTCTGAATTATTTTGGTTAGCATTATACTCTCCAGCTCCATCCATGTCATTGCAAATGGCAATATTTGCATTGCATTGCATTCCCACCAACAGTACAAGGGGGTTCCTATTTGTCCACATCCTCACCAGCACCTGTTGTTTCTTGTGTTGTTGATTTTAGCCATTCTGACAAGTGTGAGCCTGTATCTCATTATAGTTTTGATTTGCATTTCCCTGGATGATGAGTGATGTTGAGCATCTTTTCATGTGTCTGCTGGCTATCTGCATGTCTTCTTTGGAAAAATGTTTATTCGTGACTTCTGCTCATTTGTTAATTGGATTATTTGTTTTTTGGCTGTTGAGTCATAGAAGTTCTTTATATATTTTGGATACTAACCCTTTATCAGATATGTCATTTGCAAATATCTTCTCCCATTCAGTTGGTTACCTTTTAGTTTTGTTGATCATTTCCTTTGCTATACAGAAACTTTGTATTCTGATGTAGTCCCAATAGTTTATTTTTGCTTTTATTTCCCTTCCCTCAGGAGACATATCTAGAAAAATGTTGCTATGGCCAATGTCAGAGAGATTACTGCCTATGCTCTCTTCAAGGATTTTTATGTTTTAGGTCTCACATTTAGGTCTTTAATTCATTTTTAGTTTATTTTTGTTTATGGTGGAAGAAGGTGATCCAGTTTCATTCTTTTGCATGTGGCTGTCCAGGTTTCCCAGCACCATTTATTGAAGAGACTGTCTTTTTCCTGCTTGCTTTGTCAAAGATCAATTGACCATATTATTGTGGGTTTATTTCTGGGTTTTCTATTCTGTTTCATTGATCTATGTATCTTTTTTTGTGCCAGTACCATACTGTTTTGGTTGCTACAGCTTTGTAATATAACTTGAAGTCTGGAATTTGCAATACCTCCAATTTTGTTTTTCTTTTTCAGGATTCCTTTGGCTATTCAGGTTTTTTCTGATTTCAGACAAATTTTAGGGTTGTTTTTTCAAGTTCTGTGAAAAAATGTTTGATAGGGATTTCATTTATCTGTAGATTGCTTTGGGTAGTATAGACATTTTAACAGTATTAATTCTTTCAATCCATGAGCATAGAATGTCTTTCCATTTCTTTGTGTCATCTTCATTTATTTTTTAAGATTTTATTTATTTAGGGACGCCAGGGTGGCTCAGTCAGTTAAGCGTCTGCCTTTGGCTCTGGTCATGATCCCAGGGTTCTGGGATCGAGTCCTGCTTCAGCCTCCTTGCTCAGCAGGAAGCCTGCTTCTCCCTCTGCCTCCCACTCCCTCTGCTTGTGCTAGCTTGCTCTCTCTCTCTCACAAATAAATTAAGATTTTATTTATTTAGGGGCGCCTGGGTGGCTCAGTCGTTAAGCGTCTGCCTTCGGCTCAGGTCATGATCCCAGGGTCCTGGGATCGAGCCCCGCATCGGGCTCCCTGCTCAGCGGGAAGCCTGCTTCTCCCTCTCCCCCTGCTTGTGTTCCTGCTGTCGCTATCTCTCTCTCTGTCAAAAAAAAAAAAAAAAACTTAAAAAAAAAAAAAAAAAAAAAAAAAAGATTTTATTTATTTATTTGTGAGAGAGAGACAGAGAGAGAGAGGGCACACGAGTGGGGGGGAGGGGCA
Source organism: Phoca vitulina (assembly GCF_004348235.1). NCBI lineage: Eukaryota > Metazoa > Chordata > Mammalia > Carnivora > Phocidae > Phoca > Phoca vitulina. The sequence goes on along the minus strand of NW_022589761.1, from coordinate 7,661,250 downwards.
GAGGGAGAAGCAGGCTCCCTGCTCAGTGGGGCTCAATCCCAAGACCCTGAGATCATGACCTGAGCTGAAGGCAGCTACTTAAACGATTGAGCCACCCAGGCACCCCTCATTTTCAAGTTTTTCATCAATGTTTTATAGTTCTCAGAGTGCAAGTGTTTCACCTCTTTGGTTAAGTTTATTCCTAGGTATTTTATTATTTTTGGTGCAACTGTAAATGAGATTGTTTTCCTAGTTTCTCTTTCCTCTGCTTCATTATTAATTTATCGAAATGCAACAGATTTCTGTACATTGATTTTGTATCTTGCGACATTACTGAATTCATTTATCAGTTCTAGTAGTTTTCTGGTGGAGTCTTTAGAGTTTTCTACATATAATATCATGTCATCTGCAAATAGTGAAAGTTTTACTTCCTCCTGACCAATTTGGATGCCTTTTATTTATTTTTCTTGTCTGTTGCTGTGGCTAGGACATCCAGTACTATGTTGAATAAAAGTGGTAAGAGGGATTAAGGAGTGTATTTGTGATGAGCACTGGGTGTGGTACGGAAGTATTGAATCACTATATTGTATACCTGAAACTAAGATTACACTGTATGTTAACTAACTGGAATTTAAATAAAAATTTTCGTAGAAGTGGTGAGAGTTGACATCTTTGTCTTGTTCTTGACCCTACAGGAAAAGCTCTCAGTTTTTTCCCATTGAGGATGATGTTGGTGTTTCATATAAGGTCTTTATTATGTCAAGTTATGTTCCCTCTAAACCTACTTTGTTGAGGGTTTTTATCATGAATGGATGTTGTACTTTGTCAAATGATTTTTCTGCATCTATTGAAATAATCATACAGTTTTTATCCTTTCTCTTATCCTTTCTCTTCACATTGATTTGCAAATGAATCACCCTGCTTCCTGGGAATAAATCCTTCTTGATTGTGGTGAATGATTTTTTTAAAGTATTGTTAAATTTGATTTGCTAATATTTTATTGAGGGTTTTTGCATTTATGTTCATCTGAGATATTGGCCTATAATTCTCTTTTTTTGTGGTGTCTTTATCTGGTTTTGGTATTAGGGTAATGCTGGCCTCATAGAATGAATTTGGAAGTTTCCTTTCTCTTCTTTTGTTTTGAATATTTTGAGAATAGGTACTAACTCTTCTTTAAATGTTTGGTAGAATTCTCTTGTGAAGCCGTCTGGTCCTGGACTTTTGTTTGTTGGGAGTTTTTTGATTACTGAGTCAATTTCTTTGCTGGTAATTGGTCTGTTCAAACTTTCAATTTCTTCCTGCTTCAGTTTTGGTAGGTTATATGTTTCTAGGAATTTTTCCATTTCTTCTAGTTTGTCCAATTTGTTGCCATATAGTTTTTCATAATATTCTCTTACAGTTGCTTGTATTTCTGTGGTATCGGTTGTTATTTCCCCTCTTTCATTAATTTTGTTTTATTTGAGTCCTTTCTCTTCTTTGATGAGTCTGGCTAGAGGTTTATCAATTTTGTTGATCTTTTCAAATAACCAGCTCCTAGTTTCATTGATCTGTTCTATTGTTTTTTTTTTAGTTTCTGTGTCATTTATTTCTGCTCCAATTTTATAATTTTCTTCCTTCCATTAGTTTTGGGTTTTGTTTGTTCTTCTTTTCTAGCTCCTTTAGGCACAAGGTTAGGTTGTTTATTTGAGATTTTTCTTGCTTCTTGAGGTAGGCCTGTATTGCTATAAACTTCCCCCTCCACACCAGCTTTTGCTGCATCCCAAAGATTTTGGATCATTCGATTTTCATTTTCATTTGTTTCCATGTAATTTTTAAATTCCCTCTTTGATTTCTTGATTTACCCATTTCCTGTTTAGTAGCGTGTTATTTAACCTCCATATAGTTGTCCTTTTTCCAGATTTTTTCTTGTGGCTGATTTCCAGTTTCATAGTGTTGTGGTCAGAAAAATGCATGGTATGACTTCAATCTTTTTGAATTTGTTGAGAGTTGTTTGTGATCTAATATGTGATCTGTTCTGGAGAATGTTTCATGTGCATTTGAAAAGAATGTGTATTCTGCTGTTTTAGGATGGAATGTTCTGGACATACCTATTATATCCATCTGGCCCAGTATGTCATCCAAAGCCACTATTTCCTTATTGATTTTCTGTTTAGATGATCTGTCCATCAATATAAATAGTGTGATAAAGTTCCTTACTATTATTATATTACTATCAGTTACTTCCCTCATGTTTATTATTAATTGTTGTATGTATTTGGGTGCTCCCATGTTGGGTGCATAAATATTTACAATTGTTATATCTCATTATTGCATTGTCCCCTTTATTATTATATAGTGTCCTTCTTTGTTTCTTGTTATAGTCTTTGTTTTAAAGTCTATTTTGTCCAATACAGGTAATGCTACCCCAGCTTTCTTTTGATATCCATTTGCATAATAAATGTTTCCCCATCCCCTCACTTTCAATCTGCATGCATCTTTCAGTCTGAAATGAGTTTCTTGGAGGCAATATATAGATGGGTCTTGTTTTTTTTTCTTAATTTTTCTTTTTTTAAATTATATTTCATTTTATTTAAATTCAATTAATTAAGATATAGTGTATTATTAGTTTCAGAGGTAGAGTTCAGTGATTCATCAGTTGTATGTAACACCCAGTGCTCACTACATCACATGCCCTCCTTAATGCCCATCGCCCAATTACCCCATCCCACTACCCCCCTCCCCTCCAGCAACCCTGTTTGTTTCCTATGATTAAGAGTCTCATGGTTTATCTCCCTCTCTGATTTTATCTTGTTTTATTTTTCCCTCCCTTCCCCTATGCTTCTCTGTTTTGTTTCTTAAATTCCACATATGAGTGAAATCATATAATTATCTTTCTCTGATTGACTTATTTCACTTAGCATGATACCTTCTAGTTCCATCCACGTCATTGCAAATGATAAGATATCATTTTTGATGGCTAAGTAATATCCCATTGTGTGTGCACACACACACACACACACATATATATACACACACATCACATCTTCTTTGCACTTTTTTATTGGGGTTGTTTGATTTTTTTTATTTTTTTAAAGATTTTATTTATTTTTTTGAGAGAGAGCACGAGCAGGGGTCAGAGGGAGAAGCAGGCTCCCCACTGAGCTGGGAGCCTGACGTGGGACTTGATCCTAGGACCCTGGGATCATGACCTGAGCCAAAGGCAGGTGCTTAACCGACTGAGCCACCCAGGTGCCCCTGATTTTTTAGTTATAGGAATTGATTATATATTCTGGTTATAAGTCCTTGCTTGGTAAGAAATGTGTATTTTGAACACTTTCTCCTATCCTGTGGTTTGCTTAATCATTTTCTTAATGGTATCATTGGAAGTTTTTAATCTAATTAAGTCTAATATATCACATTTTTCTTTTTTTGTTATGGCTTTTTTTGTCTTTGCCTAACCCCACGTCATAAATATATTCTCCTATATTTTCATCTAGATATGTTAGGTATCTCAAATTAATTTTTGTGAATGGTGGGATGTAGGGGTTGATTATTTTCTTCTCTTTGGACTATCCAGTTTTTTTTGTACAATCTTTAAAATATTATCCTTTATCTATTGCATTGCTTTTTTGCAGCTAATGGGTGAATTTTTCCTACCTACTTCTCTTTGCCTTTCCCACCTTATTGGGATAGGTAGCTGAACAGACAAAAATAGTATAGCATCCCAAGTGAGCTCTCTAATACTTTTTGTATCTTGATTTTACCATAGACTTCACTCATCATGTGACCATATTGGATTACTGCATAGGATTTTATTTTCCTTGATTTAGGTAAGGTGAAATGTACAATATAAGTATCAGAAAGTCACATTTGTAGAGTGCTTTGGATAGATAACTAAAAAATCAATGTTAGCTATAACAGAAAGTAACTCTTCCCTCTTTCTTTCCATTCTTCTTACCTTCCCTTCTTCCTTCCTTCCTTCATTTATTTTTTTAACCGGGTGGGTGGGTGGGTTGGAATAGTGGATATACTTCAGGGAGGTCCTCTCTATCCTGCTCATATTTTTAAGTTTCTTCTTCTAGAGTACCTCAAATCACTATCATCAGGATTCGGGACCCCTCCCCCCCGAGGGTAATTGTTAATTCAACAATTAACCCCTTGAGTGTGCCACAGGGATAAGATGGGTGTTTTTCACTATAACCCTGAAGATCAAAATACATTTTGGCAACAGAGGCATAGGCAGCACCAAAGACATTTTGTAGGGTCCTTGTGAGCCTTTTTTTTTTTTTAATGAATGTGATCTCAGCATGCCACACAAAAATTGTTCTTGTCTGCATGAGTGACCACCCAATATGTAGGGTATCAGTCTTCCCCCGGAGCACTCTATAGAATGGAAACAAATGCCTGGTTGAGACACACAAACAACAATCAGGTGAATTATGGTACAATCATTCAATGGTATAACGTGCAGCCATTAAAAAAGAATGATGTCAACTCTATTTATGCAAATGAAATAGTCATTAAGATAACAGTAAGTGAAGAAATCAAGGGCAGAATAGTATGGTATCATATGCTGCCATTCAGAGAAAAAAGAACATAAGTATATATTTCAATGAATATTTAAGTATTTATATATGCCTCTGGGAGGAAACTCAAGACACAGGTAACATTATGTTGTGAGCTGCACTCTCTGTTGACAATTGAATATTCCTGCTACCCCATATTATGCTCTCCAGAGGAGAAGCTGTGAATGACATTCCTCAGAACCATCTTTCCATATGGCTCCTAGTTAGAGTGTCAGAGAGACACTTGCACAAGATTTGGAATGTGGAAAAGAAGGGAGAAATTGAGAATTCTGGTTTCTTGAGGGAATCCTGGCTGATAGGTTGTCTCTGAGTGGCGAATTGGGTGACTATGGGATATGAGTATTATATATCCTTTTTATAACTTTTAATTCAGTTTCCTAGATTTGGCCAGTGGGAGCCCCTTTAAAGCTGGCTCCTGTGTCTTTTTGACATGTCTCCTCCCCCAACTTTTTAAAAAGATTTTATTTATTTATTTATTTGAGAGGGAGAGAGAGCACGAGTACGGGAGAAGGGCAGAGGGAGAGGTACAAGTGAGCTCCCTGCTGAGGATGCGGGGCTCAATCCCAGGGCCCTGGGATCATGACCTGAGCCGAAGGCAGTTGCTTAACCAATTGAGCCCCCAGTGCCCCTACCCATCATTCTTTAAGCATCTCCTTAATTTCTCACAGAGAGAAACTGAAGGCTCATTTTGTACTTTTTCCCAGCCTCAGCCCTGGAATTAGCTATTTCTCCAAGAAACTATGGTTACTTTTAGTGGAGAATGATATTAAGAAACCAAGACCTAGGCAAGAATTGTGCTCATTGTTCTTAAGCCATCTCTGCCGACAGAGCTAGAAGATTTATATGTGTGTGTGTATACACACATATCTGTCTATTCCCGGAAAAAAAAAAATCTGTTCATGTGGGTACTTCCAATTTTAATTCAACATCACAGTGTTCATTCTTTTTTTTTCTTTTTTAAAAGATTTTATTTATTTATTTGACAGAGACAAAGCGAGAGAAGGAACATAAGCAGGGGGAGTGGGAGAGGGAGAAGCAGTCTTCCTGCGGAGCAGGGAGCCTGATGTGGGGCTCGATCCCGGGACCCTGGGATCATGACCTGAGCCGAAGGCAGACGCTTAACGACTGAGCCACCCAGGTGCCCCCTCACAGTGTTCATTCTAATCGTCCTTTCCACATCTATAATCCCTTTTCTTATAGTGAGAAACCTGGTTCCCATTATCCATATTTGCTTATTTGCTCAGTCTTAGAATACACATTAAGTAGTTTCAGAATTGCTAATGCATACAACTGTGATAAGCAAACCCATTCACTAGAGTTTATTATTTTTGTAGATCTTTTTGTCTTTGGCCTGAGGACAAATTACTGCATTTGAGAGTTACTCAAGTTAGTTCCTTCTCCCCCCGCCCCCCACCTTCAGTGTGGTTATGTTATTCGTTTGAAATAGAATTAATTTCTGTTTGTATTTAATTTGGGGATTCCCTCCATCTTTGCTGTTGTGAACACATCTTAGGGTATCTCCTATGATTCTCACTCCTAATACCACACTATTGGGTAATACCCTCCCCTTGAGTGTAAGTGGGAGTGTGAGCAACTTCTAACCAACAGAATATGGCAAAGGTTATGTGATTATCACTCTTGTTTTTATGTTAAATTGTATGGCAAATGTGAAGGGATTTTGCAAATGTAATTAAGGTTCCTTAATCAGTTGACTTTGAGTTAAAGGAAAGGTAAATTATCCTAAGTGGGTCCAACTTAATCTGGTAAATCTTTATAAGAAGGCCTCAGTCTTCCCTAAAGTGAGACTCTCAGAAGCAAAGATTTTCTCTTTATTGCTGGCTGAATTCTGTAGCCACAAAGAAACCATTTCTGCGAACTACCTAAAAGAGCTTGGAGGCTAACCCTTTCTTTGTCAAGCCTACCAATGAGACTGCAGCCCAGCTGACACCTTGATTTCAGCTTTGTAAGACCCTGACAGAGAATCCAGCTAAGCTGTGCCCAGATTCCTGACCCACAGAAATTATGAGATAATAAATGGGTCTGTAGTAATTTGTTACATAACAATAAAAAACTATATTTGTTAATTTTATCTATTTATAATATATGTGAAACGCTAACATTTCTAAGAGTCTAAACTACACTAAATAGTTCACTCAGGGAAGTGTAACTCCCTCAATCACTTCTTTTCTCTCCCCTCCCCATATGCTCTTCCTCTTCTGGATTTGAAGTCAAGGCATCAGAATGATGTCTAGCTGTGGGCTAATGTGCCAAAGCCCCAGTAAATAGATGCTGCAAGAATTAGGTTCTGTCCATCAACATGCAGAAGCAGCAATGAAAATTAGGTCAAAAAAAGCTGGGTGGCGCTTGAGAGAAGAAAGAAAGTCATAAATGAATATGCATTTAAATATTTTAGGATAAAACTTAAATGTTTTTAGTATGTATCATTTTTCATGATTTCCCACTAAAACCAAAATTTTGCAATTAACCAATTGCATTTGATAAAAGTTATCCACTATGAAAATAAATGATATAAAATACTTTTGATATAATTGTTTAGCTGTTAGCCAACTGAACTTCTTGCCATGTGGAGAAATAAACACCTTTATTGTAAAAGCCACTTCCAGCTGGGCATTATATAACTTCCAGCTAAAAGCATCTTAATTGAAAAATCCCAAATTCTTACTCCACTACCAACCTTTCCACTGAGCTACACACATGGCTAAGTGCCTACTTGATATCACCTCTTTAACATTCAACAAGTATCTCAAACTTAACATGACCCCACCCCCACTCCCACCCTAGACACCTGCTACATACTCGTTGTTTACTATCTTAGTAAAGGAAACTACCATTCATATAAAAGTTCAGGACAAAAATTTAAGCATTATATTTAATTTTGGTCTTTCTTTCATATTCACATCCAAGCATCAGCCACTCTTGTTACTTCTACACTCAAATTATATCATTTTGACCATTTCTTATTGCCTCTAACATTTACTACCCTAATTCAAAGCACCCTATCTTAACAAGGTCAGTGGTTTCCAAATAGATTGTATACAAGCAAACCCGTGACTGACATTTAGAGACCTGGGTCAACAGTACAAGTGGTCCCCAGCCAGCTCCCTTTTCTTAATCAACTCCACTTCTGTCCCACAACAAAAGGGGCCTCATGTTCACGTGTGGACACCCCAGCTTGTATGTCTAAGCTGTCTAGTCTCACCATGTAGCTAACACTTGGCCACCCTGTACACATAGGCAGCATGTTTGCCTTTCAGAGGGCAGATGAAGGGAGAGAGCTTAAGACACAGAAGAGGCATAGGCTCTGGAAGCAGGCTTGAGGCTACTTGAGTGGAAAATTCTCAGATATCTAGAGCATGGTCTAAAGGAGGTTGTGGGCTTTGGACATGTAGGTATCTTTGCATATCGATTTCTCACCAGGAAGAAAAGGGGCTTGGCCAAAGGAGAGCCGAATGGTGACCCTTTGTATGTTTAATAATTATTAAAATGTTAAATATATTTGTTATTTTGATCGACTGGATACCAAAATTATAATAATGACTGAATTTTTAAAAATCTTATTTTATTTAAATTTAATTAATTAACATATAGTCTATTATTAGTTTCAGATGTAGAGTTTAGTGATTCATCAGTTGCATAAAACACCCAGTGCTCATTACATCACGTGCCCTTTTTTTTTTTTACAAGTTTTTAAAATGATTTTATTTGAGAGAAAGAGAGCGAGTGAGCACAAGCAGGGGGAGGTGCACAGTTACCCCATACCACCACCCACCTCCCCTCCAGCAACCCTCAGTCTGTTTCCTATGATTAAGAGTCTCTTACGGTTTGTCTCCATCTCTGATTTTTCTTATTTTTCCGTCCCTTCCCTTATGATCCTCTGCTTTTTCTTAAATTCCATGTATGAGTGAAACCATATGATAATTCTTTCTCTGACTTATTTCGCTTAGCATGATACCCTCCAGTTCCATCCACGTGGTTGCAAATGGTAAGATTTCATCCTTTTGATGGCTGAGTAATATTCCATTGTGTATATACATATATATATTACATCTTCTTTATATGAATGGATAAATAAATGAATCTTTAAAAAGCTTTTTGACACTTATAGAGTGTTTTGGTCACAGGGAAAAATTAAAATTTCATTTTTGTTGCTGAGAAGTAAAACAAGGTAATTAGTAAAAGACTTTTAAGGATAGGCAATTATTACATTAAGGTAAAATTCAGTGATGAAAGTGGAATGGAAATGATTTCAAGAAAAAGGCCCAGTGCAAGATTTCTAAATTTAAATTTTAAAAAAGCTTGTGTATGTTTAATTAATGATGCTGTAGAAAATATGCTAGAATGGTATCTTTGCATCATTTAAACTTATGAAGAATATCTTGTAGATGTTAATTTAAAAATGTAAAAGGGGAGGGGCGCCTGGGTGGTTTAGTCAGTTAAGCATCTGACTCTATCTCAGCTCAGGTGTTGATCTCAAGTTCATTAGTTCAAGTCCTGCTTTGGGCTCCATGTGGAGCCTACTTTAAAAAAAATGTAAAAGGGGATACATTATTTTTTGAAATTGTTTCAAGGGGAATGTAGCAAAACCTTTCAAAGACCACTGCTCTGATAAAGGAGATCAGGTTTAGTAAATGATGTATCAAAGTGTACCATCACAGACATGTGAGCCTAAGGAGAAGTAAATAAGTTTGACTCCTATCTAATCTGAACTTTTATAAATTGTCACATTTTTGAGTCCCCCAACTGTAAACTGGATAGGAATATTTATTTGTAGTATTGTGAAGAACAAAGGAAATAACATATACAAAGGAAATTACACAGTTCTTGGATCTTATAAGTTACCCATTAAATGTAAATTCTCTTCCCCAGAAATTAGCCATCGGTTTTTTATTTATCTGGATTTGACATTCATGAATTATGGTGTGAGGAGGGTCTTCACTAGCATTAATAGTAGGGTACGGACTCTTTCCAAACGCCTCAGGAAACAGTGCTAAGTAAGCCCTGGTAAAATTGTGCTTTATCCTTCCCTAGGCAGGGTTATAAAAAAATACTCTAGTTTTACATATTCTAGTGTAAAGAATATGGGCGATCAATCAAAATAACTAAGACAAGAAATCATTCTGGGTTTCTTCATTCTCAATTTTATTTATTTTTATTTTTTAAAGATTTTATTTATTTATTTGACAGAGAGATAGAGAGCACAAGTAGGCAGAGAGGCAGGCAGAGGGAGAGGGAGAAACAGGCTCTCCACTGAGCAGGGAGCCCGACATCAATTTTATTTATTTTTAAAGATTTTATTTATTTTAGAGAGAGCGAGCACACAAGTGGGGGGAGGGGCAGAGGGAAAGGGAGAGAATCAAGCCGACTCTGAACTGAGCACAGAGCCCAAAGTGGGGCTCAATCCCATGACTTTGAGATCATGATCTGAGCCAAAACCAAGAGTCGGACTCAACTGACTGAGCCACCCATGCATCCCCTCAATTTTATTTTATTCTCAATTCATAATGGCTGCCTTCAAATAAGAAGAAACTAAAAAAAAAAAACAAAAACAAAACCACATCAAAGAGGGGCACCTACCTGGCTCAGTCAGTAGAGCATGCAATGCTTGGGGTCATGAGTTCAAGCCCCACATTGGGCTTACTATGAAAAAATTTTTCTTAAAAATTAAAAAGTTAGGGTGCCTGGGTGGCTCAGATGGTTAAGCGTCTGCCTTCGGCTCAGGTCATGATCCCAAGGTCCTGGGATCGAGTCCCGCATCGGGCTCCCTGCTCCTTGGGAGCCTGCTTCTCTCTCTCTCTCTCTCTCTGTTTCTCATGAATAAATAAATAAAATCTTTAAAAAAAAAAAAATTAAAAAGTTAAAAAAAACCACATCAAAGATACAGAACAGATTGGTGGTTGCCAGAGATGGGGTAGGGGTGAAGGTGAAATGGGTGAAGGGGGTCAAAAGGTACAAACTTCCAATTATAAAATAAATAAATCATGGGGAGGTAATGTACAGCATAGTGACTATAGTTAATAAAACTATATTGCATATTTGAAAGTTGCTAAGCGTTAAAAGTTCTATCACAAGAAAAAAAGTTTTGTAACTATGTATAGTGATGGATGATAACTAGACTTATTGTGGTGATCATTTCACAATATATACAAGTATTGAATCATTATGTTGTACACCTGAAAATAGTATACTGTATGTCAGTTACATTTCAATTAAAAAAGAGATGACTAATATAGCTAACAGTTTATTTAAAAAAAATCACATACTGTGATTCTCACACTTGTTAGGATATTGAGAACTGTTTTTTGTTTTGTTTTGTTTTGTTTTTAATTTATTTGAGAGAGAGAGAGAGAGCACAAGCAGGAGGAGGGGCTGAGGGAGAGGGAGAAGCAGACACCCCGCTGAGCAGGGAGCCTGTTGCAGGCCTCAATCCCAGGACCCCAGGATCATGACCTGAGCCAAAGGCAGACGCTTAACCGACTGAGCCACCCAGGTGCCCCAGGATATTGAGAACTGTTAAGTCATGGGTGTGATTAGTGGTTCACCATGAAATATTTATATTAGATAACACAAAATTAGAAAACATGTAAATCTGTATTTTTATCAAAATTACAACAAAATAGGTTAAAACATGAGTTCATCCAAATAACTACATATTAAACTAGACAATAGCTATTTCAGAATTTGAATTGCTTTGTTATTAAGATGCATTGTTACTAAATATGCACCATTTTTTGTCATCTAATAGGATTCCTTTATAAGGAATTAGTAACATTGTTAAGACAAGTTTCTGAGAAGAAAAATAAACTTGGAAAATTATACGAATTAATTTATTTTCCAGCAAACTGAAAAATGATCATATGCTAATCATTTCCCTGTCATCATTTCAGCTTCAAACATGCCTTTCTCTATTCTGTGATACTGGAGCTGGAACTCTGACAAAGACATATCCCAGTCTCCCTTGCTACTGTTATAGTTTGCCAATGGAGGCATTAAAGGGAGATTGGAAGGCAGAAAGGGAGAAGGAACTCACTTCCTATTTTCCAGTTCTTTCAGTATCTCTAGCAGCAGAAGAGGGCTATAGCTTGCCTGCAAATTCTTTTTGCTTTCCCAGCACCAGACTACTAAACCCCATTAACGGCCAGGCTGAGACTCCTCTTCAGAGCTCTTAGGTTCTGGTAAATCCATCCCTTTCCCTTTGTTCCCCAAACTCTATGGTATTAGCTGTTTCTTAAGTTACAAATCTGTCCCCTTTTTGCTCTTTCAGTCATTCAACATTGCATAATCAATTTCCTGTAATTTAAATATCCTGTTTGAAATTACCAGTGTAGTTCTGCTTTTTTGATTATATCTTGATGGATATAGTCCTACCACAATTTGTTTTAGCATTGCAACCACTAACTTGGTTGACATACTTTGAGTACTACTTACCTGCTCTGCTGGAGATGATTAGACTCAAACCAGTGTTGGACTTGGTGGTATGAGATAAGAAAAATAAATAAAGGACAAAAAGTCTTCCTACGATCAATTACTGACATATGAAGAGATAGTCATACACATTCAAAGTTTCTCTGAAGGTATACTGTGCCAGTCAAGAAGGGAGTGTAACAGCACTTTAGTATGAAATGTCCCAAGATGATCTCTAACCTGCATTGATAATCAAAACCAGGGAAGAGCTGTTCAATGTACTGGTCAAGTAGCAAACCACAATTATCATCCAAAGAATACTTACCTAGTACATTTCCCCATTAAAGCAAACCAACTATTAAATGTTTGTAGAGTCTTAAAAAAAAAAAAAAAAGTGCTTGCCTTATTCTGTAAGTAACAATGCCCAATTTCACAGAATAAACAGCAAATCACTTCAGCCCTATTAGCCAGACTCCTTTTGTTCAAGACTCTCTGGCTTTAGCTATTAGAGGTCTCTTTGTGTGTGTGTGTGTGCGGGGGGGGGATTGGAGGGATTATTCTCCAAAGATTGGTTCTCATTTCAAGAACTTCCCCCTTGTTTCCACATACCCCTACTTACCAAACTCTTGACTTCAGTACACCTTCCAGATCTTCCAGGGTCTGGGAATGCGGATGAATGTTGCTTTGTTCAGAATTTTAACTGTCAAATACCTTCTCCTTGATCAAATTTTAGTTAGGCTCCTCTGGACCCTCTTCTCAACTATGAGGCTTCAACCTTTGGGTTTCAGTGTTTCTCTTTGCATTACCCGGTTTTAGTAAGAATTCTGTCAACTCAGTTTAGCCAGAGCCCTTGATATCTGACTACTCTTCCAGTCTAATTAAACTCCTCATCCATCCAGGCGGTATCTGATCACCCTGGACTGCCCTCAGCAAGAATTCTGTTGGTCAGTCTAGCAAGAATTTCCCCCTACCCTTGATGTCTCCCCTTAATTTTCCATCCACTGACTGCCCTGCCCCAACTTGCTCTTTGCACATTTTAAACCCTACTTGTTCTTGCTGTATTGGAACTGAGCCCAGTTCTATGTTGAAGTTCCTTCTCCCCTACTGCAGTTGTTCCTGAATAAAATCTTTAAAACAAAAAAAACAAAAAAAAAAACCTCTTTAACTACCATTCAGCTGTGGCTTTCTTTAACATCACTCAGGAGCTCACATTCTTGTCCTCCTGACTGATAGTCTTCTTGAAGCTGGGCCCTAACTGAAGTTGTAAGGTGAAAAGGTGGAAGCATCACCAAGAGAACCCCCGGGGCTCCGGTTATCACATTACAAAGGGCTCTGGTGCAACGAGCGTCTTCCTAACAAACGGAATCTAATTACCCTTCTGTGATATCACATTAGGTCTAAGTAGAGAAAGGATATAAAAACGGAGGTAACAGTGACCCGGCCCATGGCCGGGGCTGAGGGATGGCACAGGCGTGGGAGAACAGTTAATCTGGAGTCAGTCACACACAAAGGCACACAAAGAAACCTCTCCCACCCGCTCCACGCTAAAGGCAGGCCCAGAAACAAGTAAAGCCCCACCGCGTGTCACAGGTAAACTCCTTCGATCTCTGGGGTAAGAACACAAAGAAATCGTCGCCCAAAGTCAGCCACAGTCCCTCTCACAAATCCACAAACACTCTCACATTCTAGGCGTCACACAACGACCCACAATCACGGGACGTGATTTTAAATACAGAAGCTCACTGCACTGACAGAAACCTTTGCTCCGTGGTGCGCAGTCATAAAAGTGTGCAGCGACGGTCACACACAGATCGCCACACCTGAGCATTCAATAACAGTCACGGACGCGCGGAGCTTCACGGTTTCCTCACACACAGGCGGCCACCAGCACTTGAGCGCCCGAGATCTACTAGGGCGGCACACGGCTCTCAGACACCCTCAGCCGCGGACGCCTGCGCAGGCGCGGAGTAGAGGCGGGCCTTGGGGGTCCTCTGGGAAATGTAGTTCAGCAAGGAAGGCCGCGGCGCAAAGCGTTCTGGGACTCGTGGTTCGCGGGGTCGTAAAGAGAAACAGCCGCGTCCAGTCCAGCTGGATGTTTCCCCAGCCGAGTTCGAGGTCCCGCGCGCCTCAGTCCCTGCTCAGCTTCACCCCGCGGGGGATTCTGGGAGGGGACGTCGCGGCTCTCGGGTCGCTGGGCGGGTTTCCAGAGCCCGCGGCGCCGGGAGGTGAGTTGGGCCTGGCTGCGCGCGGGAGCCGGAGGTCAGGACTGGGCTTAGGGTGGACCGGCAGGGACAGGGGTGGGACCGGGGTGGGTGCCTCTGGGGTTACTGTCGAACTAACTATGTAGAGGCCGTGCTGTGACAGAATGTGATCTTGTCTGTCACCGCGTGTGTGCTTATGTGCGACTGTATGTTTCAGGTGTAAAACTGTGTGTGTGTCTCTGCAGGTATAACTGTGTGTTACTGTATATGGGTTTGTGAGAGACTGCGGGTGTGACATTGTGTGTGTCGCAGTCTGAGTGTGTGTGATTATGTTTGACCACTTGTCTCTGTGGATATTACAGTGTTTGTGTGTGACAGCAGGTGTGATTATGTACCTGTGTCCATCTTCTCTCTGCAGGTGTAAATTTGTATGAGTAATGATGACAGGATGTGTGACCTTGTGTGGTATGTCACTGTGTGTGAGATTGCGTGGGACTGTCTCTCTGAGTAATTGTGTGTCATTTATCTTTGCGTTAATTCCACTACATAGGTATTTGACATTACAGATGAGCTTGTGTAACCATGGATAGTGTGTGTGTGTGACTGGGTGAAAATTTGTATGAGTATGTGAGATGGAAAGCTTGACTGTGTGGGACCTAGTGTGTGGTTGTGGGCACAGAAAGATTAAAATTACTTGCCCAAGTTCAGACAGTTAATTAATGACAGAATGGGGTCTCGAACCTAGGCATTTTGGCTCCAGAGTCCTTGCTTTTATTTATTTATTTATTTTTAAATGTTCTATTTATTTATTCATGAGAGTCAGAGAGAGAGAGAGGCAGAGGCAGAGGGAGAAGCAGGCTCCCCGCCTAGCAGGGAGCCCGATGCAGGACTCGATCCCAGGACCCTGGGATCATGACCTGAGCCGAAGGCAGATGCTTAACCATCTGAGCCACCCAGGCGCCCTGAGAGTCCTTGCTTTTAATCACTAAACTCTCTTGATCTTTCCCATATTGTGAGAATGAAAAATGGGGGCCCTGAGTTCTAAGGGTTTTGGAGAGGATTGTCCATGATCTTGGACTAGGAACCTCTAGGATATGGGATCTTGATGTGGGTCTCTTCCTTGTGAGTCACAGGACCCAGTCCAAAGACACTGTAGTGAGACCATCCTCAAATTGACTGCCTCTGGGGGAGGAAAGCTCAATCTGAAACCCAGTCTTTCTCTCCTTAGGCCATGGACTTTGAAATTTTAGATTTGTCTTTGTCAAAACTCTTCCATGTTTGGTGCTCAGAGAGGCTGATCCATGGCTCTTTTTCTTATGTACCAAGTGAGCTAAATTTTGGTTCTGACTTTCTCAGTTAATAAAGAAAAATGTTCTCATTTCCTTTGCAAATGTGTGTATAAAATGTAGGCAGGAACAAGGGTAGCACTTCTCTATGCCAGGAATTGGCTCATGCAGTCTTGACAGTGAGGAAAGAAATGTTCTGAGAGATGGAGTATCTTGCCCAAGGGCATGTAGCCAGTGAGTGAAGGAGTGGAGAGTTAGCATGTGCCTAGGGGTTATATAAAACCCAAGTCTTTAAAATCAGCTTCTTTCAGGGACTGATGTTCATCTCAAACTTGGAAAACATTACCCAAGTGATACACAGCTATTTGCAAACAGAAATTTAAAAGACATTTCTTTTATGCAGATGCTACATAGGGTTCCCAAATGCAGAGAATACTTCATTGATTCTTCTCTCAGGTTGCAAAGGCTTTTATGGACAATTTGAAGCTGCATTGCGCTAAGGAAATAAATTTTTTTTTCTTTTTTTTTTTTAACGATTTTATTTATTTATTTGAGAGAGAGAATGAGAGACAGAGAGCATGAGAGGGAGGAGGGTCAGAGGGAGAAGCAGACTCCCCGCTGAGCAGGGAGCCCGATGCAGGACTCGATCCTGGGACTCCAGGATCATGACCTGAGCCGAAGGCAGTCGCTTAACTGACTGAGCCACCCAGGCGCCCGGAAATAAATTTCTTAAACAGTGAGTTGGCTAGTGCAGAGTAGCCCAGAATTAGGGGGTCATATATCCTAAATTCTAGGTCAAACACAACTATGCTCACTTTCAGAATGAAGAAATGTTGGCTCTGAGGGGACTGTGCAATTTGTTACTGGTTTGTATTAAAAATGAGCAATGCCTGCCTCAAGCTGCATTCCCGTGAAGTAATAAAGGTAATATCTGCCAGCTCTGAAGATGCTTCTCTAGTAAATATATAGCATTGATTCCCCAGGTTATGTTACATATTTCATTCAGACATTGTAGGCTCTTGAAAGAGGACCAGTTTTTGAGTCTCATTGCAGTTTTAACTCTTAATGACTGAGTTAGTTGTTTAAGCTTTTTGAACCTCAGTTTTACTTGTTGGTAAGATGGGGATAATAATACTTATCTTTGCAGTTTTGTGAAGATTAAGTAAAATAATGACATATACAATATATGTAACATTGCCATTTATATTACAGGAGGCACAGCAAGATTTATTTATTCATTTAACAAATATTTTTTGAGCCCCTGCAAAGATTCTGGCATTATTCTAACACCAGAGATACACCAATGAACCAAATGAATCCTAGTTCTATCAGATCCTACACTATTGTTTGGGGAGACAACAATAAAGAGAAAAAAAACATGTCCAATGGTGTCAGATGCTAAGAAGAAAAATAAATCAGGATAAGGGAAAAGAGGAGGGAGGTTCTCTTTAGATAGAATTTTCAGGAAAGTTCCTCTGGTGTGGTGACAACTGAGCACAAATAGGAATGAAGAGAGGGAGTGAGCCATGTCCAGGAAGAAGGAAAAGCAAAGGCAACAGCCTTGAAGAAGGAGTGTGCAGTGTTTGAGGAACTGTAAGAAAACCCCTGTGCCTGGAGTAGGGTGAGCCAAGGGGGATGAGGGTAGGAAATGAAATCTAAGGGGCAGCCAGGTGGCAGATCATAAACCAGCTTGTTGGCCATTTAGATTTTGTTGAGTTTAGGCTACATGTTTTTTTTTATTTTAAAGATTTTATTTATTTATTTGACAGAGAGAGACACAGTGAGAGAGGGAACACAAGCAGGGGGAGTGGGAGAGGGAGAAGCAGGCTCCCCGCTGAGCAGGGAGCCTGATGCGGGGCTCGATCCCAGGACCCCGGGATCATGACCTGAGCCGAAGGCAGACACTCAACCGACTGAGCCACTCAGGCGCCCTAGGGTACATGTTCTTAATATCAGTCAGGACTTCAGGGGTTAAATTCAACTCTGGCCTTTTTGTCAGATCTTGGAAGAGGATAGGGCTGGCCCATGTAAGGAGGCTGTGGAGACCTTAAAAGGACAAGAGTTCTATCTTTGTGAATCTCAGGTCAGCAACATAGGGCTGGTCTGCCATTTTTTTTCCCTTTAATTCTCCCTTCTCAGGACCTTGTTCTCCAAAAGAGAAGATTGAAGAAGGAAGGAAGAATGGCTGTTGGACTTTGTAAAGCCACGTCCCAGGTAAGTTGATGTTTTCACTTTGTTTCCAGAAATTCCACCTCATTTTTAGGGACTTTGGGACCTCAGAGAGTCAGAAATAGCCCAGTGAGCACTCTCCCCACTTCTCTCCCTTAACTATTTCATATGATCTCTCTACAAATCATTTACTATCTTTTTTGCTCAGTGCTGTGCTGAAATATGTGATGGAAAAGAACTATCCTCTTTAGATGGATCATGATTTGTCATGCTGGAGATCAGTGCAAATGAAATAAAGGACAGAGGTGTGATTATTGAGTGTCCTATTAAATAGGGAGGTCCAGGATGGCCTCTCTGAGGAAGTGACATTTAAGCTAAGAAAAGCCTCAGTGAAAGTAGGGGGTTATTAAAGCCAAAAAAAGGGGGCACCTGGGTGGCTCAGTCGTTAAGCGTCTGCCTTCGGCTCAGGTCATGATCCCAGGGTCCTGGGATTGAGTGCCACATCGGGCTCCCTGCTCAGCGGGGAGCCTGCTTCTCCCTCTCCATCTCCCTCTGCCTTTCCCCCTGCTTGTGCTCCCTCTGTCAAATAGGTAAATAAATAAAATCTTTAAAAAAAAGGGAGGAGGAATAGCAAATATGAAGTTGCTGTGGTGGGAAGATGTCTGACGTATTCTGGGAATATCACTGAGCCAGGATCCTTAGAGGGAAATGAGCACTATGAGATCAGAGGAGTAGCTGGGGAACAAGTTGTGTGGGCCCTTGAAACCATGACCAGAACTTTGAGTTTTGTTCTGAGGGTGAAGGAGAGTCATTGGAGTGTTTGTGATTTAATGTGATTTCTATTTTAAAAGGAAAATGGAAAGGAAGTAAGGATGGAGCAGGGAGATCAGTCGGGAGACTACTACAGTAATCCAGGTGGAAGGTGGTAGCTGCCTGGGCCGTGGTGGTGGCATTGGAGCTGGGGGGATTTGGGGTATGTGTTGAAGATAGAAAATACGGGATTTGGCCAGGGACTGGTTGTGGAGTGTGAGAGAAAGAAAGTCAAGGATAACAACAAAGATTTTTGACCTGGGCAACTGTACAAATGACCTTACCATTTACTGAGATGGAAAGACAGGGCAGAATGATGAGATGGGAAGAAAAATTGAGTTCTTGATCTATTAAGTTTGAGAGACCTGTTGGATATCCAAGTGCAAGAGTGATTAGATACCTGGAGTCAGGATTGGAGGTATGCATTGGAGAATCATTAGTATATTTAAAGCTATAGGACAGGATAGGATTATCTGGAGGGTAGGATTGTGAGTGTAGATAGGAAAGATGCCCAAGGACTGAGTTTTGAGGATTCAATATCTAGAGGCTGAGAAGAAGAGGAGGAACCAGCAAAAGAGACCGAGAAGGACTGATGTAGAAGGAAAACCAGAAGAGTATGGGTCCTAGAAGTCAGGAGTACAAAGTGTTTCATAGAGGGTATGATCAACTGAATTAAATTCTTCTGAGAGAGAGTGAGGAAGATGAAGACTGAGAAGTGACCATTGGATTTGGTAACATGGAAGCTACTGATATTCTTGACAAAAGCTACTTGATAGAATGGTTGGGATGAAAGCATTGCAGTGGGGGCACAAGGGAATAGTGGGCCTAAAAGATAGGAATAGAGATGAGTTTAGACCTGTGCTGTCCAATAATGTACACAGTAGCCACATAAGACTGCTGTGAATTAAGACACGCTATAAGTATAAAATCTATACCAGATTTTAAAGATTCAGTACAAAAAAGAATGTAAAGCATCTCATTAATAATTTTTATATTGAGTACATGTTGAAATAACATTTTAGATATAATGGATTAAATATATTAAATTTGCTTCCTTTTTTTTAAGATTTTATTGATTGATTGATTGATTGATTGCAAGAGCACAAGAGCAGGGAGAGGGAGAAGCAGACCCCTTGCAGAGCAGGGAGCCTGACTTGGGGCCTGATCCCAGGATACTGGGATCATGACCTGAGCCAAAGGCAGACACTTAACTGACTGAGCCACCCAGGCAGGCGCCCCTAAATTTACTTATTTCTGCTTACTTTCTTTTTCTTTTTGCAATATAACCTAGTGATTCAGCATGACATTTGGTCTTAAACATCTGTAAAATGGGTTTCATCCTTTTTTTTTTTTAACAAGTTTTACAATGAGATTAAGATAATATCAATAAAATGCTCATTAGGGTGTCTGGCATGTAGTAATTGGTCAATAAATATAGCAGTTATTCTTATTTTGTTTTCATCATTAAATCTATTTACTTTTTAAATGTAGCTACTGAAAAATTTTAATATGAGGTTTACATTGTTTTTTATTGGACATTGCTGATTTAAACAACTCTTTGGAAGAATTTTGTTTTTTGTTTTTTTTTTTTAAAGATTTTATTTATTTATTTGACAGAGACACAAGAGAGAACACAAGCAGGGGGAGTGGGAGAGGGAGAGGGAGAAGCAGGCTTCCCGTGGAGCAGGGAGCCCAATGTGGGGCTCAATCCCTTGACCTGAGCCGAAGGCAAACGCTTAACGACTGAGCCACCCAGGCGCCCCTGGAAGATTTTGTTTTTAAGAGGAGTAGAGAAATAGGACAATAACTACAGTGAGCTTATGGAAGGGAATTTATCTGTCTATTTATAAGATGAAAGATATTACATCAGTTTGTATACTGATAGAAATAATTTAGGAAAGTGAGAAAATACTGATAATATAAGAGATATCTGCTATTTCCCTGATAATTACAAGGGAGAGAGGTGACAGTGTCTTTGTGTGGACAAGTGGAGGGAATGGCCATAGATAGGAGCCTAGAGTTTCATGCATAGTAACAGAGGGAAGACAGAATATATGAATATAGATATAGTTCAGCAAGGACCTGTGGTGAGCAAGATGAGGAAGTTCAAAGTGGGAACAGGGAAGGAATTGGTGGTATTTTGAGAGAGAGGCAGAATCTATGAAATAGTCATGGGAGAACGGGAAAGTGGATTTATTAGGGAAGTGTAGTGGTGCTTTTGTGGAATCTCTGGTCATATCCTAGAAGTACATTGGATCAATGTGTTTATCAGTTAGGGTTCTGGCAAGAAACTCAAAAGGGAACTGTTTCCAAGTTATGAATCAGTATATAGAGAACTGTAAAGGATAGTGCTATACCCTGGGACTTATAATAGTAAAACTTAGACCTGAACCCAGGGATAGAGAGATCTGAGTGGGAGGGCCTCTGACAGGCATTGTGACCTATGATCGAAGGACAGACACCACACAGGGTAGTGCTGCAAGGAGGGTGCCAGGGGAGTAAATATTGTGCTTCACTTGCCTCCCTCCCATCTCCTGCATGTGGCTGAACCCAACTGAAAATGGGGTCAGGTAAGGGAGTCTATTAATACAGTCAATAGAGGTCAGCGTCCCAGGACACAGAGAAGTGTAGAGGGGCACATGGGAGTTATATAACAGTATGTAGTTGTGTGAGGTTTTTTTCTCTAGCCACATTCATCCGTATTTCTGCTATGTGGAATAACCATATTTGTCTTTTTTTTTTTCAATTTGACAAACAGCTATATACTTTTAATTTGAAAGCACAAGCAAAAGAGATTTCCTAGGTAAATATAAAATATAAAAACTAGCTCAGAAAGTAGAAAACTAAATAGACCAATTCTCAAAAAAGAGTTAACATAGCAGGCCTGAAGATGCTGTGTTTAGAAGAATCCACTTGCAAGTTGGCTTTTGGCTGGCATCTGAGATTTTGGCACTAGATCTGTTCTCTGCGCTGATAGATATTTCATGATTTTTAATAAAAAAATGAGACCATAATCTGCAAAATGGAACTCTGCCATTTTAAAAATTGAGTACTCTTCCTTCCTATGGATATATTATAGGAAAGTTTACCATTTATTCACTGAGTGGCAAATATTTACTGTTTACAATGTGACAGGTTTTATATAGACACCAGATATTCATGAGCTTGTAAAACAGATATCCTTCCCCTCATACAGCTTATAGTCCAGTGGTGTAGGCTAAACTGCTTTTTATTTCATTTTATTTTATTTTATTTATTTATTAAAAATATTTTTATGTATTTATTTGACAGAGAGCGAGAGGGAGAGAGCACACAAGCAGGAGCGGCAGGCAGAGGGAGAGGGAAAAGCAGGCTCCCTGCTCAGCAGGGAATGGGGCTCGATTCCAGGACCCTGGGATCATGAACTGGGCTGAAGGCAGACACTTAACCAACTGAACCACCCAGGCGCCCCTTTATTTTTAAAAAGATTTTATTTTATTTATTTTAGAAAGAGAGAGAGCATGAGCAAGGAGAGGGAGAGTAGCAGACTCCCCTCTGAGTGTGAAGCCCTATGTGGGGCTCGATCCCATGACCCTGAGATCATGACCTGAGCCAAAATCAAGAGTCGGATGTTCAACCCATTGTGCCACCCAGGTGCCCCTAAACTTATTTTTTGACATTAAAGTTTTTTTCCAGATTTTTCATATAATCTTCCAGTGAAAATTCTATCTAAATCACTTCACATATACTTCATTATTTCTTCAGGACACATTTTGGCAAGTTTCTCCTTATATATAAAGTCTAAGTTTCAGACCATACCCTTTTGTTAAAGCCCAATTCAAGGCCTTCCCTCACTACTCTGATTCATCCGATATCTCAATTTGGGGAGTATAATGGAATCATTCCTATGAGAATTTATTGGTACGTAGTATATGTAATATAAAATAGCCTTGCTCACATACTTTCATGTTATGAACTCATGTTTCATGTCATAAGCTAATTTTTTTCCTGTATATATGTCTTTTTTTATTCACAAAAATGTGAAATTTTCAAGGGGTGAGTCTATTTCTAATATTTCTCTTTCTCTCAAAATATTTGACAAACCTGGGCATGTACTTGCTCCCCAATAGTTATTTTCCTTGGACCATGTAGAGCTTTGAACTCTGGCAGAATTTCATCTTTTCTGCTAGAACCATGTGGGAGCACTTGGCAAAGGAGATCTTTTTTTTTTTTTTTTTTAATTTCAGGGTCTGGTGACCTTCAGAGATGTGGCTCTAGATTTTTCCCAAGAGGAATGGGAATGGCTGGACCCGTCTCAGAAGGATTTATACAGAGATGTCATGTTGGAGAACTACAGGAACTTGGTATGGCTTGGTAAGGATGTCTCCCCCATAATTCAGAATCTTCCCTCTGGGGTATTTTTGTTTCCTCCATTGGGAATATCTAGGTCATTACTTAAGTGCTTTAGCTGAATTTCTACTTCCTGCTCCCAGGAAATAATTTGAAGTAGTTTCAAAGAGTTAGAAATTAGTAGTTCCCATTGCTGTAGAATGAGGTAGGAATTTGTTAAATTGCAAATTATGGGGTCCCACTCTAGACCTATAGAATCAGAAACTCAGGAAATAGGCCCAGTAGTCTGGGTTTTAATGAGCCCTCCAAATGATTCTGATGCCCATTAAAGTTTGAGAACCACTGTGGTTTCTGATTCAGTAGGTCTGGGTTGAGGCCTAAGACTTTGCATTTCTTTTTTTTTTTTTTTTTTAAAGATTTTATTTATTTGACAGAGAGAGAGCGAGAGCAGGAACACAAGCAGGGGGAGTGGGAGAGGGAGAAGCAGGCTTCCCGCCGAGCAGGGAGCCCGATGTGGGACTCGATCCCGGGACCCCGGGATCATGACCTGAGCCGAAGGCAGACGCTTAACGACTGAGCCACCCAGGCGCCCAAGACTTTGCATTTCTAATAAGATCCTAGGTGGTGGTGCTTCTGCTCTAGCACTTTGAGAACCACTGCTATGGAAGAAGCTTCATCTTCATCCTTCATACAAGCATCATTCCATTCTCTGGCCCTTCCTCTAATTTCTTTTCTTGCCTAATGAACAAGAAATTGAGATTGAGTCCTAGAAAGGCTATAGCAAGTTAATTGTCTCCCTGTTTGTCTCTTTCTTGCTCTCATTTTTCTTCTCCTGTAAACAGGACTCTCCATTTCTAAGCCCAACATGATCTCCTTATTGGAGCAAGGGAAGGAACCTTGGACGGTGGAGAAAGAGATGTCAGATGGTCAGTGTGCTGGTGAGTGACAGGGAACTGGGCAAGGAGGGCTGTTGTAGGGTGTCAGGCCAAGGCCAAGAGGTCATGAGAAGGCTGCCCTGCACTTGAGGAGGCTGCCCTGGGCTTGGCGGGGGTGGGTTTCTCCCTATTGTTATCAAATTACACACTTGTGATTCTTCTGCGTATAACCTGAATCTCAGTCCTTCCCAGCTCTTCTTTCCCCTTTAGGGTCAGAAATATATACATTTCCAGATTAAATTTTAGAGTTTTTATTTTTATCAAAGTTGTCAAACTTATGCATGCACATTGTTTAAAGAATCAGGTAGTTTTACAAGGCTATTCCCTTAAAAAAGGCAGTCTCTTGTCCTCCTCCTCAATTTCCCTCTCCTTAGAAGGATTGACTTTCTTTGCTTTTGCAGCCTTTTTTTTGATGTTTCCTTCATTTCTTTAACAAATATATTTATGTTGCTATTTCTTAATTGTTTTTCCAGGTTTAGTCCTCATCCAATATCTTTTTAAAAAAATAAGAATTTAGTACTTTCTTACCCTGAATAAAATATGTGTGTGCAGGTGCTCACATGTACCTACACACACTTCTCATCTGCCTGTCATAATTTTGATTGAATCACTGTTCAGTGTTTACAATATTATGGCTATTAAGTGCTAGTCACAGCCGTGCTGTGTATATACCAAGATTGCTTTTTCTATGTGATTTTTTATTTTTCCTGGGGTTAATAATTTGGGGGGATTATTTGTTTTTTTTCCCTTAGTTTTCTGTATACATATTCCTAACTCAATTCCCAACTCCCCATCAATTGTCTAAATCTCTTAAGACACTCAGACACATTAAGGTAATCTGTTGATTTTATTGTCTTGGAGAAATCTCTCCCAGAGTCTTCAGATATGCTTCAATCTGGATAAATGGCTCATTACATCTGCTTGCACCCTATTTGGGTTTATCTGCTGTTTTGTCATGATTAGATGGAAGTAATGCATTTTTGGAAAGAGTGGCATGGAAATAACGTTATGTTCCTCTCAGTGCAACATACCAGAGGAGTCATAATATTGATATGTCTTACTATGGATGATAATTTTGATCACTTGGTAAAGGTGGTGTCTGCCTGATTTCTCCATTGTAAAGTTATTTTTCTGTTTGTAATTAATAAATATCTTGGGGGAGATACTTTGAGACTATTCAGTTTCTTCTGAAACTTTTGCCTACTAATTTTAGCATCCATTGGCCCAGTGGGTCTTGTCTGCAACAGTTAATTAATGTGGTGTTGGCCTAATATTGATTTTTCCATTTCCCTTCTTTCTTTATGTATATTAATTAGGATTGTCCTATAGAGAAGAGCTGTTCCTTCTCTATTTATTTATATATTCAATTATCTTTTTATAAATCATGGATTTTAATTTTTCCTGGCTGAGGTAGATCCAATGAATCATTTTTTGCTCAAGTTCTTCTACTTTGCCCATTGGGATCTCCTTCCAGTTGGTTTCTTTGACCTTTTAACATGCTCCCATCCATTTTTGAGCACTTCTTTCCTTCCTGGTTCCTGGTATTCTGGATTCATCTTGTTTTCCTTACCCTAGCCTTGAATCAACTGTTTCTCCTAGGAGCTCTGGTTCCTTTTATTGGGAAATGATGTTTAGAAACCAAGGTCTGGGTGCTATGTGTGCTCATTGCTACTGGGATGTCATTGTTCCTAGGCCCTCACAGCAGATTGAACTGGAAAATATATGTGTGTATACCAATACACACAGGTATACACATTTCTATATTTGTTTCTGCCTTTGTCTTTTTTTTTTTTTTTTTAAGATTTTATTTGACAGAGCGAGAGAGCACAAGCAGGGGGAGTAGCAGAGGGAGAGAGGGAGCAGGCCCCCCGCCAAGCAGGGAGCCCGATGTGGGGCTTGATCCCAGGATCCTGGGATCATGACCTGAGCCGAAGGCAGACGCTTAACCTGACTGAGCCACCCAGGCGCCCCTGCCTCTGTCTTTTTATATATTAAAATTATCAGTTTATTTTGATATCTTGATTTTAGTCCTACTCCCACAGGGTTTATTTTAGTCTTTCTCCTTTACTTATCCATAGTTTCTTTTTCTGACAATGAGAAACAATGTATTTACTTACTTGCTCATTAGTATACACATTAAGTAGTTTCAGAATTTCCAAGCTATTCCTCTGTGAGAAACAAATTTACTAACTAGATTACATTATTTGTATATGGTTCTTTTTGTCTTTAGTCTTACAGTATTCAGTCAAAATACTATTTTCCAAAGTTGCCTAGGTTAGCTCTTTTAGGTTCATTTGTTACTATTTGTATTCTGTTTTGGGTTCCTACCACATCTTGGTTGGTTTTAATTATTTATTTATTTCTGTATCTGAAACATTACTATGCTTTTAAGAATCAGAACTATAGGAAAATATCCTCAGAAATGTGTTAGTGTCTGCTCATCCCCACTATCCTATTTCTGTTCCCTAATTTATTCCTACCCCTTTCTTACCCACTTCTTATAGATTACCAATCTCTTTATTTTCAGGTTTGTCCTTTTTATGTTTCTTTTGTACAGATGAGCCAACATATATGTAGTTTCTTGTATCTCTTTGTATGCTACATAAAGGATAGCATACCATAGATGCTCTTTGCATTTTGCTTTTTTCACTTAACTATAAATACACTCCATATTAGTCATGGAGATCTTCCTCATTTTTTTAACAGCTGCAAAATACTCCATTATCTGGATGTTATGGTAATTTATTCAACTACTCTTTGACATGTGGACTTTTAGGATGTTTGCACTATTTTACAATTAGGACCAGTGCTTCAGTAAATAACCTTGTATGTATGTTTTTTCATATTGTCGAGGATGTATTTTCAGGATAGATTCTTGGATGTAGGATTGCTGAGTAAGTGCATATGTAGTTTTGATAGGAATTGCCAAATTCCCTTCCATAAAGGTTGTAGCAGACTGCTTTCTATATTAGATTTTTATTGCTGCTGTAACAAATTACCACAAATTTACTGGCTGAAAATAACATGAATTTATCATCTTATAGCTCAAGAGGTCAACAGTTGAAAAATGGGTCTAATAGGACTAAAATCAAGATGTCAGCAGCCTGCCTTACTTGTGAATGCCCTAGGGGAGAATCTGTTTCTTGCTTTTTCTGCTTTTTTAAGATCTTTCTTCATCCTTTTATTTTCAATTTTTAAAAATCACTTTTTTTTTAAGATTTTATTTATTTATTTATTTGAGAGCGCGAGAATGAGAGAGTGAGAGAGAGAGCACATGAGAGGGGGGAGGGTCAGAGGGAGAAGCAGACTCCCTGCTGAGCAGGGAGCCCGATGCGGGACTCTATCCCGGGACTCCAGGATCATGACCTGAGCCGAAGGCAGTCGCTTAACCAACTGAGCCACCCAGGCGCCCCTTTAAAAATCACTTTGAAGTGTGGCATTTATATGCAGTATAGAATTGAGTTTTGCTCTGTGAACCAATCTGAATATCATTTTTCAAGTTAATAAGTGAAAGTCCAATTACATTTTTGATATGTTTGGGCTTAATTCTGTATATTGTTTTATATGACATTTTCTGGTTTTTACAGTTTTTATTATTTTTTTTTTAAAGAGAGATTTTTCCATTTTATTTTTATTTTTTTATTATGTTAGTCACCATACAGTTTTTGATATGGTGTTATAACAATGAATCATGGTTTTTACAGTTTTTAAAAAAGACTTTCACTTATCTATTTCCCTAGCCTTTTATTTTGGTCATTTACTACTATAGTTTTTGTAATAACTAGGAAGGTTTTTCTTTTATTCTAGTATTAGAGTGCTCTGTTTCTGTAGACAATATTTATTCCTTCTATTACTTGATTAGTTGGCTTTAAAAACTAACCTTTGATTTTTTACCTATTACAGATGAGTCAGTAAGTAGGCTTGTTTTACCTCCCACCTTCTCTTCCCAAATTTTGTTAGTTGTACACTTTTCATATTGTCAAGGCATATTATACTTACATGCTCTTCTGTCACATTTATCCCAACCTTTCATTTCATCCTCATTCTATAGTTAAATATATTCAGTGCTTTCCACAAGGTCCTTTTGCTGAAATTTCTCTAGATATCTCTCGGTTGGCTGAAGTTTGTCCTCTCGCAGTTTCTTCACAAAGAGTTCACGCCAGGGCGCCTGGGTGGCTCAGTTGGTTAAGCGACTGCCTTTGGCTCAGGTCATGATCCTGGAGTCCCTGGATCGAGTCCCGCAAGGGGCTCCCTGCTCGGCGGGGAGTCTGCTTCTCCCTCTGACCCTCCCCCCTCTCATGTGCTCTCTCTCTCATTCTCTCTCTCTCAAATAAATAAATAAAAAATCTTTAAAAAAAAAAAAAAAAAAAAGAGTTCACGCCAATAATGTCCCCCCAAGTTCTACCTTGTTCATAATTGGCCGCTCTTTGCTAAAGTTTATTGTAGTATAGTATTAATGTTGAATAGTGTTATGAAGAAGTCTGATACCAATTTGATATTTTCCTTTATGTATAATTAGCTTTATATTTTGTTCTGGTCTCCTAGTAGGTTCTTTCTTTAATTTTAAAGTTATTTTGTTAGAGTACATCTCAGTCTTGACCATGTTGGATCACTTTTTCCTGGCACGTGTATTATCTTTCAGGATGGAGAATCAAGTTATTATTTCAGGAAATATTTTTGTTCTTTTTTGTTGACAAAGTTAAGAATATAGGAAAGTAAAGGGAATGATACAACAAATGCCTACCACCCAGAATTGATCATTATTAATATTTTGACATACTTTCATTTTTTGATGAAAGAGATATACTGTCTTAAGCACAAAGTCTGTTTCTCATTCTCAGTTCACTTTCCCTCATCTACCTCTTGCTCTGAGAAGCAACAACAGTCATCAGTCATAAATCATATGTCCTTCCAATTCATTTTTAAGCATATTTTGTAAACATTTATGCATCTGTTTAAAAAAGGGTTTTTATTTTTTCAGAGGTAGTATTCTTTACATTTTGTTCTGCAACTTGCCTGTATTACTCAACATTTTTCTGAGATTTGTCCTTGGTAAATCTGTTATGTAATATAGTTCCATTTTTTAAACTGCTATCTAGTGTTTCATGTTTTGAATTTGCCACATTTTATTTAACTCTTTCCCTACGACTGATGGCCATTTAGATTGTTTCTATTCTTTGCTGTCTCATGTAGTAGCCGGGTATGTTTCTATGTACATGCACATAAGAGTTCGTCAAGGATTTGTAATAAAATTGCTGGAGCATAGGAGTGCACACTTCATTTTACTAGATACTCAAATTGTTCTTGAAAGTGATAGTATCAGTTCATACCTCTAGTAACAATGTCTGCGATTTTCTGTTTCCTTATTCTCTTGATATTCTCCAATTTAAGTTTGTGATACTGCCCTTGATAATTTTTTGCCAGTATGATGGAAGAGAAATGCTCTTGAAATTGTTTTAATTTGCCTAGTAAGACTGAGCATTTTTCCGGAAATGAATTAACTGTTCAGTTTTTCTCTTGTGTGAATTACCTGCTCATATTTTTAACCCATTCTTTGAGCTAAGGTTATTTGTCTTTTTCCTATCAACTTGTAGAACTTCTTTATATATTGAGCATTAATTATTTTTCTATAATGTGTGTTTTTGTTATCTTTTCCCAGACTGTCCCTTGCCTTTTACCTTTGTAGTGCCTTCTCTCACCCAGAAGTTTTTCATGATAGTGTCAAATTCACCCATCTTTTCCATTACTGTTTGTTCTTTACTGTAGTCTTGTTTACTAAATCTTCCCCTAACAGAGGTCATAAAGATATTCTCCTGTATTATTTTTTAATAGTTTTAAGGTTCAGTTTTTCAGTCTTCTCCTATAATCCATCTGGACTTTAATTTTAAAATATGATGTATTAGGCTTTTTTTTTCCACATGGAGTTTTCCCAGTACTGTATATTAATCCATTTCTTCTCTATTGATTGTAATGCCACCTCTGTAATATGCCAAGTCCTTATGTTTGCAAGAATCTTATTTCTGTCCTCTGTTTTTTTGTTCCACTGACCATTTACTTATTCTTAAGCCAGTGCTATGCTGTTTTCCTTACTATATATCTTTATTTCCTTTTCGATGTTTGGTTATTGTTGGTATATAGAAAAAGTATTTATTTGCATATATTCATCATCTGTCTGGGCAGTTTATTGTACTCTCTTACTCAATTGTCTGAGTGTATTAGTCAACATAAAGCTAATTACTTTAACAAAGCCTCAGTGAATAAAAACAATAAAGATTGTTCCTTGTACATGTCACAATCCTGTGTGAGCTTATCTGGGGCTTCTGTTGTGTACTGTCATTCAGATATGCAGTCGTATTTCCTCTGTTGGCTGCATCATCCCTTAGGACTCACCATTGCCTTGAAGTCCTGTGCTGAATCCTCTGAAGCCAGCCAGTGAAAAAGAGAGGGAGGAGATAGAGACAGACAAACACTCAGCACACACACACACACACAAAGATAAAAATGGATGGGGATCTCTAAGGACATTTTTAACGGACTAGTTTGGAAGTAGCATTTGTGACATCTGTTACTTCTGATTGGCCAGAATTCAGTCACTTGGCTGCACAGGAGTCTGGGAGATAGAGATTCCTCTGTACCTAGATGGATAAGGCAAAATTTTTGCTGGATGTAGCGACCTTTCCGTATTTATGTTCCCTCTTACCTTTTCTTGTTTTCAGTTCTACTTTATCAACTACAGTTTCCATATCTATGTTGAACAATTGCTATAACTTTTTTCTTTCTGATATCACAGGACATTTTCAGGTGTTTCACACTAAATGTACCTTTTTTTTTTCCTATTCCTAGCTCTATGTATTGTACCTATGGGTGTATATATTTTAAGCATGAGAGGCTTTTGGATTTTATATATTTTCAGCATCTTTTAAGGCAATTATTTTTTTTCTCTTCTTTTACATTTTTTCTTCCATAAAATTTATAGAAGAAAAATTCTGTAAGAATTTATAGTAAAGATTTCCTATTGCTGAACTATTTTTGTATTTCTGAATTGCATACTTGATCATGTGTATTATTCATTAAATATGCTGCTTGATTCAATTTTTAATATTAAAGAATATTGCCTGTTATCCATGGGGGAGATTGGTCTGTTATAAGGGTAGTGAAATAGATCAGTGGAACAATAGAAAAAGTACAGAAATACACCCGGGTGTATATGAGAACCTAATATTTGATAACAAAGTGGTTTTTAAATTAGTGGTGTGAAGAGATTTTCTTAAAAGTTAAGATAGTATTTGTAGAATACTGAATTTTGGAAAGTCTTTCTTAAAATGACATCAAGACCAGACTCTACAGTGGAAAAATGGGAGATCTGACTTCATAACGTGTTTTCAAAAATTTTATTGAAAGCACTGTAAATGAAGATGACATGTGACAATAAAAAGTGATGACTTGAAAAAAAAAGTGATGATCTGAGGGAAAAAAATACTATAAAGCCTTAATGCCCTAAATTTATAAATGACTTCTATAAACCACTTAAAAGAAAATGCTAGTGCAGGGCGCCTGGGTGGCTCAGTCGTTAAGCGTCTGCCTTCGGCTCAGGTGATGGTCCCAGGGTCCTGGGATTGAGCCCCACATTGGGCTCCATGCTCCGTGGGAAGCCTGCTTCTCCCTCTCCCACTCCCCCTGCTTGTGTTCCCTCTCTCGCTGTCTCTCTCTTTGTCAAATAAATAAAATCTTAAAAAAAAAAATGCTAGTGCGTTTAAAATATGTGTAAAAGATACAAATAAATAATTCACCAAAGAAGAAACCACAAAATACAAAGCTGGTACATATACATGTATGAAAATGCTCTATTTTACAATCAGAAAATTGTAAATTATAAAATAATGAGGTACTCTTTACTTACAGGGGCAAAAATTTTAGAATGATACCAATCAGTGTAGATTAGTTTGAAGACATGTACTTTATGTTCTGGTAGGTATGCAGGTTGATAAAAATTACCTTGGAGGGCAGTTTGACAATGGATATTAATATTTAAAATATTTACATTTAGGGGCACCTGGGTGGCTCAGTCAGTTAAGCAGCTGCCTTCGGCTCAGGTCATGATCCTGGGGTCCTGGGATCGAGCCCCATGTCCGGCTTCCTGCTTGGCGGAGAGCCTGCTTCTCCCTCTCCCTCTGCCTGCCACTCTGCCTACTTGTGCTCTCTATCTATCTGTCAAATAAATAAATAAAATCTTAAAAAAATAAAATAAAATATGTACATTTATAGTTTTATTTAACACTTTTTTTAGAAATGTATCTTATAGAAATATAAAATTACGGGCGCCTGAGTGGCTCAGTTAGTTGAGCGTCCAACTCTTGGTTTTGGCTCAGGTCATAATCTCGGGGTTCTGAGATCGAGCCCCATGTGGGGCTCCTCGCTCAGCGTGGAGTCTGCTTGAGATTCTCTCTGACCCTTCTCCTGTGTCCTCCCCTCCCCCCCTGCTCATGTGTGCATGTGTGTGCTCTTTCTCTCTCAAATAAGTAAATAAAATCTAAAAAAAAAAGAAAATCCTATCCTGTCCTATAGCTTTAAATACACTAATGATTCTCAAATGCATACCTCCAATCCTGACTCCAGGTATCTAATCACTCTTGCACTTGGATATCCAACAGGTCTCTCAAACTTAATAGATCAAGAACTCAATTTTTCTTCCCATCTCATCATTCTGCCCTGTCTTTCCATCTCAGTAAATGGTAAGGTCATTTGTACAGTTGCCCAGGTCAAAAATCTTTGTTGTTATCCTTGACTTTCTTTCTCTCACACTCCACAACCAGTCCCTGGCCAAATCCCGTATTTTCTATCTTCAACACATACCCCAAATCCCCCCAGCTCCAATGCCACCACCACGGCCCAGGCAGCTACCACCTTCCACCTGGATTACTGTAGTAGTCTCCCGACTGATCTCCCTGCTCCACCCTTACTTCCTTTCCATTTTCCTTTTAAAATAGAAATCACATTAAATCACAAACACTCCAATGACTCTCCTTCACCCTCAGAACAAAACTCAAAGTTCTGGTCATGAGTTTCAAGGGCCCACATAACTTGTTCCCCAGCTACTCCTCTGATCTCATAGTGCTCATTTCTCTCTAAGGATCCTGGCTCAGTGATACTCCCAGAATACGTCAGACATCTTCCCACCACAGCAACTTCATATTTGCTATTCCTCCTCCCTTTTTTTTAAAGATTTTATTTATTTACCTATTTGACAGAGGGAGCACAAGCAGGGGGAAAGGCAGAGGGAGATGGAGAGGGAGAAGCAGGCTCCCCGCTGAGCAGGGAGCCAGATGTGGCACTCAATCCCGGGACCCTGGGATCATGACCTGAGCCAAAGGCAGACGCTTAACCGACTGTGCCTCCCAGGCGTCCATTCCTTCTCCTTCTAAAGCTCTTTTCCAGATCTCCACAAAACCTCCCCCCTACTTTCACTGAGGCTTTTCTTTTTTTTTTAAAGATTTTATTTATTTATTTGACAGAGAGAGACATAGTGAGAGAGGGAACACAAGCAGGGGGAGTGGGAGAGGGAGAAGCAGGCTCCCCGCAGAGCAGGGAGCCCGATGTGGGACTCGATCCCAGGACCCTGGGATCATGACCTGAGCCGAAGGCAGTCGCTTAACCAACTGAGCCACCCAGGCGCCCTCACTGTGGCTTTTCTTAGCTTAAATGTCACTTCCTCAGAGAGGCCATCCTGGACCTCCTCCCTATTTAATAGGGCACTCAGTAATCACACCTCTGTCCTTTATTTCATTTGCACTGATCTCCAGCATAACAAATCATGATCCATCTAAAGAGGATAGTTCTTTTCCATCACATATTTCAGCACAGCACTGAGTAAAAAAGATAGTAAATGATTTGTAGAGAGATCATATGAAGTAGTTAAGGGAGAGAAGTGGTGAGAGTGCTCACTGGGCTATTTCTGACTCTCTGAGGTCCCAAAGTCCCTAAAAATGAGGTGGAATTTCAGGCCTGACGAGGGGCTTGATCCCCAGACCCTGAGATCATGACCCAAGCCAAAGGCCTATGCTCAACTGACTGAGCCACCTAGGTGCCCCTGAGTTGTTTTTTATTTGAGTAAACTCCATCATCCTGAACACACCTAGTTGAAGGGAATCTCATGGAAAAAACACATGGAATCTGCATCTAGATTGATATGGAAATGTGCAGTTAAGGACCAGCAGCATTAGGGCTGCTCTATAATATTTTTCCTTTTTTCTTTTTTTAAAGTAATCTCTACACCCAGTGTGGGGCTTGAACTCACGACCCTGCGATCAAGAGTCTCATGCTCTACTGACTGAGCCAGCCAGGCACCCCTTTCCTTTTTCCTTTGAAATAGAAATAATATTGTTAGAAAATATTCAAGCAATTAAAAAATGTATAAAGTAGGAAGTAGACTCTTCTCTCAAGATATCATCTAAAGACCTGTATTGTGCATGGTTGGATCTATATCTTTTTAGAATTTCCCTTGCACAAATACACACACGCAATTTTTATATGCATCTATTTACAACTTGCTTTTTAAAAAAATTTTTAAACTTAGAACATTGTATTGGTTAGGATGTGGGGGAAAAAGGAACCGTAGTCTATTGCCGGTGGGAATGTAAACTGGTACAGCTACTGTGGAAAACAGTGTAGAGATTCCTCAAAAAGTTAAAAATAGAAATACCATATGATCCAATAATTCCACCAGTGAGTATATACCTGAAGAAAACAAAAACACTAACTCAAAAAGATGTATGCACCCATATGTTTATTGCAGCATTATTTATAATAGCCAAGATCTGGAAGCAGCCTAAGTATCCATCGATAGACAAATGGAGAAGTAAGATGTGTATATATACACAATGGAATGTTACCCAGCTATAAAAAGATGAGATTTTGCCATTTGTGACAACACTGATGGACCTCTAGAGGGTACCTGCTAAGTGAAATAAGACTGAGAAAGACAAATACCATATGACTTTACTCATGTGGAATCTAAATAAACAAAACAAATGAATAAACAAAATGCAGAATCAGACCTGTAAATATGGAGAAGAAATTGATGGTTGTGAGAGAGAAGGGGGGGTAAGGGATGAACTACAGAGCTCTTTGTTCTCCTCTGCATCCCATAAATTTGTATGCTTCAGGTGTGTTTCTCTTGACATTTCCCCATAATTAAAGAGAATTTTACAAATCACCTTGGTTGAGACCTTTCATAGGGATTTTAATGAAAGGAAGGTATAAAATGCAATACTTAGGTCATATTACTGGTCCTAGAATTTTTTTCTTTAGAATTTTCTTTTATATTATTGCTCATCTTTTGTCATCCATCCTTTAAAATAATTGAAGTTCAGAGATAAAATCCTTGTGGAGTTCTGATTGAAATTGACCTGATACAAATTAAGTTGGGGTAAGCAAGCATGTGTATGTATGTTTTCCTTTTTGTACAGTTATGTCTTACATTTTTGTTCACTTAAATCTTCTTTGAAAAAAAAACTCCTTTGAAATAATTTCATACCATTTTATAGGACCTTTTCAGTGTTTCTGTACACCATACTACCTTCTGTCTTCCAATTACTTGTATACCAATTATAATCTCCACTCATTGCCTTTACTTCAAATTCTCTTACATTGCCTCACCACTTACAGTCTGGCTCTGCTCCCTCCAATTTGGCTAAATCCAGGTGCCTTTCTTTGTTTTTCTATTCATCAGCTTCCTGAGATTTATAAGATATTTCTGACCACTATTCATTTTCTCTGTTCAAAGCTCTATTCTGTTTCTCTCTCCCTTTAACTGACTGATGCCCCTATTTTTCTGTTTTTTCCTCATTCAACCATAACATCTTTGTCATGTTACTTTGGATCTCTGTCCAGTGACATCTAGTAGAACATTCTGTGATTGTGGATATATTCTATATCTGTGCTTTCCAGTATTGTAGTCACTAGCCACATTTGGCTACTGAGCACTTGAAATATGGCTAGGTATTATTGAGAAACTGAATTAAAATTTTTTTTATTTTAATGAATTTAAATTGCCATATGTGATTAGTGGCTACCATATTGGACAGCATAGCTCTATACAGTTTTTTAAAGATGGAGATCCAGTCTATAAGTCTGTGGGTCATTGTTCAGGCTATTCATGGGAACATGAATTCTGGGCTTTGGCAGTAAACTTTCTTCTTCTTAAGATTTCTCCTTAGGTCCTGTCCTTTTTTCCCAGACTTCCTACTAGAATCTTCTGGGTTTCATGCCAGGAGATTATTTACTTCATCAGGAAATCTTCCAGTTTGTGTACTGCTCATCAGTTCAGCATGTGGGAGACTCTACAGTCTAGTAAGACCTTTTCCTCTTCCAACTTATAATAACTATGCTTACTACTTTCTGTGCAGTTCTGATTGGATTCCAAAGTTCATCATACTTTGATTTTTAATTTCCATCCATTTATAGATTATAATCAGTTGGAAATTACACATCTCTAATTGCCTGGATATATTTTAACCCCAAAGGGTTTACTTCTCCCATTCTTTGTCTTGCCATTTGACCATCAGTCTATTTCATAATCCCTTTTTGGACATAAATGTAATTTCTAAGAGTACTAATGGTGTAAGTATAAGAAAAACTTAATGAAGGGGCGCCTGGGTGGCTCAGTTGGTTAAGCGACTGCCTTCGGCTCAGGTCATGATCCTGGAGTCCCGGGATCGAGTCCCGCATCGGGCTCCCTGCTCAGCAGGGAGTCTGCTTCTCCCTCTGACCCTCCCCCCTCTCATGCTCTCTCTCTCTATCTCATTCTCTCTCTCAAATAAATAAATAAAATCTTTAAAAAAAAAAGAATAACTTAATGAATACATATTAATTTGTTTCATTTTAAAATGTTAAGTGTCACTGAATACATATAATGAAATAGACACTCCTAGATATTTTCTAAATGTATTCTTTTTTTTTTTTTTTAAGATTTTATTTATTTATTTGACAGGGAGAGACACAGCGAGAGAGGGAACACAAGCAGGGGGAGTGGCAGAGGGAGAAGCAGGCTTCCCGCCAAGCAGGGAGCCCGATGTGGGGCTCAATCCCAGGACCCTGAGATCATGACCCGAACCGAAGGCAGACGCTTAACGACTGAGCCACCCAGGCGCCCCTAAATGTATTCTTTATTCTTATACCATACTTGTAAGGTCACCTCATTTTGCCTACTAAGAAACTGACGCTCAAGAGTTGGGTTAATCAATTTGTTAATTTGTTAAAGTTAGAATAGCTAGGTGAAGAAGTAGGTTTTAAACTCACCTATGACCCCAAACCCTGTGTTGTTTCCACTGTGCCACATGGATGCCCATTTGACTCTCTTCCACTTTGCCTGAATCCATAACTTCCCTTTTCCCCTCAATCACTGATATGGGTGAATTGTCTGTCTTCTCCTTTTTGCTGAATGCCACCATAATACCTTAATACCATTGACTTCTAGGTATTTCTGTACTCCAATCATTATGAATATGTCTTCCACATATACAATACTTACTTCCTGCTCTGTACTTTCCCAGGCTATACTCTATACTGTCCCCTGGAGTCCCCTATATGGAATTCCTTCCCCTATAGTATTCATATGCCTACGTACAGAGTATCTTTTTTTCAAAGAGTTTTTGGAGCTCCAGGCATCTCAGAATACCTGAATTTGGAAAATATCTAGTCTTCTCCCATCAGTCTTCTTTTACTCAGCATTACAGTAGGTATTGTATAAAGCTGCCATTTGCCTGGAGTAGAGAAAAGATTTATTCTTGGTAAGAGGGAATGTAGTGGCCCTGGGTGATGAACATAGGAAAGAAGGTTCTAGGAAAGTTGGTGAGGGAACAATGAATTTCTACCAAAAAAAAAAGAACAATAGTGTAGACCTAATAGAGGATAAGTGAACAAATCCCTCTCGGGCCTTGGTTAAGATAGAGCCTGAAGTAAAAGAAAATCCATGGCTGTGCATAGGAGGGATAGGTAGGGATGAGGCTTTCCTTGGGTGGAGGGTGTATTGGAAAGAAGAAAGATACAGATGCATAATGTATTCTTTGCTTTTCAACTTGTGCTGACCTGGCCTGGAGGCAGCTTTTCTTTCAACAGATGGGATGCTGTTATGGAAAAGACTATATCTAATTAACTGAAAAACGCTACCATGTGCAGTTCTAAAATAATCTCCATGCATATCAAAACATGAAAATGAGGAGTGCCTGGGTGGCTTAGTCGGTTAAGCGTCTGACTCTTGATATCAGAGTTGTGAGATCCAGCCCTGGGTCAGGCTCCGTGCCGGGCATGGAGCCTGCTTAAGATTTTCCCTCTCCCTCTCCCCTTCCCCTTCACCCCACCTCATGCTCTCTCTCTCATTCTCTCTCTCTCTAAAAAACAACAACAAAAAACAAAACATGAAAATGACTGTTACTTGAATAATCACTGCATTTTGGAAGCATGATCATAGCCTTGACAATCAAGCTCAGATTCTCCAGGAATTATTCCTTAACTAAATTAGTGAGTTTTGATCTCTGTTTTTCTGACACTTATACTACTAATAATCTGTATCATATTAACTAGTCCTTCATTATGTGTCATATTGAATTTTTGTATGTTCAAGTTTTATCTCCTTCGAGTTTAAAAAAGAGAAGGGGGTGCCTGGGTGGATCAGACAGTTAAGCATCTGACTCTTGATCTCATCTCAGGTCTTGATCTCAGGGTTGTGAGTTTGAGCCCTGTATTGGGCTCCGTGCTGGGTGTGGAGCCTACTTAAAAAAATTTTTTTTAAAAGATTTTTAAAATTTATTTGACAGAAACAGAGAGAGTACAAGCAGGGAGAGGGGCAGGCAGAGGGAGAGGGAGAAGCAGGCTCCCCGCTGAGCAAGGAGCCCGATGCGGGACTTGATCCTAGGACCCTGGGATCATGACCTGAGCTGAAGGCAAACGCTTAACCGACTGAGTCACCCAAGTGCCCCCCATTTCTTTTTTTTTTAATTTGAAAAAGGAGAGAGAATGGCATATAGTTTTCTTGGGGCACCTGGGTGGCTCAGTCGGTTAAGTGTCTGCCTTTGGCTCAGGTCATGATCCTGGAGTCCTGGGCTCGAGCCCCGCGTTGGGCTCCCTGCTCAGTGAGGAGTCTGCTTCTCCTCCTGCCCCTCACCCTGCTTATGTTCTCTCTCTCTCTCACTCTGTCTCTCTCAAATAAATAAATAAAATCTTTAAAAGAAAGTTTTCTTTCCATCTTGTCTCAACCAGTATCCTCTCCTGAAAGTATCATCTATTCTGTAGGCGGCATTTTTCTCTTAATGATGAGCAAAGCTGACCTTCAGATTTCTCCTAGACACTTAACAACAACAACAACAACAAAGCACAATACTTTTGTTCTGGTCCCTGATAAAATCTTAGAAGTTGTTGAGCTTTCTTTCAGCATTCATTCATTTAACAAAATGCTACCATTGTCCTAGGCACTAAATCCAACAGTAAGAAGAACTAGAAGTAAAACATTAATCCCTGCCTTCATGGTGCTTTTAGTCTTAAGAATAGGACTGGACAGTGCAGCGTGCACTTGAGACTTTAAAGACTAGAGGCAGGGAAACTGTGATTATGATCTAGTCAGTTGTTCTCAATTCCTTATCTTCTCAGCATTTAGCTTTGTCTGCATCTTGATACTCTGCATTTTACCTGTATATTAATGTGTTTGATGCCCTACATTTCCCCTATAACCTCCTCCCCATTGCCAACACATATATCTTCCTTTATCAGCTCTCTTCATTCTTTGTTCTTTCTTTGTATTTTTTTCATATTTGCTTGGCCATATTTGAAAGGTGTCAAAACCATGTACTTTCTCCCCTTATTCCTCCAATTAAATTCTTCAGTTTCTTCTATAACAGTTTTCTCCTTGCAGAGGCAAAAAGGACACATTTGCTTTCTTGATATTTTTCAGACTGGGAGTCTTGGTATGAAATCAAGGAATTATCTCCAAAATGGTACATTGATGAAGAGGAAATATCCCAGGGGATGGTAATGGAAAGACTTACAAGTTATGACCTGAAATATTCCAGTTTCAGAGAAGCCTGGAAATATGAGGGTGAATTTGAGCAGCATCAACGAAAGCAGGAGAGGCATTTCAGGCAAGTGACAGCTCTTAAGGAAATCTCTGCTGTGAAAAGAGACAATAAATATAATAATAATGAGAGAAGTGTTCTCTTGAAATCAGTACTTTCAACACAAGAGAGAGTTCCCACAGTAGAGCAAGTACATAAATTTGATATTTATGATAAAATGTTTCCCCCAAATTCCATCCTAATTGAACATAAAAGATTACCTGCTGAGAACGAATCTTTGATAGATAATGAATGTGAAGATTTCAACCAGAATACATACCTTAGTAAAGATATAGGAATTCCTCCTGGGGAGAAACCTTATGAAAGTAATGATTTTTCAAATCTCTTAAGTTTCCACTCATTACTTACTCAACATCAAGCAACTCATTTTGGAAAATTACCGCATGGATTCAATGACTGTGATGATGCCTTTAGCTGTTATTCATTCTTTACTCAACCTCAGAGAATTCACAGTGGAGAGAAACCATTTGTATGCAATGACTGTGGAAAAGCCTTTAGCCATGATTTCTTTCTCAGTGAACATCAAAGAACTCATATTGGAGAGAAACCATATGAATGTAAGGAATGTAACAAAGCTTTCAGACAGAGTGCACACCTTGCTCAACATCAGAGAATCCACACTGGAGAGAAACCTTTTGCGTGCAATGAATGTGGGAAGGCCTTTAGCCGTTATGCCTTCCTTGTTGAACATCAGAGAATTCACACAGGAGAGAAACCATATGAATGTAAGGAATGTAACAAAGCCTTCAGACAGAGTGCACACCTCAATCAGCATCAGAGAATTCACACTGGAGAGAAACCCTATGAATGTAATCAATGTGGAAAAGCCTTCAGCAGACGCATTGCCCTTACTCTGCATCAAAGGATTCATACAGGAGAGAAACCCTTTAAATGTAATGAATGTGGGAAGACTTTTGGCTATCGCTCACACCTTAATCAACATCAGAGAATTCATACAGGTGAAAAGCCTTATGAATGCATCAAATGTGGGAAGTTTTTTAGGACTGACTCACAACTTAATCGACATCATAGAATACATAGTGGAGAGAGACCTTTTGAATGCAGTAAATGTGGGAAAGCCTTCAGTGATGCTTTAGTTCTAATTCATCATAAGAGAAGTCATGCAGGAGAGAAACCCTATGAATGTAACAAATGTGGGAAGGCCTTCAGTTGTGGCTCATACCTTAATCAGCATCAGAGAATTCATACTGGAGAGAAACCCTATGAATGTAATGAATGTGGGAAGGCTTTCCATCAGATCTTGTCCCTTAGGCTACACCAGAGAATTCATGCTGGAGACAAACCCTATAACTGTAATGAGTGTGGGAATAATTTTAGCTGTGCCTCAGCCCTTAGACGACATCAGAAAATTCATAATAGAGAAACTCTCTGATTATAACAAGTATATGAAAGAACATTTAGTCACCACTCAGTCCTTATTAAATAAATCAGTGAATTCTTTGGTTAATGATTCTATGAATGTAGTAAATATGGAAAAGCCTTCAGTTTATGAGCATCCCTTATTTGAAATAGCCTGAATAGTAGACATCTATTACTTTTGGATCTGTTCTATGCCCCATTTGAAACTTACCTCACCCTCAGTGCATATCATTCTGATGAAACTATTAGGGAGAGCAGTGGATTGGTCATA
Source organism: Phoca vitulina (assembly GCF_004348235.1). Lineage (NCBI taxonomy): Eukaryota > Metazoa > Chordata > Mammalia > Carnivora > Phocidae > Phoca > Phoca vitulina. Next base: position 7,619,779 of record NW_022589761.1, on the reverse strand, counting down.
GGCTGGCCACAATTTGGTTAATAAGGGAGTGGCAGATGGCCCTGTTTGGACCACTAGAACCCAAGGGGGGTATTGTTATGGATAGTAAGAAAAGATCATTTTTTTTCCTGGAATTGCAAGTTTCACGGATTTAAAGGATTTTTCAAGGTTCAAAACTCACCAGTAGCTTTTTTGTCACCGCATGAGGAAAGCCTTCCCAAGATCAGTCCAAGACAGAGGAAAATGGAGATAAGAGACAAATCTGATGACATTGTTTGACCTTCTGAATTCAATCATGCCTGAAGTCTATACCATCTTTTACTTTTTAATTTTTGTGATCCAATAAATTTTCTCTTTTTGCTTAATTTGAATTGGATTTTTGCCTCTTGGAATTACAGTTCTGATTCATACACCCTGTGTTTGCTATACATGTGAGAAAGCCTTAATCTTTTACGGCATAATTATCCTGAGAAACCTTTTGCTAAAACAAGTATATGGAAGTTGAATACACAGCCTTCATAAAGTTGAGAGAATTATTACATTTTATTTGTTGATAAAAATTAATTTGGTATTTATTAGACTCATGATAAGGATAGATTTTTAAAAAATTCACCTAGTAAAACTCCTTAACAGGTTTTCCTATAAGGAATTAAAATCATTTGTGGTGGTGACTCACTATAGGCCTTTAAAGAAAGAGTGGCAAGCTAAGAGAATAATGGATCCGTCACATTAATGAATGGCTCCTCATCTTTAAAGGAATTATTTGATTTTCTGTTTTCAGTATGGGTTTAAACATACTGTGTAATAGAATATAATAGAATTGTAAATGAGGTCTTCTTTTGTGGGGAGATTGAAAGCTTGGCTTAAGAAGTTTATGGATAGGGCGCCTGGGTGGCTCAGTTGTTAAGCGTCTGCCTTTGGCTCAGGTCATGATCCCAGGGTCCTGGGATCGGGCCCCGCATTGGGCTCCCTGCTCGGCGGGAAGCCTGCTTCTCCCTCTCCCACTCCCCCTGCTTGTGTTCCCTCTCTCGCTGTGTCTCTCTCTGTCAAATAAATAAATCTTTAAAAAAAAAAAAAAGTTTATGGATAATGGGGCGCCTGGGTGGCTCAGTCTTTAAGCATCTGCCTTCGACTCAGGTTGTGATCCCAGGGTCCTGGGATCTGGCCCCGCATCGGGCTCCCTGCTCGGCGGGAAGCCTGCTTCTCCCTTTCCCACTCCCCTTGCTTGTGTTCCCTCTCTCGCTGTCTCTCTCTCTCTGTCAAATAAATAAATAAAATCTTTAAAGAAAAAAAGAAGTTTATGGATAACTTCTTTGGAACTAGAGATTCAGACAAAGATATTACCAGCAGATAGGATGGGACATTTTCAACTCATGGTAAAAGTAAAACAGTTGGAGCCTAAAATTTTTAGGGCAAAAGTTATGAGTAATGAGGAATATGAGGGTAAAGGGCAGTATATTCCTATTTTATCTGAGTGGATGTAGAGAGGTAAACTGATGATATGGTAATGGTGCCACCTTGAATAGTTAGAATTGTTAGAATCTTGGATATTGTCTGGAAAGCATCTATAAAAACAACAGAACAAAGGAACTAGGAAAGAATAAAGGATTTATATATGTGTGTGGAGTGAAACAATGACTACCACTCTTACAATTTCTTTATTAGTCAATTTATACCTATATTAATACAAATCTGAAAATTTCCTAAATATTAAGACAGAGTGCCTTGAAACTGAAACTGCAGATTAAGTATGACTTAATACTTCAAACCTTGAACAGAAAAAAATATAATGATTATAAAACACTGCAAAACATATTACATCTAACTAAAATGTCACTTGAATATGCTGAAAATCCATGTCATTTCTTTATTCTTTCTTATATTTCCTAGATGTCTAGAAATAGTTATTTTAATAGTAAGAGTTGAATAATAACTTATTTTGGAAAGCTCCCCAAGATTATAGTAAACTTGCCAGGCCTAAAGGAAAAAGAGTAATGACTCAGACCAGTGAAGAGTTTGAGTTATTCACTAATTGATTCTGATCTAAGTACGGCACCTGATTTCTTCCTCTAAGGTGACATAAACCCAAGCCACTGATCAATTCTCTGTTTTTTTCAGTTAAACTTGACTTGTAATGTTGGTAAAATCTTTTACACCCATGCCTTTAGCACAGGTGTTTGTGCTTTACAATCGGGTGTTTCTCACAGTGAGGTATTAAATTTTATTTATCTGCAACTATACAACCCATTGTCTTATTGCGATACAGTGACTTGATCTCTTAGCATTATTAAAAACTTATGCTTATTATTATCTTATAGTTATTAGGGTCATCTAGAGATTTCTTGTCCTAGGAGATGCGGGTTTGAGTTTGTTCAGTTAATTCTTTTCAGGACATGGACTGATTCATTTAGAACACACTGGCAAAACCCTTTCCACTTGGTTATTGAGTATGACCAGTGGTGGTGGAACTGTTGGATTCCTTTTTTAATCTGGTTGTTTATGCTGCTGAACATATCTTTCTGCCTTGTCAGTTTGTGCAATTTTTGCTTGTCATATTTAAAATGTTTCTTTTATATACTCTTGATTAAGCAGGAGGTGTGTGTGTGTTTTATTGAAACATTTTGTGTAGAGTACCTACTGTGTGCCAGGCTTTGTTCTAATGTAGGCATTGGAAATACAATAGTGAACTACACAGACAAAAATCACTGCTTTTTTTTCAATAGAGCTAATTTCTAGTGAGGAAGACCAACAATAAAAAATATGTATAGGAATATATTATGTAAGAGAATAAATTCTAAGGAGAAGATGAAGGAAGAGGTAGGGACAATGTTGATATTTTAGATTGTATGGCCAGGGGAGGAAGCTTCTTTTGAATTTGACTTTTGATTAAAGAGATGAAAAACCTGGGAAAGGTAAGAGATCTGTCTGTACTGTGTATACACACACACACATATACACATTTATATGCTTTATATGCCTCTTGGAAAGGTAATCCATATATATATGAATTATGTATGTGTCCGTATATGTATATTACATATATATTTATATATACACATATATGTAATCCATACATGTAAATATTACACTTTGTACTTACTAAATTCATTCTCGTATGTATCATTCATTCTGTATTTGTGTATTGCATTTTAACATTTTTCTTTTTAGTCTCAGGAATTCATGGCCTTTTACAACTTAACACATTTCAATTAATTATAATGTATATATTGTGATGCTCAAATTGTCAGAATGAGCCCCTGGGGGCCAATTTAGACTGACTCTTTGCTCCCTTCAGCACTGCTCTGACATCTTTGCAAGCATCCTTACTTTCCGGCAATAATAGGATGTTCCAGACCCATCCTCAGTGTTTCTTTGCCCAAATCATGAAGTTAGCTACCTTGCAAGGAATATAGGAAGGGAAAAAACAAACGTATGTATTCGAAAGAGGATATGAAATCAGAAATAGAAGTTTCCCTCTTAAGAAAGGAAATAATTTTTCTCAGTTAAAGGTCTTGCTAGCCAGACTTGCAGTCTAAGAAAGAGTCTAAGATTGGATTTTCCATATACACTGTATTTTTTGTTTTCTATCATTCCTGTTGCTCAAGAGGAAAAAGATAGCTCAACTCCATGGTAGAGCTTACTTTGATAAGTATATATTAAGCTCACACTAATAAGAATTACATATTAATTATCGTTTATAAAACTTGAAGTTGTTTCAGGATTTTTGAAACACTGTGGGTTTTTTTGTTTGTTTGTTTTGTTTTTTGGTGGGCAGCAAAGCAAGGTTTATTGAGCCATGGAAGGTGATAGTACAAAGTCACCGAAGAAGGAGGGGACCAAGAGGGTTGCCCCGAAACACTGTTTTAATAAGTTCAAAATGGCCATTTGAAAGTGGATTATTTAAAGTTGCCTCAACTGAATATAAATGAGTCAAAAGGAAATGCCGCTAAGCTTCTTAGATGCGATATGATTCCACTTGTTCTCTTCTGCCTATAGAAGGTTTTCTTTCTTTTTAAAAGTTTTTCAGATCTCTCTTCCTGAGCAAACACAAAACAGAGCTTTGTGTGAAATATAAGTAAATTTCCAACAGAGTCCTGTGCCCTTTTAGTAGTTACTATATTTGGATGCTAGGACTTTACATGAATTTTGGGCAAAATTGCTGCCATTATGATTGGGCTCCTTTTAGAGACAGCTGGAAAAAATGTTTCCTTTTTTGAATATGATTTCACATTGATTTCGAGTTCCTACTTAGCATATTAATTTGCTGTACCCTACTAAGATTTTCTACTTTGTCCACAAAACTCAAGACAGAGAGACAATGGGTTATGTGGTGGAGAAAAGCAGATTCTTTGAAGCCATGAGGTGAGGATACTTTAGTGACAGAGAAATGACTCACCTTCCTGGTCAGCTTTTTTAAAGGCATTTGCATGGTAATTCATCACATATTCTTTCAGAAAAAGTAGGGAAAGTATCTGCTATTTTGATTATTGGCACAAGTAGGGGTGTTGGAGTTAGACCTTCATATGGATGTCAACTCTTTTAGGAGAAACTGAAAAGTGATTATACTTCTTTCAAGCTTAGTTTAGTTATTTATAAAACTGAAGGAAAAATTCCAGACTTTTGTTTTGGTAAGGATTACTTGAAAGAATGTAATATATGTAACATTTAACATGACATTTATTAATCATGAAATCAAGCCAGAAGTTGAATTGCATGCCTGAAAGCCAGCTGTTCATGTAAGACAGAATTGTAAATTCAGCTCCTGTGAATTTGCAGCTTCAGAGTCTCAGCGGCTGTCTGGATATTTGAGACTGTTAGGACTCTGTCTTCTATTAAGATAGAAGCCAGAAAGGTATGGCTCTTGGTTTTTTAAATCTCCATTTATATTTTTGGACTTCAATTCATAGTACATTATCAAAATTATTTAGTCCAACACTCATTTCTTGGTTTATTTTTTCCCAAATAATTCCCAGCTCCTATTCTCCCCCATAGGCATGCACACACGTATGCATCCTTAAATGTGTGTGTGTGTGTATATATATATATATCCCTTATAAAATCAGTCATATGTTGTATGTTTGAAATTTATATTAATGGTATTATGCTAAAAGTGTCATTTTTTTCTATTCAGCACTTTCTGTTTGTTTTTTTGTGTTTCTTTTAAAGTTTTTCATTTTAATTCCAGTATAGTTACCATACAGTATTACATTAGTTTCAGGTGTCCAATACAGTGATTCAGCAATTCTATACATGACTCAGTGCTCATCATGATAAGTATACTCTTTAATCCCCATCACCTATTTCACTGATTCCCTGCCCCCTACCTCCCCTTTGGTGATCATCAGTTTGTTCTCTATAGTTAAGAGTCTGTCTCTTGGTTTGTCTTTCTCTCTTTTTTTCTTTTGCTCATTTGTTTTGCTTCTTAATTTCCACTTATGAGTGAAGTCATATAGTATTTATCTTTCTCTGATTGACTTATTTCGCTTAGCATTATACTCCCTAGCTCTATTCATGTTGTTGCAAATGGCAATATTTCCTTTCTTTTTGTGGCTGAATAATATTCCATTGTGTCTGTATATTCATTTATCACTGGACACTGGGACTGCTTCCATATTTTGGTTATTGTAAATAGTGCTGCAATAAATATAGGGGTGCATGTATCCCTTTAAATTAGTGTTTTTGTATTGTGGGGGTAAATACCTAGTAGTGTGATTACTGGATTGTAGGGTAGTTCTATTTTTAATTTTTTGAAGAACCTCCATATTGTTTTCCACGGTGGCTGCACCAGTTTACATTCCCACCAACAGTGCAGGAAGGTTCCTTTTTCTCCACATCTTTACCAACGCTTGTTATTTTTTGTGTTATTTTAGTCATTCTGACAAGTGTGAGGTGATATCTCATTGTAGTTTTGGTGTGCATTTCCCTGATGATGAGTAGTGTTGAGTATCTTTCCATGTGTCTGTTTTCAGTATCTTTTCATCTGCTTATCTATCTTTGGAGAAATGTCTGTTCATGTCTTCTGCCCATTTTTAAATTGGATTATTTGCCTTTTGGGTGTTGAGTTGTATTAGTTCTTTATATATTTTGGATACTAACCCTTTATCGGATAGTCATTTGCAAATATCTTCTTCCAGTTTTGTTTTTTTTTTTAAACTTTAAGTAGGCACCATGCCCAGTGTGGGGCTTGAACTCATGGCCTGAGATCAAGAGTCACATACTCTACCAACTGAGGCAGCTAGGTGCCCCTTATCTTTTCCCACTTAGTAGGTTGCCTTTTAGTTTTGTTGATTAATTTATTCTGTGCAGAAGCTTTTTATTTTGATGTAGTCCCAATAGTTTATCTTTGCTTTTATTTCCCTTGCCTCAGGAGACATACCTAGAAAAATGCTATGGCTGATGTCAGAGAAATTACTGTCCGTGCTCTCTTACAGGATTTTTATTGTTTCAGTTTCAAGTCTTGCATTAGGTCTTTAACCCATCTTGAGTTTATTTTTGTGTGTGGTGTAAGAAGGTGGTCCAGTTTCATTCTTTTGCATTAGCTGTCCAGTTTTCCCAACACCATTTGTTGAAGAGACTTTTTCCTATTGCATAGTCTTGCTTCTTTTGTTCAAGATTGACCATATAATTGTGGGTTTATTTCTGGGTTTTCTATTCTTTTCTATTGATTTGTGTCTGTTTTTATGACAGTACCATACAGTTGTGATTACTACAGCTTTGTAATGTAACTTGGGGTCTGGAATTGTGGTACCTCCAGCTTTGCTCTTTTTCAGGATTGCTTTGGCTATTTGGGGTCTTTTGTGGTTCCATACACATTTTAGGATTGTTTGTTCTAGCTCTGTGAAAAAGGCTTTTGGTATTTTGATAGGGATTGCATTAAATCTGTAGATTGCTTTGGGTAGTGTAGACATTTTAACAATATTTGTTCTTCCAATCTATGAGCATAGAATGTCTTTCCGTTTGTGTCATATTGAATTTCATTCATCAGTTTTTTATAGTTTTCAGAGTATAGGTCTTTCACCTCTTTGTTTATTCCTAGATATTTTATTATTTTTGGTGCAATTGTTAATGGGATTGTTTTCTTAATTTCTCTTTCTGCTGCTTCATTATTAGTGTATAGAAATGAAACAGATTTCTTTTTTTAAAAAAAATATTTATTTGAGAGAGAATGTGTGTGAGTGGAGGGGAAGGGCAGAAGGAGAGAAACCAAGCAGACTCTGTGCTGAGCACAGAGCCCGATGTAGGGCTTGATCTCATGACCCTGAGATCATGACCTGAGCTGAAATGAAAAGTCAGATGTTCAACCTACTGAGCCACCCAGGTGCCCCAGAAATGTAACAGATTTCTGTACATTGATTTTGTATCCTGTGACTTTACTGAATTCATTTATCAGTTCTAGTAGGTTTTCTTTGGTAGACTCATTAGGGTTTTCTATATGTAGTATCTTGTCATTTGCAAATAGTGAAAGTTTTACTTCTTCCTTACCAACTTGGATGTCTTTTATTCCTTTTTGTTGTATCTTGCTGTGGTTAGGACTTCCAGTACTATGTTGAATAAAAGTGGTGAGAGAGGATATCCTTGTCTTGTTCTTTTTTTTTTTTTTTTTTTTAAATTTATTTATTTGACAGAGAGAGAGCGAGAGAGGGAACACAAGCTGGGGGAGTGGGAGAGGGAGAAGCAGGCTTCCCGCGGAGCAGGGAGCCCGATGCGGGCCTCGATCCCAGGACCCCAGGATCATGACCTGAGCCGAAGGCAGACGCTTAACGACTGAGCCATCCAGGCGCCCTCCTTGTCTTGTTCTTGACCTTGGGGAAAAGCTCTCAATTTTCCCCCCATTGAGTATGATGTTCACGGTGGGATTTTCATATAAGGCCTTTATTATGTTGAGGTATCTAAACCTACTTTGTTGTGAGGGTTTTTATCATGAATGGATGTACTTTGTCAAAGGCTTTTTCTGTGTCTATTGAAATGATCATATGGTTTTTTATGCTTCCTCTATTGATGTGAGGTATCATGTTGATTGATTTGCAAGTATTAAACCACCCTTGCATCCTGGGAATAAATCCCACTTAATTGTGGTGAATGATGTTTTTAATGTATTGTTGGATTCAGTCTGCTGGTATTTTGTTGAGAATTTTTTCATCTATATTCATTGAGATACTGGCCTGTAGTGCTCTTTTTTTGTGGTGTCTTTATCTGGTTTTAGTATCAGAGTAATGCTGGCCTCATAGAATGAATTTGGAAGTTTTCTTTCTCTTCTATTTTTTGGAATATTTTGAAACTAGGTATTAACTCTTCTTTAAATGTTTGGTAGAATTCACCTGTGAAGCCGGCTGGTCCTAGACTTCTATTTGTTGGGAGTTTTTTGATTACTGAGTCAATTTCTTCGCTGGTAATTGGTCTGTTCAAATTTTCAATTTCTTCCTGCTTCAGTTTTGGTAGGTTATATGTTTCTAGGACTTCATCCATTTCTTCTAGGTTGCCCACTTTGTTAGCATATAATTTTTCACAATCTTATAATTGCTTGTATTTCTGTAGTGTCTGTTATTTCTCCTCTTTCATTAATGATTTTGTTTATTTTCATCCTCTCATTTTGTTTTGTGTGTTTTTTGTTTGTTTGTTTGTTTTGATGAGCCTGGCTAGAGGTTTATCAATTTTGTTGATCTTTTCAAAGAACCAGCTCCTGGTTTCAGTGATCTGTTCTATTGTTTTTTTAAGTTTTATATCATTTATTTCTGCTTTAATCTTTATTTTCTTCCTTCTAGTTTTGGGTTTTGTTCTTCTTTTCTAGCGCCTTTAGGTTTAACATTAGGTTGTTTGAGATTTTTATTGCTTCTTGAGGTAGGCCTATATTGCTATCAACTTCAACTTAGAACCACTTTTACTGAATCCCAAATATTTTGGACCATTGTATTTTCATTTTCATTTGTTTCCATGTCATTTTTTATTTCTTCTTTGATTTCTTAGTTGACCCATTTATTGTTTAGTAGCATGTTATTTAGCTTCCATGTATTTGTGCTCTTTCCACATTTTTTTGTTGTGGTTGATTTCTAGTTTCATAGCATTGTGGTCAGAAAAGATGCATGAGGGATGCCTGGGTGGCTCAGTCGGTTAAGCCACTGCCTTCGGCTCAGGTCGTGATCCCAGGGTCCTGGAATCGAGTCCCACATTGGGCTCCTTGCTCAGCAGGGAGCCTGCCTCTCCCTCTGCCTGCCGCTCCCCCTGCTTGGGCTCTCTCTCTGATAAATAAATAAAATCATAAAAAAAAGAAAGAAAAGATGCATGGTGTGACTTTAATCTTTTTGAATTTTTTGAGAAGGTTTTGTGGCCTAATATGTAATCTATTCTGGAAAATGTTCCATGTGCATTTGAAAAGAATGTGTATTCTGCTGTTTTAGGATGGAATCTTCTGACTATATCTGTTAAATCCATCTGGTCCAGTGTTCATTCAAAGTCACTATTTCCTTCTTGATTTTCTGTTTGGATGATCTGTTCATCAGTGTAAGTGGGGTGTTAAAGTCCCTTACTATTTTATTATATTACTATCAATTATTTCCTTTATGTTTGTTATTGTTTTATGTATTTGGGTGCTCTCATGTTGCGTTCATAAATATTTACAATTGTTATATCTTCAGCTTTGCGCAGTGGCAGTATCGTAGCCAATGAGGTTTATCTGAGGCGCGATTATTGCTAATTGAAAACTTTTCCCAATATAATTGTTATATCTTCTTGTTGGATTGTCCCCTTTATGATGATATAGTGTCCTTGTCTCTTGTTATGTACAGTCTTTGTTTTAAAGTCTATTTTGTCTGATATCAGTAATGCTATCCTGGCTTTCTTTGGACATCCATTTACTCTACATGGTTTTTAGATCTATCATGTTCCTCTGTGCATAGTCATCTAATGCTATTCATCACTTCTAACACTTGCATAGTAACTAATAGTATATATTTACTATGTTCTATTTATTCTTTACCACCTGAAGTGATGGATAGAACTACTGGCTTTCACAAGGAACATCCCAGTATGTATCCCTTGCAGACCTGGACTAGATTAGAATACTTAGCCTGGAATATTGCACCTGTTTGTTCACACAATTTTACTGGGTAGGTACAACCAGGTTACTTTCTAGAGTGGCTGTATCTGTTTACATTCTCACCAGCAGCACCTCTTTCTATGTGCTGGTAAACACTTGATATTATCTTCCTTGGATGTTTTTGGTTTGCATTGTTATTATTGACTACTGGTGAGCTGGAGCGTATCTCCATATACTTCTCAGTCATTTGGACTCTATCAAAGTGTTTTTTTTCTTACCTTGTTTGTCTCCCATCAAATCTGCCATCAAATCCATTCATAAAAGTTTGGTTAAAATTTACTTGTAAATCCATCTGGGCTCTAGGCATTGTCTTGTGAGAAGATGTTTCTATACCATTTCAAATTATTGGGTTTATTAAATTTTTCTGTTTCTTATGCCAATTTTGGTATTTTTTTTAAGAAATGTGTTCATGTGTCTAGGTTGTCAAATTTGTTTGCAAATAGTCATTCATAAGATTCTTTTATTACTCTTCTAACTTCATTTGGTTTCTTACTCATTTTCTTATTTGCATCTTTGTACTTTTTATCAGCCTTGACAAAGGTTGATATAACTTATTGATCACTGATTAAAAAAAAAAAACCTATCTTTTGGTTTTGCTATCCTTTTATCTCTCCTGTATTGATTTCTGCCTTTTATGTTTATAATTTAATTCTTGTTTGAGTGTGCTCTGTTCCTACACTTTTGAGTTGAGAATTTAGTTTTTTCTTTTTCTTTTTTTTTTTTTTTTAAGATTTTATTTATTTATTTGACAGAGAGACACAGCGAGAGAGAGAGCACAAGCAGGGGGAGTGGGAGAGGGAGAAGCAGGCTTTCTACAGAGCAGGGAGCCTGATGTAGGGCTCAATCCCAGGACCCTGGGATCATGACCTGAGCTGAAGGCAGACGCTTAACAACTGAGCCACCCAGGTGCCCCAGTTTTTTGTTTTTCTTGATAAATGTACTTGAAGCTGCACTACTACCCTCTACTACCTAGGTTGTGTCCTACAATTTTGGCAGTTAGTGTTTTCATTGTTATTCATTTCCACGTTTTGTAAATTACTTTAGGTGTTCTTTTTTTTTTTTTTTTTAACAGCAAAATTAGGTTTATTTGGGAATAATAGAGAACTGCAATTCAGGACAAGCAAGCTATGGCAAAACCATAGGCAAGTCCTAGGTGGTCTTCTTTAACTCAGAAGTCTTGGCTGTCTTTGTTATTTGTTTCTGATGCTACTACATTATGTCAGACATTTATATTGATTCTTTGGAATTGAATGATTCAGTGGAATTGAATGAGCCTCAATTTTCGTAACTGTTACAGGTATATTCAAAAAGTATATCCTTTCTGAGCTTTTTGGGTGTAAATTTCAAGTCTTTTAGGTCAAGGTATCAATCTATTGGATCTTTACCAATCTGGTAGGTGGAAAATGATAACCAAGTGTAGTTTTAATTTGCTTTTTTCTTATTGTGAATAAGTTTGGGTTTCTTTTCTGTGAACTGTCTCTATCTTTTGCTCAATATTCAATTACAAAGTAACATTTTACTAATATTGTAAGGAAATCACCTTATGATTCACAGATTTTTTTTAAAGATTTTATTTATTTATTTGACAGAGAGAGAGAGAGATCACAAGTAGGCAGTCATGCAGGCAGAGGGAGAGGGAGAAGCAGGCTCCCTGCTGAGCACAGAGCCCAATGTGGGGCTCGATCCCAGGACCCTGGGATCATGACCTGAGCCGAAGGCAGATGCTTAACCATCTGAGCCACCCAGGTGTCCCTCACAAATATTTTTTCCAATTTACTATTTTTTGGAATTTGTTTAGGATCCTCTTTTGCCATGGAAAATGATTTTTATGTTATCTAATTTACGAGTATTTTCTTTTAAGCTTTCTGAGTTTTTATTCATATTTAAAAGGCCCTCTGCATCTTGAGATAATTTTAAATGGTCCCATGATTTCTCCTGTTACTTTTGTTTTCAGTTTTTTACATTAAAGTTTTTTTGTGCAAGAATCTAATTTTACCACTATTTTATACTCCGTTTCTCAGCACCATTTACAAATAATCCGTCTTTCCTACTTATTTGAAATGTCACCTTTAGCATATACCAAATTACCACACGTATTTGGGTACATTCATGTAATTCCTATTCTGTTGCATTAATTTGTCAAGTCTACCATCTCTAATTATTTTGATATTGCTGGGTATAATCGTGAATTTGTCTATTTCTCTTTTTCAGTTCTAGCAGTTTTTGTGTTACGTGTTTTGAAGCTCTTGCAAACATTTGGGATTGTTACACTCTTTTTTTAATTTCTTAATTTCATTGCTATCTATATCTATTTATCTATCTATCTATCTATCTACCTACCTATCTATCCATCCATCATCTCTCTGTTATGACCAAATAGGGTTTATTACAAGAATGCAAGCCTAGATCAATCAGTATCTGGGAATTTGTCAACCTTTAACAATATAATTCATAATAATATGGAGCTTGTAAACATAGAGTAAAAGAGAAACCCTACAGGATTATGTAAATAGAAACCAAAATTTTGATAAAATTTGACAGCTCTTTCTAATACACTTCTTTTTTTTATTTTTTTATTTTTTAAAGTAGGCTCCATGCCCAACATGGGGCTTGAATTCATGACCCCCAAGATCAAGAGTTGAATGTTCCACTGACTGAGCCAGCCAGGCACCCCTAATACACTTCCTTTTTTAAATCTTTTTTTCTGTGTGTGTATGGTTGGTTTTTTGGTTTTGTTTTGTTTTGTTTGTTTTTTTTGCAGGAGGTATAGTTGACACACAATGTTACATTAGTTTCAGGTGTACAACATAGTGATTCAACAGGTTTATACATATTATGCTATATTCACCGCAAGTGTAGCTACCATCTGTCTCCATACATTACAGTGTCATTGAGTATATTCCTTATGCTGTTTCTTTTATTCTTGTGATTTATTCATTCCATATTGGAAGGCTGTATCTCTTACTCCCCTTCACCCATTTTCCCTCCCCCCTCCCATCTGGTAACCATCAATTCTCTGTATTTATGGGTCTGATTCTCCTTTGTTTATTCATTTGTTGTTGATTGTTATGTACTTTTAATCGGTCCTCTTATCATTATAAAACAATCTTCTTTGTCCCTGGTAATATTTTTGTTCCCAAATCTATTTTGTCTGATATTAATATACCCACTTTAGCTTTCTTTTAATTAGTATTAGCATAGCATATCTTTCCCCATCTTTTTACTTTTAACCTATTTGTGTCTTTCTCTTTCTTTTTTCGAGTAAGCTCTACACCCAAAATGGAGCTTGAATTTACAATCCAAGACTAAGAGTCATGCTCTTCCAACTGAGCCAATCAGGCATCCCTGTGTCTTTCTATTTAAACCGGGTTTCTCGGGCGCCTGGGTGGCTCAGTCGTTAAGCGTCTGCCTTCGGCTCAGGTCATGATCCCAGGGTCCTGGGATCGAGTCCCGCATCGGGCTCCCTGCTCTGCGGAAGCCTGCTTCTCCCTCTCCCACTCCCCCTGCTTGTGTTCCTGCTCTCGCTATGTCTCTCTCTGTCAAAAAAATAAATAAAATCTTTAAAAAAATAAATAAATAAACCGGGTTTCTCATAGGCAGCATATAATTTGTTTTTAAAATTTTTTTAAAAATTCAGTCTGAAAATCTCTGCTGTTTGATTGGGGTGTTTAGACCATTCACATTTTAAGAATAATTTATTGAGGTGAAATTCACATAATATGAAATTAGCCATTTTTAAGTGAACACTTGGCAGCATTTAATACATTCACAATGTTGTGCAACCACCATTTCTCTCTAGGTCCAAAACATTTCCATCATTCCAAAGTAAAATTCCTTACCTATTCAGCAATTTCTCCCCATTCTCCTCTCCCCTCATAACCTGTCAACCACTAAATTGCATTCTATCTCTATTGATTTATCTATTTTGGATATTCCATATAGATGGAACCATACAATATATGATCTTTTGTATCTGGTTTCTTTAGCATAATGGTTTGCAGGTTCATTCATGTAAGCATTATCTGTACTTCATTCCTTTTTATGGTTGAATAATATTCCACTGTATGTAAATACCACATTTTGTTTATCTGTTAATATGTCGGTGGAGATTTGGGATAGTTATACCTTTAGGCCATTGTGAATAGTGCTGCTATGCATGTACATGTGCTTCTTTTCAGTTCTTTGGGGCATATGCCTAGGAGAATTATTGAGTCATATGGTTATTTTGTACTTAACTTTCTGAGGAACTGCCAACTGTTTTCTACAGTGGCTGAAGCATTTTAGATTCCCAGCGGCACTGTTCAATGGTTCCAGCTTCTCCATACCCTCACTAATGCTTACTTTCCTTTTTTAAATTAAGCCATCCTAATGGATGTGAAATGGTACCTCATGTGTTTTGATTTGCATTTCCCTAATGACTAATGATGTTAAATATCTTTTCCTATATTTGTTGGCCATTTGTATATCTTTTCTGGAGAAATGTCTATTCAAGTCCTTGCCCAAATTTTAACTGGGCTGTTTATCTTTTTGTTGTTGAGTCTTAAAGAGTTCTTTATATATACTGGATACCAGACCCTATTGTATATAAAATTTGCAAAGATTTTTCTCCCATTCTGTAGGTTATCTTTTCATATTCTTGATAATGTCCTTTAATGCACAGAAGTTATTAATTTTTATTAAGTCTAATTTACTTGACCAATGAGATGTAAGCAATAGGGATGATTGTCATTTCTGTGCCTGCTTTCTCTGACCTATTGGCTGGGAGATAATGAGAATTTTAACATCCCCTTTTGCCCCAAAGATGGAAATTACTTGTTCAGGAAAGCAGAGCTATCCCACTAGTCTTTGACTGCTCCTACCTAGACTCTCATATGAGGGAGAAATAAATATATGATATTTAGATCACTGTGTTTTGGGGTCTTTATTATATCAGTTTAATCTATACCCTACCTTATACAACCCCAGTGTGCCATACAAATATTACCATTTTCTGTTTGTGCCATGATGAAGGTTGGAAATCACCATAACTTGGACCACTTCTTCTTTGTCCCTTTTGCTAGCACCTCCTCCTCAGTTTCATCAAGGGGGAAATCCTTTCCCTCCTACCCATCCAGGTAGGGATATAGATTGGATACCCCCAATTCTTGCAGAAAAATTGGGCATATAGTGGGTGTTGGCCATAGGAAGCCACTGCCTTGCTTTGGGTGGCACCTGGGGTAAAGCTTAGTGAGCCTCAGTGCTGGAAGTCCGCAGGATGCCCCCACCCACAACCCTCCAGGAACCCAGCACCCATGAAAAACTGTGCCTGCATTATGGGTTGCCCTGGCACAGTGTGTCTCCTCAAGTGTTGCTTTTCTAGCTGGGAGACAGGAGTTTTACCTCCTCCAAGACAGACACCTTTCATTGTTGTTTCTGCAGCCCTCACAAATCTTTATCCTGTTCTGCCTGGTCTGAGATGAACAGTGATGCCAGGAAAACCGAGCCTCCCAAAGGTTATCTCCATGCCTCTGAGCTAGGTTATAAGGCAAAGGGCTGCCAAAATTAACGTGAACTGCAGGCTTCTTGGCTCACTGGTACCTAGGACAAGCATCACTAGAGCGCTTCTCTCCCAGGAGCAGCCCCGCCTCCCGCCAAGGGCTTCCAGACAACAGCACCTCCGGGCTGCGCTGGTGGGGGAGGGGTCCATAGAACTGTTCCTCTTACACCCTTTGGAGTTTGTTCCTTTCCACTTCTGATTTCGGTGCCCTTCAACCACTCCCTCCCCCAGTACCCCTTCTGCTGTGCAAAAACACCGCTTGAGGCCCCAGCCCTATCTCGGCGGGCTGGAACCGGAAGCGGAGGGGATTTGGCCCTGGGGCTTACTCTGCCCGCCACCTGCGCGCGTTAGATCACTCGGAGCACCTGCTTCTCGCTCCTGAACTAGGAGGCCCAGAGTCCTTCGCGCGGCACCTGTTCCATCCTTCCCCCGCAACTACGCTTCCCAGAGACCACCGGGGCCCGATTGGGTCTTGTGACGCACGTGGCAGCGTCAGTGCCTGGCCTTTCTTAGGGTGGGAGGGGTGGGCGGCTGATTCTTGTTTCTGTCGGATGCGTGGGATGCGTGGGAGCGTAGTCGGCGCTGCTTCTCGCCCGCGGCGCCCTATGTAGTGCGGCCCGGTGCCCTCTCACCCCCTGTTCTGGAGAGAAAGTTGTGAACTCAATCTCCTAGAGCCTAAGGCAAGTTCTGTGGGAAAATGCAGCCGTTTTGACCAGGGATGTGGGCTCTCTTGGGTGTCTGAGGGACGCATCCCCAGCCTTTTGGGGTTTTTTGGGGGGCTGAAGAATCTTGTGTATCATGGGCCAGGGAAGGAAGCAAGAGTGAGTTTCAAATCGTATGTGTTTGGAAGCTGCAAGTCTTCTGTCTTCTCTTTCTTCCTGCAGACCTGTGGAACTCTGTACTGCTCACCAGAGGAGCCTGAGGGAAGAAGTTTGCACCACTTAAGCCTTAAAGTCATGGCCCAGATGAATTGCTATCTTCCTTCTTTCCTCAAACGCCATCTTGTTTTTCATGACTTATTTTGTCTAAAGTTTGCTATCCTAACAGGCTCTCTTGGCAATTGGTCTTCAGTTCTTCCTATTGTGAGAACTGAATAGTGGGCGAGAGGGCTAAAGAAATGTTCTCAGATAGCCCACTTCCCGCTCATGATCTCTTCCCTCCCCGCTCTCTCTTCATGTATTTACTCAGGAAATTATTCCACACATCCAGGGAACTCAGTGCTCTGCACAGCTCTGATGGTGCAGAAATACATGTCTTGGAGGGAATTAGAAAGCTTTGCAACCTGTAGTGTCATCTGGAATATTTACCAGCCTATAAGGCACAGGCACTGGCCAGCCAGAAAGGTCAGGGATGGAGCAAGGCCTTGGTAGCCACCTGATAGATCTGATATTAACCCTTGGTTTCAAGATTGAGGGAAATGGGGAAAGGGATTTGAATAGTTCAGTTTGGAGGGGGGTTGGTGTAGGAGCTGTTTACCAATCATTTTATCAATCCGTAAGGCTCTAAGACTGACACATCTCTACGCATTTTAACATTTCTGAAATTGAGATGCCTTTTTTTCAACCAATGGTATATTCAACTTGATGAAATACAGTAACATTGCCTACATCATACATAGCAGTTTTTAAGGCCAGAGGGGAGATGGTCCTGATACCTGATAGGGGGCACCTGCTTTAGGAGGAATTTAAAAGGTTTGTGATTGAGGCCTTTAGCAGAGATGTGGGTCAACAGGGTAGGAGTTCAGACGGGAAATTGATGGGAGATGAAGCACAAGGTTCATTGTTGAAGGGTCTGGTTTAAAGCTGAACAGTTTGGGTAATGAAGATCTATGTGCAACTTTGGGTCAGCCTTCCCAGCTCTCTGTTCATCAGGGTGTGGTGTGGCCCAGTGGAAAGTTAAACGTCGCAAGTAAGGAGCTGATCTCCTTAACCTGAAGTTTGGGGACTCCCTGGACAAGTTTCTAGGGGCCCATGAACTCTCAGTGTGTGCAGAGTGAGTTGTATGTACAGTGTTGCATATTGGGGCCTTGCTGTATTTTTCTAGGGAACAGGTCCAAAATTTGGCTTAGATTCCTAAAGAGATATATAACTCCTGTTTTAGCTCAGGCTGCTATAACAAAATACCATAAACTGAATGACTTATGCAACAAACATTTATTTCACACTGTTTTGGAGTCTGGAAGCCAGATTCAGGGTGGTAGTAGGGTTGGGTTCTGGTAAGGACCCTCTTCCAGGTTGCAGACTGGCAACTTCTTATATCTTCACATGGCCCAAAGAGAGTGCTCTGGTACATTTGTTGTCTTTTTTTTTTTTAGATTTTATTTATTTAGTTGACAGAGAGAGACAGCGAGAGAGGGAACACAAGCAGGGGGAGTGGGAGAGGGAGAAGCAGGCTCTCCGCTAAGCGGGGAGCCCGATGTAGGGCTCGATCCCAGGACCCTGGGATCATGACCTGAGCCAGAGGCAGACGCCTAACGACTGAGCCACCCAGGCGCCCCCTTTGTTGTCTTATAAAAGTACCAGTCACATTCATGAGGACTTTACCCTCGTGGCCTAATTGCCTCCCAAAGGCGCCACCTCCAAATACTATCATATTGGGTATTAAATTTCAACACGTGAATTTTGGGAAGACACAAACATTCAGTCCGTAACAACCCCCAAAGTGTTAAGAACCCCTAACCTCTGCTGTAAGAACCGGCAAGGGTGTTTGCAATAATCTTGCCCGTAATTTAGGGTTTGTACATACCATAGAACTTGGTACAGCCACAAATCATATTTAATTGTTCACAATTACAGTTGAATATAGACTAGATATTAGATGATGTTAAGAACTTACTGCTAATTTTGTTAGGTGTGGTGCCATTTTGTTAGGTGCCATTCTTCAGAGATGTAACCCGAACTATTTAGAGCTGAAATGTCATCATATCTAATTTAAAGTAGTTCCGCAATATACATAAATCAAATATGGTACTCATTAAATATGAGCAATCATTAAATATAGGTGATGATTATGTGCTTGTTCATAATTGCTTTCCTTTGTATATTCTAAAACTGTCACAATAAAACATTTTAAAAAATCATAGGTACATTAAAAAAAGAGTTTATATTTTAGAACAGTTTTAGGTACATAGCAAAATTAAGAGGAAGTTACAGAGATTTCCTATATAAACCCTGCCCCCACACATGCACAGCTTCACCTATTATCAACATCACCCACTAGAGTGGTACATAGCTGATGAACCTGCATTGCCACATCATATCACCTGAAATCCATAGTTTGCATTAGAGTTCACTCTTTCTGTTGTACAGTCAGTGGGTTTGGACAAGTGTATAGTGACATGTATCCATTACTATAGTATCATACAGAGTATTTTCACTGCCCTAAAAATCCTCTGTGCTCTACCTATTCATCCCTCCTGCCCCACCCCCAACCCCTGGCAACCTGTCTCCATAGTTTTCTTTTTTCCACAGTGTCATGTGGTTGAAATAATACTGCATGTAGCCTTTAAGTTTGGCTTCTTTCACTTAGTAATATGCATTTACGTTTCCTGAATGTCTTTTCATGGCTTAACAGTACATTTCTTTTTAGTGTTGAATGATATTCTGTTGCCTGGATGTACCGCAGTTTATTCATTTACCTACTGAAGGATATCTTGGTTATTTCCAAGTTTTGGCAGTTGTGAATAAAGCTGCTGTAAACATCTGCATACAGATTTTTGTGTGGACATAAGTTTTCAGCTCATTTGGGTAAATACCAAGGAGTGTGATTGCTGGATTGAATCGTTAAGAGTATGTTTGGTTTTGAAAGAAACTGCCAAACTTCCAGATGGCTGTATCATTTTGCATTCCCACCACTAATATATAAGAGTTCCTGTTCTACATCCGCATCAGCATTTGTTAGTGTTCTGGATTTTGGCCATTTTAATAGGTGTGTGGTGGTATCTTGTTTTAATTTCATTTTTCCGATGACATGGTTTGGAGCATCTTTTCATATGCTTATTTATCATCTATATGTCTTTTTTGGTGAGGTGTCTGTTCAGATCTTTTGCCCATTTTTAAATCAGGTTGTTTGTTTTCTTATTGTTGAGTTTTAAGAGGCCTTTGTATATTTTGGATAACTTCTTTATCAGATATATCTTTTGCAAATATTTTCTCATAGTCTGTAGCTTGTTTTCTCATTTTCTTGACATAGGTAAATATTTAAAAATATTTTTCCTATTTTTTGAAATAAGTTACAGAAAAATTTAAAAAATGTCATTAGGTACCTCTGAAACAAATAATACGTTATATGTTGAAGAAGAAGAAGAAGAAGAAGATGATAGTAGGAGGGGAAGAATGAAGGGGGGGAAATCGGAGGGGGGAGATGAACCATGAGAGACGATGGACTCTGAAAAACAAACTGAGGGTTCTAGAGGGGAGGGGGCTGGGAGGATGGGTTAGTCTGGTGATGGGTATTAAAGAGGGCACGTTCTGCATGGAGCACTGGGTGTTATACGCAAATAATGAATCATGAAACACTACATCAAAAACTAATGATGTAATGTATGGTGATTAACATAACATAATAAAAAAATGTCTTTAGGAAAAATATTAGATAGTGTTCACAGTGACAAACCAGAATACTCCAGAAATTAAGTTGTATTTAAATAGTATTTATGATAAAAAAAAATTTTTTTAAATCTATTGTAAAACAAATATCTGCACATGGGTATTATTTTTTAATTGGTGATTTTTGTTGGGGAAAGGTCGGAGGAATTCACACTTACGTAGCATCTACAATGGGATATCGCACCATGCCATCTGCTTCATCTCTGTTGTTTCACAAGTTCTGGTCTAACATTTCACTTAAGGCCCATGTTTCCTTATTGATTTTCTGTCTGGATGATCTATCCATTAATGAAATAGTAGGGGTATTAAAGTCCCCTACTGTTACTGATTGATGTCTATTTCTCCCTTTAGGTCTGCTAACATTTGCTGTATATATTTTTATGTGTTCTATTTTGGGTGTGTAAATATTTACAAATGTTATATTCTCTTGTGGATTGACCCCTTTATTATTATATGATGACCTTCTTTGTCTCTTATTACTTTCTTTGTCTTAAAGTCTATTTTGTCTAAGTATAGCTACCTCAGCTTTCTCTTGGTTTCCATTTGCATGGAATATCTTTTTCTATCCCTTCACTTTCTGTCTGTGTGTGTCCTTACATCTGAAGTTTCTTGTGACAGATGAAACTTGTTGTTCAAGCATACCCTAGCTCTTGGTTGTCTAATTTTTGTGATTATCCAAGTAGCCTACTTTGTTCTTAGTGGCTCCTGTAACCGGACCCAAGTTCGTCTGCCCAATGCACAGCAAAAGGCAATCACTTAGACATGGAGTATGCAGCAAGGAAAGGGTTTATAAAATAGGAAGTTAAATGAAGAAACAGAAAAGCAAGCCTTAAATCTGACTCCTGGAAGGGGGAGAGTCAAGGATTTTTTAAAAAGATTTTATGTATTTATTGTTTAAGAGAGAGCGAGCGAGTGGGGGGAGGGGCAGAGGGAGAGAGAGAATCCCAAGCAGACTCCGCACTGAGCACAGAGCCTGACAAAGGGCTCGATCTCACAACCCTGAGATCATGACCTGAGCCAAAATCAAGAGTTAGATGCTTAACTGGCTGAGCCACCCAGGTGTCCCAGGAGCGTTAAGGATTTTTAAAGGCAGTGGAAAAGGGTCTGGGTAAATGGTAGAGGAGTTATGTGACTCAAAATCAGGTAAAGGAAGGTACTAAGTAGAGGAAGGTTAATTTCATTTTGTTGTGCTCAAAGAGAGGTCAGTGGTTCTCACCATTTCTGGGTGGCTTCTTGATGATTAATTGAGTCTCTGCAAAACAACTAAATCAACACTTATTTATCATGGTTTCAGGCAAGAATAGTCTCTTATAGAAACATGGTGGCAGACAGCATGCTGAGAACAAGCAGATTCGGGTAAAAGAGACATAGCTCTGCTCATCTGCCCTGTTAACTCTTTGGTTACCAGTTTCACTCCTAGTAGTTGAGGCTGTGCCGACCCTTGTCAGTGATCCAAAGTAGATAATTTCGGTCAGCAATTCAGGCTGATTGGAAGCCAGACCTTCAGGCAGCAGCTTTTAAAGTATGCAAATATTCCTCTTTCAGGGGAAGACTGGGAGATGGGTATTTCCATCTGTTCCTTCTGCACTGAGCCCTGGGGGATGGTTGGTTAAGCGCCATTTCTTTGTTTGCTGGTGTACTGTTGAACCCTTGAGCACAAGCCCTACAGGCCACCAGAGCCAGGTGCTCCAGGACAGCAGCCACAAAAGCCAGGGTGCCAGAGATGTCCACAGGCTTCTTTCTTGTAGACACTGCTGACCTGGGGTGGAGCAGAGAGAGAGCATGGAACTGGCACCCACCAGCCTTCCTGATCTCTGGAGAGGATTGGCCTCTAGATGTGTATTTAATCAGGAGTCTGGCCTTTAGGCCACAACTATGAAGATAAACTGTTAGGCCTCTTTCACAGAAAGACGGGGAGGTGTAGTCTGTCGCCTCGCTGGATGTGCCCTGGGTGGGGGATAGCTCCTTAAGATCTCTTTCTCTATTTGTTACAGTTCTGTGGGACCCCTGGATGTAAGCCTTACTGGCCAGCAGAGCCCTGGTGGTCCCTGGTGGCACCCACAAAAACTGGGACTTTAAAGATGTGCCCAAGCTCCTTTCCAGGAGATCGCAGAGACCCGGATCAAGGCAGAGGGAACAGCATGAAGATGGTACCTGCTGGCCTCCACAGTCCGATCTATCACAGCCACTAATTCAGGAAATGAATGGTAAGTCTTGGTGCACTGCCGCGGCCAACTGCTCCGCTCCATCCTGGGGAATCCCGAAGGGGATGGACAAGTCGAAAGCATAGCTCCTGGCTGGGTTTGCCGACACTGTTGCCGAACAAACTTGGATAAAGCTATTGCAAGAGAAGCCAATAACTCAAGAGATGAGGGTTTGGAAAAGAGAAAGGGAGAAATTTATCTTGGGTGCCAGCAGCTAGCTGGGGGAGGTCGCAGGCTCAGGCCTTAGCAGCAGCCAACCTCTCCGCCTGTAAGATTGACACCTAGATTTTTATAAGGAGAGGTTGGGAGGGTATGTGCAAGAGAGCAGATTTTGATCATGGGCAGGTAAGGGGATGTGTGAGGTGTGGTCTTCTAGGCATTCCAGTATCTGTCAGAGTTTCTCTGGCCTGGTGATGGGAATATTCCAGTCATTGTCAATGCCTCAAGAAAGTGCAATAAGAAATAATTGTTGAGGTCTAGTTGAGCAAGAGGGCTCACTGACATTTGGAGAGTAATGTAGGCCCCTAATTGTGTCTTAAACACCTGCCCCACAGGCTAAAGCTTTAAGAAAAGCAAACAGTTTTCTCTCACAGAAAGAATGGATGCATTTCAGTCATCTGCCTTTGTGCTGGGCTCTGTGAGTGTAAACAGTAAGTCTGGCCAAGCCCTCAAAGAACTGTTTCTGTTTGTTATAGCCTCATGAGTCTCATGGACAAAAGCCCGGTTGGCTTTCAAAACTTTTGGGGTCTTGTCTCTTAGGTGCAGGTCTTAAAAGTTGGGGTTCCAGATGAGGGGTTAAAATCCTTTGCTCCTCAGGAAGAAGCTTGGAGTTGTGGGTTTCCCTCCTTATTTTGGTTGCTGTGCTGGGGGTGAGGTTTATGGTAAGATTGTGTCTCAGGCTCTCCTATCCAGTCCAGTGTGGGTTCTTTCTTTTTCACTCAATGTGTGGGAGTTGCTTAGCTATATTTTGAGTTTCTTTCAAAGGGAATTGTTCCAACTGTAGTTGTAAATGTAAGGTTACCATCCAGAACTAGAACCTCATTCTTTTTTCTTTAAGGGTAATACATGTTCAAAGCCAGATAGCTCTATTGTCTTGTCCTATAGAATCTCAGAAGTCCAACAGATTTCCTTCATCCCATCCCATTTTCTCTGTCGCATTTAGACCCAACTGGCAGTGTGTCTGCTGGTATAATCCCATTCTCTATTCCTGTCTTCAACTGAGATGCCTGATTAAAGCCATTAGTAATCTCCTATGGAGTGATTGTTGAGCCACACTCTTGCTCTTCTCTCCAGAACACACCTTCTCCCTTTTTTTGCAATATGGATAGGCTGAGAATTTTCCAGATCTTCAAGTTCAGTTCTTTTTTGCTTAACAATTTCAATTTATCTCCCTCTCCTCTTGCATTTTACAATAGCAATAGGAAACCAGGCTGCACCTTCAATACTTTGCTTAGAAATGTCCTTAGCTAAATATCCAAGGTTGTCAGTCACAAGTTCTGCCTTCCACAGAGCACTAGAACACAGGCTTTGTCACTTCCTAACAAGGATCACCTTTCTTCCAGTTTCCTAGAGCATGTTCATAATTTCCATCTGAGAGCTCACTAGAATCACTCTTAAATGTGTAGCTTTCTACCAATAGTCTCTAATGCAATCTAGGCTTTTTCTAACATGCACCTTAAAACTCTTCCAGCCTCTGCCCACTGCCCAGCTTTAGGTATTTGTTACAGAAGCACTCCCACTTCACAGTACCAAAATCTGTCCTTAACAGTCACTGTCCTGTGTAATCTGTTACCGTTTCCCATTGCTTACTGGATGATGCCTGAACTTCTCTGTGTGATATACCAACTGCTTCATCATCTGGCTGCTGATTACCTAAGCTTATCTCTCCAGACTCCATGTGATTTTCTTGGTCTGCACAATCCCATTCATTCTGTCACTTCTATGATGTTGTACATGAGTTTCTTTTTATTTAAAATTAAAATGTCTGTTACTCTAGTCCCAATTCACATGGGGTTTATTTAGTCTGTCTGTATTTACTCGGAGAAGGCTTCATGTCTTCCCCAGAGTTGGGTCAGGTACTTTTTTTCCCCCCTCTCAAAGTCTTCTACTGCATTAAAAATATTTATCATAGTAACTTTTGCCCTTTAAAATAATTTCTTTGAGATTATACATCCTGTTTGTGACATATTTAAAAATACAGAGACATGGGGCACCTGGGTGGCTCAGTCGGTTAAGTGTTTGACTCTTGGTTTCAGCTTAGGTCATGGTTTCAGGGTTGCAGGATCAAGCCCACACTGGGCTCAGAGCGAAGTCAGCCTGAGATTACCCACCCCTACCCCCCACTTCTCCTCCAGCTCATGGGCATATGCACACATACCCACGTGCTCTCTCTCAAATAAATAAAATCTTAAAAAAAATTACAGAGATGTAATTTTTATTAAAACTCAGGTACACAGAATTCCCTTTAGCCCCAACTCTATTCCCTTCAAACTCACTGTGTCCTTAAGTTTAAGTGTCTCCTTGTAAAAAATAAAGCACAAATGGTCTTGGTTTTTGTTGCTTTCGCTTTACATAAGAATACTGCTCAATAGACATTTTATTTATTTATTTATTTATTTATTTATTTATTTATTTATTTAAGATTTTATTTATTTGACAGAGAGACACAGTGAGAGAGAGAACACAAGCAGGGGGAGCAGGAGAGGGAGAAGTAGGCTTCCCGCCGAGCAGGGATCCCGATGTGGGGCTCGATCCCAGGACCCTGGGACCATGACCTGAGCCGAAGGCAGACACTTAACCATCTGAGCCACCCAGGCGCCCCAGCACTATGTGCTTTTAAATTTTTTTTAATTGAAGTGTAGTTGATATATATTAGTTTCAGATGTACAACATAGTGATTTGACAATAATATACATTATGAAATATCACACTAAGTGGTTACCATCTGTCACCACAGAAAGTTATTATAATATTACTGACTATATTCTCTATGCTGTACTTTGCATTTCCATGACTTATTTATTTTATAACTAGAAGTTTGTACCTCTTAATCTCCTTTACCTATTTTGCCTATCCACCCCCTCTTTCCCCTCTGGCAACCACCAGTTTGTTCTCTGTATTTATTTATGAGTCTGCTTCTATTTTTTGTTTGTTTTGTTTTTAGATCCCACATATCAGTGAAATTATATGGTATTTATCTTTCTCTGTCTGCCTTATTTCACTTAACATGATGTTGTCAAGGTTCATCCATGTTGTTGCAAATGGAAAGATTTTGTTCTTTTTTATGGCTGAGTAATATTCCATTGTGTATACATACTACATCTTTTTAAAAAAGGTTTTTATTTAAATTCCAGTTTGTTAACATACAGTGTAATATTAGTTTCAGATGTACAATTTAGTGATTCAACACTTAGTGCAACACCTGGTGCTCACCACAAGTGCCCTCCTTAGTCCCCATCACCTATTTAACTTATCCCCCAACTCCCTCCCTTCTGGTGACCCTCAGTTCTCTATAGTTAAGAGTCCATTTCTTGGTTTGCCTAGCTCTTTTTTTTTTTTTTCCTTTGCTCATGTGTTTTATTTTTTAAATTCCACATATGAATGAAATCATATGGTATTTGTCTTTCTCTGACTAACATATTTCACTTAGCATAATACTCTCTAGCTCCATCCCTGTCATTGCAAATGGCAAGATTTCATTCTTTTTTTAATAGCTGAGTAATATTCCACTGTGTGTGTGTGTGTGTGTGTGTGTGTGTATACACACATCAATCACATCTTTTTAAAAAGTTTTTATTTAAATTCTAGTTAGTTAACATATAGTGTAATATTAGTTTCAGGAGTAGAGTTTAGTGATTCATCACTTATGTATAACACCCAGTGCTCCTCACAACAAGTACCCTCTTAATTTATTTTTTTCTTTAAAAATTTTTTTAAATTTAAATTCAATTTAATTAACATATACTGTATTATTAGTTTCAGGGATAGAATTCAGTGATTCATCAGTTGCATACAACACCCAGTGCTCATTACATCGTGTGTCCGCCTTAATGCCCATAACCCAATTACTCCATCCCCCACCCTCCTCCTCTCCAGCAACCCTCTGTTTGTTCCCTGTAGTTAAGAGTCTCTTATGATTTGCCTCCTTCTTTGTTTTTGTCTTACTTTATTTTTCCTTCCCTTCTCCTATAATCATCTGTTTTGTTTCTTAAATTCCACAATGAATGAAAGCATATGGTATTTGTCTTTCTCTGACTGACTTATTTGGCTTAGTGTAATATGCTCTAGTTCCATCCATGTCATTGCAAATGGCAAGATTTCATTCTTTTTGATGGCTGAGTAATATTCCATTGTATATCTATACCACATCTTCTTTATCCATTTATCTGTCAATGGACATCTGGGCTCTTTCCATATTTTGGCTGTTGTGGACATGGCTGCTATAAACATTGGGGTGCAAGTGCCCCTTCGAATCACTATATTTGTATCCTTTGGATAAATACCCAGTAGTGCCATTGCTGGGTCATAGGGTAGCTCTGTTTTCAACTTTTTCAGGAACCTCCATACAGGTTTTCAGAGTGGCTGCACCAGCTTGCATTCCCACCAACAGTGTAGGAGGGTTCCCCTTTCTCCGCATCCTTGCCAACATCTGTCATTTCCTGACTTGTTAATTTTAGCTGTTCTGACTGGTGTGAGGTGGTATCTCATTGAGGTTTTGATTTGGATTTCCCTGATACTGAGTGATGTTGAGCACTTTTCATGTGTCTGTTGGCCATTTGGATGTCTTCTTTGCAGAAATGTCTGTTCATTCTTCTGCCCATTTCTTGATTGGATTATTTGTTCCTTGGGTGCTGAGTGTGATAAGTTCTTTATAGATTTTGGATACTAGCCCTTTATCTGGTAGGTCATTTGCAAATATCTTCTCCCATTCTGTTGGTTGTCTTTTGGTTTTGTTGACTGTTTCCTTTGCTGTGCAAAAACTTTTTATCTTGATGAAATTCCAGTAGTTCATTTTTGCCCTCGTTTCCCTTGCCTTTGGCAATGTGTCTAGGAAGAAGTTGCTGCGGTTGAGGTTGAAGGGGTTGCTGCCTGTGTTCTCTTCAAGGATTTTGATGGATTCCTGACTCACATTTAGGTCTTTCAGCCATGTTGAGTCTATTTTTGTGTGTGGTGTAAGGAAATGGTCCAGTTTCATTCTTCTGCATGTGGCTGTCCAGTTTTCCCAACACTCTTTGTTGAAGAGACTCTCATTTTTCCATTGGATATTCTTTCCTGCTTTGTCGAAGATTAGTTGACCATAGAGTTGAGGGTCCATTTCTGAGTTCTCTATTCTGTTCCATTGATCTATGTGTCTGTTTTTGTGCCAGTACCATACTGTCTTGATGATGACAGCTTTGTAATAGAGCTTGAAGTCCGGAATTGTGATGCCACCAGCTTTGGTTTTCTTTTTCAACATTCCTCTGGCTATTTGGGGTCTTTTCTGGTTCCATACAAATTTTAGGATTATTGGGGCACCTGGGTGGCTCAGTCGTTAAGTGTCTGCCTTCGGCTCAGGTCATGATCCCAGGGTCCTGGGATCGAGCCCCACATCGGGCTCCCTGCTCCGCGGGGAAGCCTGCTTCTCCCTCTCCTACTCCCCCTGCTTGGTGTTCCCTCTCTCGCTCTGTCTCTGTCAAATAAATAAAATCTTTAAAAAAAATTTTTTTTTAGGATTATTTGTTCCATTTCTGTGAAAAAAGTTGATGGTATTTTTGATAGGGATTGCATTAAATGTGTAGACTGCTCTAGGTAGCGTTGACATCTTCACAATATTTGTTCTTCCAATCCATAAGCATGGAAAGTTTTTCCATTTCTTTGTATCTTCCTCAGTTTCTTTCATGAGCATTCTATAGTTTTCTTTTTCTTTTTCTTTTTAAAGATTTTATTTATTTGACAGAGAGAGACACAGAGAGAGAGGGAACACAAGCAGGGGGAGCGGGAGAGGGAGAAGCAGGCTTCCCACCGAGCAGGGAGCCCGACGCAGGGCTTGATCCCAGGACCCTGGGATCATGACCTGAGCCGAAGGCAGATGCTTAACGACTGAGCCACCCAAGCGCCCCTCTATAGTTTTCTGAGTACAGATTCTTTGCCTCTTTGGTTGGATTTATTCCTAGGTATCTTATGGTTTTGGGTGCAATTGTAAATGGGATCGATTCCTTAATTTCTCTTTCTTCTGTCTCGTTGTTGGTATATAGAAATGCAACTGATTTCTGTGCATTGATTTTATATCCTACCACTTTACTGAATTCCTGTGTGAGTTCTAGCAGTTTTGGGGTGGAGTCTTTTGGGTTTCATATCATCTGTAAAGAGTGAGAGTTTGACTTCTTTGCCGATTCAGATGCCTTTTATTTCTTTTTGTTGTCTGATTGCTGTGGCTAGGACGTCTAGTACTATGTTGAACAGCAGTGGTGATAGTGGACATCCCTCCTGTGTCCCTGACTTTAGGGGAAAAGCTCTCAGTTTTTCCCCATTGAGAATGATATTCACTGTGGGTTTTTCATAGATGGCTTTTATCATATTGAGGTATGTACCCTCTATCCCTACACTCCGAAGAGTTTTAATCAAGAAAGGATGCTGTACTTTGTCAAATGCTTTTAATGCATCTACAGAGAAGATCATATGGTTCTTGTCCTTTCTTTCATTAATGTAATGTATCACATTGATTGACTTGTGGATGTTGAACCAACCTTGGAGCCCAGGAATAAATCGCACTTTGTCGTGGTGAATAATCCTTTTAAAGTACTGTTGGATCCTATTGGTTAGTATTTTGGTGAGAATTCTTGCATCCATGTTCATCAGGGATATTGGTCTGTAATTCTCCTTTTTGATGGGGTCATTGTCTGGTTTGGGGATCAAGGTAATGCTGGCCTCATAAAATGAGTTTGGAAGTTTTCCTTCCATTTCTATTTTTTGGAACAGTTTCAGAAGAATAGGTATTAATTCTTCTTTAAATGTTTGGTAGAATTCCCCTGAGAAGTCTTCTGGCCCTGGGCTCTTGTTTGTTGGGAGATTTTTTATTATTGCTTCCATTTCCTTGCTGGTTATGGGTCTGTTCAGGTTTTCTATTTCTTCCTGGTTCAGTTTTGGTAGTTTATACGTCTCTAGGCATGCATCCATTTCTTCGAGATTGTCTAATTTGTTGGCATATAGTTGCTCAGAGTATGTTCTTACAATTGTTTGTATTTCTTTGGTGTTGGTTGTGATCTGTTTCATTCATGCTTTTATTTATTTGGGTCCTTTCTCTTTTCTTTTTGATAAGTCTGGCCAGGGGTTTATCAATCTTACTAATTCTTTCAAAGAACCAGCTCCTAGTTTCATTGATCTGTTCTACTGTTCTTTTGGTTTCTGTTCCATTGATTTCTGCTCTGATCTTTATTATTTCTCTTCTCCTGCTGAGTTTAGGCTTTATTTGCTGTTCTCTCTCCAGCTTCTTTAGGTTTAGGGTAAGGTTGTGTATTTGAGACCTTTCTTGTTTATTGAGAAAGGCTTGTATTGCTATATATTTCCCTCTTAGGACTGCCTTTGCTGTATTCCAAAGATTTTGAACAGTTGTGTTTTCATTTTCATTTGTTTCTATGAATTTTTAAAATTCTTCTTTAATTTCCTGGTTGATCCATTCATTCTTTAGTAGGATGCTCTTTAGCCTCCATGTATTTGAGTTCTTTGCGACTTTCTTCTTGTGATTGAGTTCAAGTTTCAAATCATTGTGGTCCAAAAATAGGCAGGGAATGATCCCAAGTATCTTTTGGTACCGGTTGAGACCTGTTTGTGACCCAGGATGTGATCTATTCTGGAGACTGTTCCATGGGCACTAGAGAAGAATGTGTATTCTGTTGCTTTGGGATGGAATGTTCTGAATATATCTGTGAAGTCCATCTGGTCCACTGTGTCATTTAAAGCCCTTATTTCCTTGTTGATCTTTTGCTTAGATGATCTGTCCATTTCAGTGAGGGCGGTGTTAAAGTCTTCTATTATTGTATTATTGTCGATGTGTTTCTTTGATTTTGTTATTAATTGGCTTATATAATTGGCTGCTCCCATGTTAGGGGCATAAATATTTATAATTATTAGGTCTTCTTGTTGGATAGACCCTTTGAGTATGATATAGTGTCCTTCCTCATCTCTTATTATAGTCTTTGGTTTAAAATCTAATTTGTCTGATATGAGGATTGCCACCCCAGCTTTCTTTTGAAGTCCATTAGCATGATAAATGGTTTTCCACCCCCTCACTTTCAATCTGGGGGTGTCTTTGGGTCTAAAATGAGTCTCTTGCAGACAGCATATTGATGGGTCTTGTTTTTTAATCCAATCTGATAGCCTGTGTCTTTTGATTGGGGCATTTAGCCGATTTACATTCAGGGTAACTATTGAAAGATATGAATTTAGTGCCATTGTATTGCCTGTAAGGTGACTGTTACTGTATATTGTCTCTGTTCCTTTCTGGTCTATGTTACTTTTGGGCTCTCTTTTTGCTTAGAGGACCCCTTTCAATATTTCTTGTAGGGCTGGTTTGGTGATCGTAAATTCTTTCAGTTTCTTTTTGTCCTGGAAGCTTTTTATCACTCCTATTTTCAATGACAGCCTATCTGGATAAAGTATTCTTGGCTGCATATTTTTCTCGTTTAGTACCCTGATATATAGTGCCAGTGCTTTCTGGCCTGCCAGGTCTCTGTGGGTAGGTCTGCTGCCAATCTAATGTTTCTACCATTGTAGGTTACAGACCTCTTGTCCCGAGCTGCTTTCAGGATTTTCTCTTTGTCAAAAATACCTTTTTGGTATTAGCCATTCTGACTGGTGTGAGGTGATATCTAATTGTGGTAGTAAGAGCTCCTTACTCTTAGATGTCAGAGTGTTGACCTATTTTTATTGATTTTGAGGGGGGTTCTCTGTGACTCCTGGATTTTGATGCCTTTTTCCTTCCCCAAATTAGGGAAGTTCTCCGCTGTAATTTGCTCCAATATACCTTCTGCTCCTCTCTCTCTTTCTTCTTCTTCTGGGATCCCAATAATTCTAATATTGTTTCGCTTTACAGTGTCACTTATCTCTTGAATTCTCCCCTGGTGATCCAGTAGTTGTTTATCTCTCTTTTTCTCAGCTTCTTTATTCTCTGTCCATCATTTGGTCTTCTATATCACTAATTCTTTCTTCTGCCTCATTTATCCTAGCAGTTAGAGCCTCCATTTTTTATTGCACCTCATTAATAGCCTTTTTTATTTTGACTTGGTTAGATTTTATTTCTCCAGAAAGGGATTCTCTAGTGTCTTCTATGCTTTTTTCAAGCCCAGCTAGTATCTTTATAATCGTTATTCTGAACTCTAGTTCCGACATCTTACTAATGTCCATATTGATTAGGTCCCTGGCAGTCCGTACTGCCTCTTGTTCTTTTTTTTTTTTTTTAAGATTTTATTTATTTATTTGACAGAGAGAGACACAGCGAGAGAGGGAACACAAGCAGGGGGAGTGGGAGAGGGAGAAGCAGGCTTCCCGCCAAGCAAGGGGCCCGATGCAGGGCTCAATCCCAGGACTCTGGGATCATGACCTGAGCCGAAGGCAGATGCTTAATGACTGAGCCACCCAGGTGCCCTTCTTGTTCTTTTTTTTGAAGTGAGTTTTTCCGTTTTGTCATTTTGTCCAGAGAAGAATAGATGAATGAGAGAACAAAATGCTAAAAGGATAACAATGACCCCAGAGAAATATACACTAAACAAATCAGAAGGGACCTTGCAGAAAGTGGTCACTTTTCTGTTCATAGAGTTGCTGCTATTTTTTTCGATCTCTTGTTGAGTTTGTAGGTGTCAGAACGGTTTGATAGCTGTCTAGCTGAATTCCTGGAATTCCTGTAATTTAGGTCTCCTACTCCTCCGCCATCTTGGACCACATCTCAAGTACCCTCTTTAATACCCATCACTCATCCAGCCCACTCCTCACCCACCTCCATCAACCCTCAGTTTGTTCTCTATTCTTTTAATAGTCTCTTATGGTTTGTTTCCCTCTGTCCTTTCCCCCCGCCTTCCCATATGTTCATGTTTTCTTTCTTAAATTCCACATATGAGTGGAAGGCCCGCAGGGAGATGGAGAGGCTTCTCTTAAATGTACTCTGCTTCCCCACTGGAGCACCACTGAGCTCCCTAGGCCTGACCCTGGCCATGTCACAGACATCCAAAACTTCAGACTCTGCACTCCACTGTTTATAAAAAACTGGCAGTATTGTAATGCTCTCCTTTTTTCCCATCAATGGTTTTGGGGAATATTTTTCTTGTGCAGTCCCCTGCATTTGTTTTCACTCTTTTTTTTCCTTTCCACACTTTCTTCCTTCTCTCTCACTACTCCCTCCCCAGTCAGGGCTCCCTACCCTGGGAAGCACTCATGGCTCTTTTATCCCATGAATCAACTCTCTGCAGTTCCTACCTTCCACAGTCGTTTTTCCATTTTGTGGATGTGCAGTTTTGTTCTCTAAGACTTCCGATTGATTTCTTGGGTGTTCAGAATGACTTGATATTTATGTAGCTGTGTTCCAGTGAGAAGGCAAGCTTAGGTCACCCTACTTCTCCGTCATCTTACCTCTTTCCCCTATACCACATCTTCTTCATCCATTCATCAGTCAGTGGACACTTGGGCCTTTTCCATAATTTGGCTATTGTAAATAATGCTGCTGTAACATCAGTGTGCATGAATCCCTTTGAATTAGTATTTTTGCATTCTTTGTATACCACATCTTCTTTATCTGTTCATCTATTGATGGACACTTAGGTTGCTTCCATATCCTGGCTATTGTAAATAATGCTGCAACCAACGTAGGGGTTCATATATCTTTTTGAATTAATGTTTTTATTTTCTTTTTCTTTTTTTTTTTTTAAAAGATTTTATTTATTTATCTGAGAGAGAGAATGGGAGACAGAGAGCATGAGAGGGGAAGGGTCAGAGGGAGAAGCAGACCCCCCACTGAGCAGGGAGCCCGATGTGGGACTCGATCCTGGGACTCCAGAATCATGACCTGAGCCGAAGGCAGTCGCTTAACCAACTGAGCCACCCAGGCACCCGAATTAATGTTTTTATTTTCTTCAGATAAATATCCAGAATGGAATTATTAGGTCATGTGGTATTTCTCTTTTAAATTTTTTCAAGAACCTCCACACTGTTTTCCATAGTGGTTACACTAATTTACATTCCCACCAACAGTGTACAAGAGCTCCTTTTTCTCCACATTTTCACCAACACTTGTTATTTCTTGTCTTTTTGATAAAATTTTTTAAAGATTTATTTATTTATTTTACTTTTTTTTTTTAAAGATTTTATTTATTTATTTGACAGAGAGAGAGAGAGCACAAGCAGGGGAGTGGCAGGCAGAGGCAGAGGGAGAACCAGGCTCCCTGCAGAGCAGGGGGAGCCTGATGTGGGACTCGATCCCAGGACCCTGGGATCATGACCTGAGCTGAAGGCAGTCGCTTAACCAACTGAGCCACCCAGGTGCCCAAGATTTATTTATTTATTTTAGAGAGAGAGAGTGAGCATGAGCAGGGGGAGGGCCAGAGGGAAAGGAAGAATCTCAATCAGATTCCCCACTGAGCTTGGACCCCATCATGGGGTTTGATCTCGTGACCCTGAGATCATGTCCTGGGCTGAAATCAAGAGTCTGATGCTTAACCAGCTGAACCACCCAGGCACCCCTGTTTCTTGTCTTTTTGATTTTAGCCATTCTGACTGGTGTGAGGTGATATCTAATTGTGGTTTTGATTTGCATTTTCCTGATGATTAGTGATGTTGAGCATGTTTTCATGTGTTTGTCTTTTTTTTTTTTTTTAATGTCTATTTAAGTCTCTTGTCCATTTTTTAATCAGATTCTTTTTGGTGTTAAACTTCTTTCACCCAGGAAAACCATGTCTAGTTCCTTTATTTTAACTGCTCCATAATATTCCACCTTTATTTGCCCATTACCTGAGTGATGGATACTAGATTGCCTCTCAACCCACCATCAAACACCACCCCTTCAATAACACAACAAACAAGACTCTGATTAAAATTCTTATAGATCTCTCTTATGGAAATGTAAAAATTTCTCTGGGTTATTTTCCTGGGAATGGGATTACTCTATCATAGGGTTCACTTGTATTTAATTTGACTAAGAACTGCCAGGCCACTCTCCAGAAGGGCTGTATATTCCTGCCAGTGGTGTATATGGGTTCCTCTTTCCCACACTACTACCAAGATTTGGCATTATCCAGCTTTCTAACTTTTCACCATCAGGCAAGTATAGTTGGTATCTTGTTTAAATTTTATTTATCTGACTACTGAAAGGTTTGAATATTGTTTATTTGACTTCTTAAATGTTTGGTTTTCCCATTCTGTAAATTAACTTTTCATACCTTTTTTTTTTTTTTTAACTGGGGTATTTATCTTTTTCTTTTTGGTTTGCATGACTCAGTTGTGTATTCTACTTCATAGTCTAGTTGGTAGTTACGGTAGTGTTAGATGTTACAAACATCTTCTCTTAGCCTTTCATTTTTTTCTGGTAATTTTGGGGTCCTTTGCTTAATAAACATTAATTTTGGTGTAGTAAAAGCCATTAATTCCTTTTTCTACTTACAGTTTTTGCTTTCTTGGGTCTGTTTAAGGTCTCCCCAATTTAGATCACAAAAATATTCTACAAGATTTTCTCCCATTAGTTTTATCTTTCACAGTTAGGGTTTTATTCCACATGAATCATAATTTGTATATGGCACAATGTAGTAACCCACTTTTATTTTTTCTCATGTAATGAACAGTTTCCTAATACTATTTTCTTTTTTTTAATGATTTTATTTATTTGAAAGAGAGAGTGAGAGCGAGCAGGAGCAGGGGGAAGGGGAGAGGCAGAAGGAGAGGGAGAAGCAGACTCCCCACTGAGCAGGGAGCGCAATGCAGGATCCATGGGATCATTTTGATTGAAGGTATAGTTTCAGTACTCCCATATAAAGGAATGTCACAAGAGTCACAAGATTTATTATCACTTAGGGATCCCAGAAGTGAAGGGGTGAAATTGAGCTCGGGGAAGGGCAGTCTTCTATCCCAGGTCTTTCTGCATGTACTAAATTGCAGAATTATCTGCACTGCTGAGTCAGTCATTAGTATTCCATACTTTTGTCTTCTTTTAAAAACTATACGTCACTATATGCAACATAGTGCAGTCCTAAAAATCATCATGCTATCCCAAATGGCCCAATAAAAACCACACGGCTTATAAACAAGAATAGAGGCACAATGTCCAAAAATTTCACCAGTGACTCAAAAAATATAGGAACTTAATAAAAAAGGGTAGCACAGTTGTTTAATGTCTAAGTACACTGAATATTATAATAAATACGGTAATTTACCTTGAAAAAGACCTGAAGTTTTCTTATGGGTGTGGGCATCTATGTTCCCAGTGGCCAGCCAGTCCAGCTCTCACTCCTGCCACCGAATGTGCAAGAAGTAAATGAAAAAGAGAGAGAATAACAGTAAGAGAAGAGACAAATACAGCAAAGGACACAGAGGGAAATAGATTGAGAGGAAAGAAGGGGAAATGAAAGGGAGATATGAGGCTGCAAGGCCAGGAGGACCATGTTGTGAGTTATTGTGAAGTTATGGGAATATGGTTATCTGAAATTGGACAAAAAGTTGTGACACATGGATCGGTGTGACACATTGTTCTTATGAGGTGTGTGTCTATATGTGATTAGTGTTTTCCCATATAGCTTGGTTCAGCTGAGTCACTTTTTGCATTCACTTAGTGTTCCTCAAATGAAATTACACTTAAGCAAATCAAAATCCATATTATGCTCAAGTTATTTCCTAATGTATAATCATGTTAATACATGCTCACATTTAAAAGCAAGGATTATCACAGAACTGACCAAATTTGAAATCTTTGCCCATTGTTTTCTCCTTACTTGTTGTCCTTATCCATGTGAATGAATTCCTGTTATGTGGTTTCAGGAGGAAGACATGTGGTCAATATATTATGCTTAACCAGACTATTCTTAGAATCATACCTCTGTATCTTGCTAGCTGAGGTATGGACTTAACCCCCATTGATCTTTTTTTTTTTTTTAAGATTTTATTTATTTATTTGACAGAGAGAGACACAGCGAGAGAGGGAACACAAGCAGGGGGAGTGGGAGAGGGAGGAGAAGCAGGCTCCCTGCTGAGCAGGGAGCCCGATGCAGGGCTTGATACCAGGACCCTGGGATCCTGACCTGGGCCGAAGGCAGATGCTTAACGACTGAGCCACCCAGGTGCCCCTATCTTTGATTCTTTATTTGTAAAAGGAAGGCAGTAACTCTAACCTAATTGTATATTTTTGAGAATAAAATGCACACACCTGATATAGAATACTAGGAGAAACTGAAAAAGTTGTTACAGATACTATTTTTAAAGATTTATTTTTTTAATTTTTTTTTATTTGACTGAGAGAGACACAGCGAGAGGGAACACAAGCAGGGGGAGCGGGAGAGGGAGAAGCAGGCTTCCAGCTGAGCAGGGAGCCTGATGCGGGGCTCGATCCCAGGACCCTGGGATCATGACCTGAGCCGAAGGGAGACGCCTAACGACTGAGCCACCCAGGTGCCCCAGATGCTATTTTTATAATTCTCAATTTCTTTATGGAAAATGTAGGATATATAACCAAAGAGTCATTCAGTGAGAATTACATTTTTTATAGTTCTGAAACATCTTTATTGTAGTATAATTAACAAATACTAAACTACACATATTTAAAGTTGTACAAGTTGATACATTTTGACATATGTATTCACATGTGAAACCATCACCACAATCAAGATTGCTAACATGGGGCACATGGGTGCCTCATTCAGTTAAGTGTCCGACTCTTCGTTTCAGCTCACGTCATGATCTCAGGATCATGAGATCAAGCCCCATGTCAGGCTCCACACTCAGTAGGGAGTCTGCTTGAGATTGTCTCTCTCTCATTCTCCCTCTGCCCCTCCCCGTTCTCTCTCATGCACGCTCTCTTTCAAATAAATATATATTTTTTAAAGATTGCTAACATATTCATCGTCCCCAAAAGTTTCCTCATGCTCCTTTGTAATCCTACCCTCCTGTTCCCTTGTACCTCTTCCCAAATCCCCATTCTCTCCCTATAGATTAGTTTGCATTTCCTAAAGTTTTCTATAATATGTACTCTCCTTTTATCTGGCTTCTTTTACTCAGCATGATTATTTTGAGATCCATTCATGTGGCAATAATCCATTCCTTTTTATTGATGAATAGAATTCCACTGTGTGGATACTACAATTTATCCATTTACCTATTGATGCAATTTTTTTTTCCTGAGGATATGGCTATTATAAATATAGCTGTTTTGCACATTTCTACAAGTCTTGGTATGGACATCTGCCTTCGTTGGTAAATATTTAGGAGTGGAATGTTTCAGTCATGGTAGTTATGTGTTTAACTTTAAAAATATTTAAAAAAGTTTTCTAAACTGTTTTCCAAGGTGGTTGTACCATTTTATATTCCTAAAAGTAGTGCATGAGAGAACCAGTTCCTCCATGTCCTTGCCAACACATGGTATGGTCAGTCTTTTTTAATTGTACACATTATAGTAGGTACACAGTGTATCTCATGTGGTTTTAATTTACACTTTCCTAATAACTGATGATGTTATGATGTTGAGCATCTTTTCATGCTTATTTGACACCTGTATATATTCTTTAATAAAATATCTATTGAAATATTTTGCCATTTTTTGTATTTACATTTAAAAAACTTAAGTATAGTTGACATGTAATGTTAGTTTAAGGTGTACAATATAGGGGCGCCTGGGTGGCTCAGTCGTTAAGCATCTGCCTTCGGCTCAGGTCATGATCCCAGGGTCCTGGGATCGAGCCCCACATTGGGCTCCCTGCTCCACAGGAAGCCTGCTTCTCCCTCTCCCACTCACCCTGCTTGTGTTCCCTCTCTTGCTGTGTCTCTCTCTATCAAATAGATAAATAAAATCTTAAAAAAAAAAAAGGTGTACAGTATAGTGATTCAACAACTCTATGTTATGCTATGCTCACCATGAGTGTAGCTACCATCTGTCACCACACAATGCTATTACAATACCATTGACTATATTCCCATGCTGTACCTTTTATTTCTGTGACTGATTCATTCCATAACTGGAAGCCTGTATCTTCTACTCCCCTTCAGCTATTTTGCCCATCCCCCTCCCTCCTCTCTGACAACCATCAGTTCTCTGTATTCATAGGTCTGATCCTGCTTTTTGTTTGTTTTTTAGATTCCGAACATAAGTAAAATTATTTGCTTTGTTTTTATTTGTTTTTATTTATTTTTTTTTTTTTAAAGATTTTATTTATTTATTTGAGACAGAGAGAATGAGAGAGAGAGAGAGAGAGAGCACATGAGAGGGGGGAGGGTCAGAGGGAGAAGCAGGCTCCCTGCCGAGCAGGGAGCCCGATGCGGGACTCGATCCAGGGACTCCAGGATCATGACCTGAGCCGAAGGCAGTCGCTTAACCAACTGAGCCACCCAGGCGCCCCATGCTTTGTTTTTAGATTCCATATACTAGTGAAAACATATGCTCTTTGTCGTTCCCTTGTCTGTCTTATTTCACTTAGAATAATGTCACCTTGTTCCATCTGTATTGTTGCAAATGGCATGATTTCATCCTTTTTATGGCTGAGGAATATTGTGCGTGTGAGTGTATATATACATCTTGTTAATCCATTCATCTATTGATGGACACCTGGGTACATATATCTTTTGAATTAGTATTTTGTTTTCATTGGGTAAATACTCAGTAGTGGAACTAGAGGATTGTAAGGTTTTTAATTTTTTGAGGAGTCTCCATACTGTTTTACAAAGTGGCTGTACCAGTTTACATTCCCACCAACAGTGCACAAATACTCCTTGTTCTTCAAATCCTTGCCAACAATTGTTATTTCTTGTCTTTTTTATTTTAGCCATTCTGACAGGTGTAAGGTGATATTTCATTGTGGTTTTGTTTTGCATTTCTCTGATGATTAGTAATATTGAGCATTTTTTCACGTGTCTATTGGCCATTTGTATATCTTCTTTGGAAAAATGTCTCTTCAGGTCCTCTACCCATTTTTAATTGGATTATTTGTACTTACAGTTTGGATTGTATAAGTTCTTTATATATTTTGGGTATTAACCCTGTATCAGATGTATCATTTGCAAATATCTTCTCCCATTCAGTAGGTTGCCTTTTTGTTTTGGTTTCCTTCACTGTGTAAAACTTTTTATTTTGATGTGCTCCCAATAGTTTTTCTTTTTGTTTCCCTTGCCTTACCAGACATATCTAGAAAAATGTTGCTATGACCAATGTCAGAGAAGTTACTGCCTATGTTCTCTTCTAGGAGTTTTATGGTTTCAGTTCTCACATTTAGGTCTTTAACCCATTTTGATTCTTTTATGTATGGTATATGAAACTTGTCTGGTTTCAGTTTTTTGCAGGTAGCTGTTCAGTTTTCTTAGCACATTTATTTTTTAATTTAAATTTTTTCATCATGATAAGTGTACTCTTTAATCCCCATCACCTATTTCACCCATCCCCCCACCCACCGCCCCTCTGGTTTGTTCTCTCTAGTTGAGTCTGTTTCTTGATTTGTCTCTCTTTTATTTTTTCCATTGCTTGTTTCTTTTGTTTCTTAAATTCCACATATGAGTGAAATCATATGTCATTTGTCTTTCTCTGACTGACTTACTTTACTCTGGCTCCATCCATGTTATTGCAAATGGGAAGATTTCATTATTTATGGCTGAGTAATATTCTATTGTGTATATTTATACCACCTCTTCTTTATCCATTCATCTATTGATGGATACTTGGGCTGCTTTCATAATTTGACTATTGTAAATAATGCTGCTATAAACATAGGGAGCATGTATCCCATTGAATTAGTGTTTTTGCATTTATGGGTGAATACCCAGTGGTGCGATTACTGGATTGTAGGGTAGTTCTATTTTTAATTTTTTGAGGAAACTCCATGTTGTCTTTCACAGTGGCCACACCAGTTTGCATTCCCATCAACAGTGCATGAGTGTTCCTTTTTCTCCACATCCTCACCAA
Source organism: Phoca vitulina (assembly GCF_004348235.1). Taxonomy (NCBI): domain Eukaryota; kingdom Metazoa; phylum Chordata; class Mammalia; order Carnivora; family Phocidae; genus Phoca; species Phoca vitulina. The sequence continues at coordinate 7,579,251 of NW_022589761.1, read as the reverse complement.
CACCTGATGTTTCTTATTGATTTTAGTCATTCTGATAGGTGTGAGGTGATATTTCATTGTAGTTTTGATTTGTATTTCCCTGATGGTAAGTGGTGTTGAGTATTTTTCATGTGTCTATTGGCCATATCTTTTTGGAGAAATGTCTGTTCATGTCTTCTGTCCGTTTTTCAACTGAATTATTTTATTTTTTTTTTAAGATTTTTTCTTTATTTATTCATGAGAGACAGAGAGAGAGAGAGAGAGGCAGAGGGAGAAGCAGGCTCCCAAGGAGCAGGGAGCCCGATGTGGGACTCGATCCCAGGACCCTGGGATCATGACCTGAGCCGAAGGCAGACGCTTAACCATCTGAGCCACCCAGGCGCCCCTCAACTGAATTATTTTTGGTGTTGAGTTGTATCAATTTTTGTTTTCTTTTTTCTTTTAAAAATTTATTTAAATTCAATTAGGCAACATATAGTACATCATTAGTTTCAGATGCAGAGTTCAGCAACTGATGAGTTGTATCAATTTTTTATATTTTTTGGACACTGACCCTTTATCAGATATGTCATTTGTAAATTACTTCGCCCATTCTGTAGGTTGCCTTCTAGTTTTCTTGATTGTTTCCTTTCTGGGCAGAAACTTTTTAGTTTGATATAGTCCCAATAGTTTATTTTTGGTTTTATTTCCCATGCCTCAGGAGACATATGTAGAAAAATGTTGCTTTGGCTAATGTCAGAGAACTTACTGCTTATGCTGTCTTCTAGGATTTTTATGGTTTTAGGTCTGACATTTAGGTCTTTAAACCATTTTGAATTTATTTTTGTGTGTGGTGTAAGAAAGTGATCCAGTTTCATTCTTTTGCATGTAGCTCTCCAGTTTTCCCAATACCATTATTGAAAAGACTGTCTTTTCCCCATTGGATATTCTTGCCTCCTTTGTTGAAGATTAATTGACCCTATAATTGTAAGTTTAGTTCTGAGTTTTCTATTTTGATCCATTGATCTGTGTGTCTGTTTTTGTGACAGTACCATACTGTTTTGATTACTATAGCTTTGTAATATAACTTGGAGTCTGGAATTGTGGTACCTCCAGCTTTGCTTTTCTTTTTCAAGATTGCTTTATCTATTCAGGATTTTTTGGTTCCATAGAAATTTTAGGATTGTTTGTTCTAGCTCTGTGAAAAATGCTGTTGGTATTTTGATAGGGATTGCATTAAATGTGTAAATTGCTTTGGGTAATGTAGACATTTTAACAATATTTGTTCTTCTGATCCATGAACATGGAATGTTTTCCATTTCTTTGTGTCTTCTTCAATTTCTTTCATCAACATTTTATAGTTTTCAGAGTATAGGTCTTTTCACCTCTTTGGTTAACTTTATTCCTAGGTATTTTATTATTTTTGGTGCAGTTATAAATAGGATTATATTGGGGTGCCTGGGTGGCTCAGTTGTTAAGCATCTGCCTTCGGCTCAGGTCATGATCCCAGGGATCTGGGATCAAGCCCCACATTGGGCTCCCTGCTCAGTGGGAAGCCTGCTTCTCCCTCTCCCACTCCCCCTGCTTGTGTTCCCTCTCTCGCTCTGTGTCTCTCTGTCAAATAAATAAATAAAATCTTAAAAGGATTATCTTAATTTCTCTTTCTGCTGCTTTATTATTGTCTAGAAATGAAGAGATATCTGTACATTGATTTTGTATCTTGAGACTTTACTGAAAGTCATTAATTCATGAGTTTTAGAATTTTTTTGGTGGAGTGTTTAGGGTTTTCTAGATAGGTCATCTGCAAACAATGAAAATTTTACTTATTCCTTGCTGATTTGGATGCCTTTTATTTCTTTTTGTTGTCTGATTGCTGTGGCTAGGACTTCTAGTACTATGTTGAACAAAAGTGGTGAGAATGGAAATCCTTGTCTCTTGTTCTTGACCTCAGGGGAAAAGCTCTCAATTCTTCCCCCACTGAGTAAAAACCCACTGCTGTGGGTTTTTCAGATAAGGCCTTTATTATGTTGTGCTATGTTCCCCTCTAAACGTACTTTGTTCAGGGTTTTTATCATGAATGGATGTTGTTGTATGAATCATCATGAATGATGTATTTTGTCAAATGCTTTTTCTGCATCTATTGAAATGATCATATGGTTTTTATCTTTTCTCTTATTGATGTGATGTATCACATTGATTGATTTGTTAATATTCAATCACCCTTGCAACAGAGGAATAAATCCCATATGATAGTGGTGAATTTTTTAAAAATGTATTGTTGGATTCGGTTTGCTGATATTTTGTTGAGGACTTTTTCATCTATGTTCATCAGAGATATTGGCCTGTAGTTTTCTTTTTTTTGTGGTGTCTTTATCTGGTTTTGGTTTCAGGATAATGCTGGCCTCATAGAATGAATTTGGATTTTCCTTCCTCTTGTATATTTTGGAATAATTTGAGAAGAATAAGTATTAACTCTTCTTTAAATGTTTGGTGGAATTCACCTGTGAAGCCATCTGGTCCTGGACTTTTGTTTGTTGCGAGTTTTTTGATTACCTATTCAGTTTCCTTGGTAGTAATCTGTCTGTTCAAATTTTCTATTTCTTCCTGCTTTAGTTTTGGTAGGTTATATGTTTGTAGGAGTTTATCCATTTTTTCTAGGTTGTCCAGTTTGTTGGCATATAAGTTTTTATAATATTCTCTTACAACTGTATTTCTGTAGTGTTGGTTATTATTTCTCCTGTCTCATTTGTGATTTTGTTTGAGTCCTTTCTCTCTGACTCTTTTGATAAGTCTAGCTAGAGATTTATTAATTTTGTTGATTTTTTTTTCAAAGAATCAGTTCCTGATTTCATTGATCTGTTCTATTGTTTTTTTTTTAAGTTTCTTTATCATACTTTCTGCTCTTTTTTATATCCTTCCTCCTGCTGGGTTTGGTTTTTGTATGTGGCTCTTTGTCTAGCTCCATTAGGGGTAAGAATAGGTTGTTTATTTGAGATATTTCTTGCTTCTTGAGGTAGGCCTATATTGCCATAAACTTCACACTTGGAACCGTTTTTGCTGAATCCCAAAGATTTTGAACCATTGTATTTTCATTTTCATTTGTTTCCATGTAATATTTTTTTATTTCTTCTTTGATTTCTTGGTTGACTCATTCATTGTTTAGTAACATGTCATTTAATCTCCAGTATTTGTGCTCTTTCCAGATTTTTTCTTGTGGTTGATTTCTGGTTTCATAGTGTTGTAGTCAGAAAAGATGACTTGGTATGACTTCAGTGTTTTTGAATTTGTTGAGACTTGTTTTGTGGCCTAATATGTGATCTCTTCTGGAGACTGTGCCATGTGCACTTGAAAAGAATATGTATTCTTCTGTTTCAGGATAGAATGTTCTGAATGTATGTGTTAAATCCATTAAATCCATTGTGTTATTCAAAGCCACTCTTTCCTTGTTGATTTTCTGTTTCGATTATGTAGCCGTCAGTGTAAGTGGGATGTTAAAGTCCACTACTATTATTGTATTGCTATCAATTATTTCCTTTGTGTTTGTTATTTTATGTATTTGGGTGCTCCCATGTTGGATGCATAAATATTTACAATTGTTAAATCTTCTTTTTTTTTTTTAAGATTTTATTTATTTATTTGACAGAGAGAGACAGCACAAGTGGGGAAGAGAGGGAGAAGCAGGCTCCCTGCTGAGCAGGGAGCCCAATGCGGGGCTTGATTCCAGGACTTTGGGATCATGACCTGAGCTGAAGGCAGACGCTTAACTGACTGAGCCACCCAGGCGCCCCAATTGTTATATCTTCTTGTTGGATTGTCTCCTTTATGATTATACAGTGTTCTTCTTTGTCTCTTGTAATACTATTTGTTTTAAAGTCTAAAGTGATAGAAGTATTGCTAAACTGGCTTTCTTTTGACATCCATTTGCATGATAAATAATTCTCCATCCCCCCACTTTCAGTTTGCAGGTGTCTTTCAGTTTGAAATGAGTCTCTTGTAGGCAGCATATACATGGGTCTTGTTTTTTTATCTACTCTGTCACTCTATGTTTTTTTATTAGGATGTTTACTCCTTTTACATTCAAAGTAAATTTTTTTTTAATTTTTTTGATTGTTATGTTAATCCCCATACATTACATCATTAGTTTTAGATATAGTGTTCCATGATTCATTGTTTGTGCATAACACCCAGTGCTCCATGCAGAACGTGCCCTCCCCAATACCCATCACCAGGCTAACCCATCCTCCCACCCCCCTCCCCTCTAGAACCCTCAGTTTGTTTCAGAGTCCATCGTCTCTCATGGTTCTTCTCCCCCTCCGATTTCCCCCTTCATTCTTCCCCTCCTGCTACATTCTTCTTCTTCTTTTTTTCTTTCTTAACATATATTGCATTATTTGTTTCAGAGGTACAGATCTGAGATTCAACAGTCTTGCACAATTCACAGTGCTTACCAGGGCACATACCCTCCCCAGTGTCCATCACCCAGTCACCCCATCCCTCCCACCCCACCCCACACTCCAGCAACCCTCAGTTTGTTTCCTGAGATTAAGAATTCCTCATATCAGTGAGGTCATATGATACATGTCTTTCTCTGTTTGACTTATTTCGCTCAGCATAATACCCTCCAGTTCCATCCACGTCGTTGCAAATGGCAAGATCTCATTCCTTTTGATGGCTGCATAATATTCCATTGTATATATATACCACATCTTCTTTATCCATTCATCTGTCGATGGACATCTTGGCTCTTTCCACAGTTTGGCTATTGTGGACATTGCTGCGATAAACATCGGGATGCACGTACCCTTTCGGATCCCTACTTTTGTATCTTTGGGGTAAATACCCAGTAGTGCAATTACTGGATCATATGGTAGCTCTATTTTCAACTTTTTGAGGAACCTCCATACTGTTTTCCAGAGTGGCTGCACCAGCTTGCATTCCCACCAACAGTGTAGGAGGGTTCCCCTTTCTCCGCATCCCTGCCAACATCTGTCATTTCCTGACTTGTTAATTTTAGCCATTCTGACTGGTGTGAGGTGGTATCTCATTGAGGTTTTGATTTGGATTTCCCTGATGCCAAGCGATATTGAACACTTTTTCATGTGTCTGTTGGCCATTTGGATGTCTTCTTTGGAAAAATGTCTGTTCATGTCTTCTGCCCATTTCTTGATTGGATTCTTTGTTCTTTTGGTGTTGAGTTTGATGAGTTCTTTATAGATTTTGGATACTAGCCCTTTATCTGATATGTCATTTGCAAATATCTTCTCCCATTCTGTCAGCTGTCTTTTGGTTTTGTTGACTGTTTCTTTTGCTTTGCAAAAGCTTTTTATCTTGATGAAGTCCCAATAGTTCATTTTTGCCCTTGCTTCCCTTGCCTTTGGCGATGTTTCTAGGAAGAAGTTGCTGCGGCTGAGGTCGAAGAGGTTGCTGCCTGTGTTCTCCTTTAGGATTTTGATGGACCCCTGTCTCACATTGAGGTCTTTCAACCATTTGGAGTCTATTTTTGTGTGTGGTGTAAGGAAATGGTCCAGTTTCATTCTTCTGCATGTGGCTGTCCAATTTTCCCAACACCATTTGTTGAAGAGACTGTCTTTTTTCCATTGGTCATTCTTTCCTGCTTTGTCAAAGATTAGTTGACCATAGAGTTGAGGGTCCATTTCTGGGCTCTCTATTCTGTTCCATTGATCTATGTGTCTGTTTTTGTGCCAGTACCATACTGTCTTGATGATGACAGCTTTGTAGTAGAGCTTGAAGTCCGGAATTGTGATGCCGCCAGCTTTGCTTTTCTTTTTCAACATTCCTCTGGCTATGCGGGGTCTTTTCTGGTTCCATACAAATTTTAGGATTATTTGTTCCATTTCTTTGAAAAAAGTGGATGGTATTTTGATGGGGATTGCATTGAATGTGTAGATTGCTCTAGGTAGCATTGACATCTTCACAATATTTGTTCTTCCAATCTATGAGCATGGAACATTTTTCCATTTCTTTGTGTCTTCCTCAATTTCTTTCATGAGTATTTTATAGTTTTCTGAGTACAGATCCTTTGCCTCTTTGGTTAGATTTATTCCTAGGTATCTTATGGTTTTGGGTGCAATTGTAAATGGGATCGACTCCTTAATTTCTCTTTCTTCTGACTTGTTGTTGGTGTATAGGAATGCCACTGACTTCTGTGCATTGATTTTATATCCTGCCACTTGACTGAATTCCTGTATGAGTTCTAGCAGTTTTGGGGTGGAGTCTTTGGGATTTTCCACATAAAGTATCATATCATCTGCAAAGAGTGAGAGTTTGACTTCTTCTTTGCCGAGTTGGATGCCTTTTATTTCTTTTTGTTGTCTGATTGCTGTGGCTAGGACTTCCAATACTATGTTGAATAGCAGTGGTGATAGTGGACATCCCTGCCGCGTTCCTGACCTTAGGGGGAAAGCTCTCAGTTTTTCCCCATTGAGAATGATATTCGCTGTAGGCTTTTCATAGATGGCTTTTATGATATTGAGGTATGTATCCTCTATCCCTATACTCTGAAGAGTTTTGATCAAGAAAGGATGCTGTACTTTGTCAAATGCTTTTTCTGCATCTATTGAGAGGATCATATGATTCTTGTTCTTTCTTTTGTTAATGTATTGTATCACGTTGATTGATTTGCGGATGTTGAACCAACCTTGCAGCCCAGGGATAAATCCCACTTGGTCGTGGTGAATAATCCTTTTAATGTACTGTTGGATCCTATTGGCTAGTTATTTTGGTGAGAATTTTTGCATCCATGTTCATCAGGGATATTGGTCTGTAATTCTCCTTTTTGATGGGGTCTTTGTCTGGTTTGGGGATCAAGGTAATGCTGGCCTCATAAAATGAGTTTGGAAGTTTTCCTTCCATTTCTATTTTTTGGAACAGTTTCAGAAGAATAGGTATTAATTCTTCTTGAAATGTTTGGTAGAATTCCCCTGAGAAGCCATCTGGCCCTGGGCTTTTGGGTTTTGGGAGATTTTTGATGACTGCTTCAATTTCCTTAGTGGTTATAGGTCTATTTAGGTTTTCTATTTCTTCCTGGTTCAGTTTTGGTAGTTGATACATCTCTAGGAATGTATCCATTTCTTCCAGATTATCTAATTTGCTGGCATAGAGTTGCTCATAATATGTTCTTATAATTGTTTGTATTTCTTTGGTGTTGGTTGTGATTTCTCCTCTTTCATTCATGATTTTGTTGATTTGGGTCATTTCTCTTTTCTTTTTGATAAGTCTGGCCAGGGGTTTATCAATCTTGTTAATTCTTTCAAATAACCAGCTCCTAGTTTCGTTGATCTGTTCTACTGTTCTTTTGGTTTCTATTTCATTGATTTCTGCTCTGATCTTTATTATTTCTCTTCTCCTGCTGGGTTTAGGCTTTAGTTGCTGTTCTTTCTCCAGTTCCTTTAGGTGTAGGGTTAGGTTGTGTACTTGAGACCTTTCTTGTTTTTTGAGAAAGGCTTGTATTGCTATATACTTTCCTCTTAGGACTGCCTTTGCTGCATCCCAAAGGTTTTGAATAGTTGTGTTTTCATTTTCATTGGTTTCCATGAATTTTTTTAATTCTTCTTTAATTTCCTGGTTGACCCATTCATTCTTCAGTAGGATGCTCTTTAGCCTCCAAGTATTTGAGTTCTTTCCGACTTTCCTCTTGTGATTGAGCTCTAGTTTCAAAGCATTGTGGTCTGAAAATATGCAGGGAATGATCCCAATCTTTTGGTACCGGTTGAGACCTGATTTATGACCTAGGATGTGATCTATTCTGGAGAATGTTCCATGGGCACTAGAGAAGAATGTGTATTCCTTTGCTTTGAGATGGAATGTTCTGAATATGTCTGTGAAGTCCATTTGGTCCAGTGTGTCATTTAAAGTCTTTATTTCCTTGTTGATCTTTTGCTTAGACGATCTGTCCATTTCAGTGAGGGGGGTGTTAAAGTCCCCCACTATTATTGTATTGTTATCGATGTGTTTCTTTGCTTTTGTTATCAATTGCCTTATATAATTGGCTGCTCCCATGTTAGGGGCATAGATATTTATAATTGGTAGATCTTCTTGTTGGATAGACCCTTTAAGTAGGATATAGTGTCCTTCCTCATCTCTTATTACAGTCTTTGGTTTAAAATCTAATTTGTCTGATATAAGGATTGCCACCCCAGCTTTCTTTTGGTGTCCATTAGCATGGTAAATGGTTTTCCACCCCCTCACTTTAAATCTGGGGGTCTTTGGTTCTAAAATGAGCATCTTGCAGACAGCATATCGATGGGTCTTGTTTTTTAGTCCAATCTGATAGCCTGTGTCTTTTGATTGGGGCATTTAGCCCATTTACATTCAGGGTAACTATTGGAAGATAGGAATTTAGTGCCATTGTATTGCCTGTAAAGTGACTGTTACTGTATATTGTTTGTGTTCCTTTCTGGTCTATGTTGCTTTTAGGCTCTCTCTTTGCTTAGAGGACCCCTTTCAAGATTTCTTGTAGGGCTGGTTTCGTGTTTGCAAATTCCTTTAGTTTTTGTTTGTCCTGGAAGCTTTTTATCTCTCCTTCAATTTTCAATGACAGCCTAGCTGGATATAGTATTCTTGGCTGCATATTTTTCTCATTTAGTGCTCTGAATATGTCCTGCCAGTCCTTTCTGGCCTGCCAGGTCTCTGTGGATAAGTCTGTTGCCAATCTAATGAATCTACCATTGTAGGTTACATATCTCTTCTCCCGAGCTGCTTTCAGGATTTTCTCTTTGTCTCTGAGACTCGTAAGTTTTACTATTAGATGTCGGGATGTTGACCTATTTTTATTGATTTTGAGAGGGGTTCTCTGTGCTTCCTGGATTTTGATGCCTGTTTCCTTCCCCAAATTAGGGAAGTTCTCTGCTATAATTTGCTCCATTATACCTTCTGCCCCTCTCTCTCTTTCTTCTTCTTCTGGGATCCCAATTATTCTAATGTTGTTTCGTCTTATGGTATCGTTTATCTCTCGAATTCTGCCCTCGTGATCCAGTAGTTGTTTATCTCTCTTTTTCTCAGCTTCTTTATTTTCCATCATTTGGTCTTCTATCTCACTGATTCTCTCTTCTGCCTCATTTATCCTAGCAGTTAGCGCCCCCATATTTGATTGCACCTCATTAATAGCCTTGTTGATTTCTACTTGGTTAGATTTTAGTTCTTTTACTTCCCTTTCCAGAAAGGGTTTCTCTAATAACTTCCATGCTTTTTTCAAGCCCAGCTAGTATCTTTAAAGTGATGATTCTGAACTCTAGATCTGACATCGTACTAATGTCCGTATTGAGTAGGTCCCTGGCAGTCGGTACTACCTCTTGTTCTTTTTGTTGAGGTGATTTTTTCCGTCTTGTCATTTTGTGCAGAGGAGAATAGATTAATGAGAGAACAAAATGCTAGCAGGGTAACAACGTCCCCAGAAAATATACTCTAAACAAATCAGAAAAGACCTGAAGCAGTGGGAAAAGAAAGGGAAAGAGAGAAAAAAGAAAAAGAAAGAAAAAAAGAAAAAAGAAAAAGAAAAAGATAAAGATAAAAACAAACAAAAACAGAACAAAACAAAACAAAACAAAAACAGAATGTGATCAAATATGATCAGGCTGGTTTATAGATCAGTGCCACACACTAGATTTTGGGTATATTTTGGTCTGTTAAAAGAAAGTGCCTCCCAAAATTTTAAAGAAAGAAAAACTTATATATGTACAAAAATAAGGGTTGATATGATGAAGGGATGGAATATGACTGTAAAGATGGAAATTATAAAAAATTTTATAAAAGGAATTGATAAGTTGTTTGAAAAAAGAAAGAAGAGGACTTATAAAAAAAAAAAAAGAAAAAGAAAAAAGGGAGAGAATGTGATCAGGCAGGGGAGTAGAAAAAAACCATACACTAGAGATTTAGAGTATATTTTGATCTGTTAGAAGAAACTATCTCAAAATTTTAAAGAGAGAACAACTTATATATATGTGCCGAAAATACGGGTAACTACTATTAAGGGATAGAATATGACTCTAAAAATGAAAAATAAAAATGTTTTTTTAAAAAAGGGATTGATAAGATGTTGGTTGAAAAAGGGAAAAAGAAAAATTCAAAAAAAGAAAAAAGAAAAGAAGACAGTTAAAAAAAATAATTAACTTTGAAAGACTAAAGAATCATGGTAAAAAAGCCATGAATTCTATGTGCAGTATTCCCCTAGCGCTGGCGTTCTGCTGTTCTCACTGATCGGTAAACCTGGTCTTGGCTGGCTGTTCTCGCTGATCTTCTGGGGGAGCGGCCTGTTGCCGTGGTTCCCAAATGTCTTTGCCGGAGGCGGAATTGCCCCGCCCTTGCCCGGTCCGGGCTAAGTAATCTGCTTGGGTTTGCTCTCGGGAGCTTTTGTTCCCTGCAAGCTTTCCGTCCAGCTTTGGAGGCGGAGAGTGAAAATGGCGGCCTCCCAGTCTCCGCCGGGAGGAGCCGAGAACTCGGAGTCCCGCTCCTTAGTGAGCCCCCAGAGAAAAGCAGTTGATCACTCCCGTCTCCCCGGTCTCCGGCCGCACTCCGTGCTCACCTGGCCTGACTGAGCATTTCTATCTCTGGCACCCGACCCCGTTTGGAGTCTCCAAACCCAGCAGATCCCTGCGGTGCGCTCCCGCGCCGCTCCTCCCCGGGGGAAGAAGGTGAGTCTCCCCGGATCTGCCGCTTGTTGGGTCCCTGCTGGAGGAGCAGTGGCCCGACTGTGCCGCGGATCACGGTTTATGGCAACTCCGAGCTGAGAGCCCGCGCCTGGGCTCCGTCTCTGCAGCCGGCTTCCCTGCTCCGATACCTGGGAGCTCTGCCACACTCAGGCACCCCCGGTCTTTCTGTGACCCCGAGGATCCTGAGACCACACTGTCCCGCGAGGGTTCCACCCTCCACTTAGCCACTGGAGTGACGTCCCTCAGCGGAGCCGACTTCTAAAAGTTCCGATTTTGTGCTCCGCGGCTCTATCACTTGCCAGAAGCGGCCAACGGAAGCCCCTCCCCCGCCATCTGTCCTCCCTAATATCGCCTCGGATTCACTTCTCCGCACTCCTACCCTCCAGAAAGTGGTCGCTTTTCTGTTCAGAGTTGTTGCTATTCTTTTCTTCAATCTCCTGTTGAGTTTGTAGGTGTTCAGAATGGTTTGATTCCTATCCAGCTGAATTCCTGAGAGGAGACGAAATCCAGGTCTCCTACTCCTCCGCCATCTTGCTCCGCCCCCTTCAAAGTAATTATTGATAGATATATTTTGCCATTTTGTTACTTGTTTTGTAGTTGTTCCTATAGATTTTCTCTGATCCTTTCTTGCTGTCTTCTATGGTTTGTTGGCTTCATTTAGTGAAATACTTGAATTCCTTTCTCTTGTCTGCATATCTATTACTGGTTTTTGATTTGTGGTAGCATGAGGTTTGTGTATAACATCTTCTGCATAAAGCAGTCTATATTAAGTTGGTGGTTTAAGTTGAACCCATTCTTTACTTTCTCCTTTACATTTTAGGTATATAGTGTCATAGTTTACATCTTTGTATTTAATGAATCCATCCACTGATTTTTTTTTTACAGAAAAACTTATTTTTACTGCTTTTGTGTATTTAACTTTTCATACTCTCACTTATGTTCTTTCCTTTCCACTCATAGAATCCCCTTTAATATTTCTTGTAGGGCTGGTTTAGTAGTCATGACTCCTTTAGTTTTTATCTGAGAAAATCTTTCTCTCTCCTATTCTGAATGGTAGGTTTGTGGATAGAGTATTCTTGGGTGCAAATTTTTCCTTTCAGCACTTTCAGTATATCATGCCCCTCCCTTCTGACCTGCAAAGTTTCTTCCCAGCACATTTATTGAAGAGACTTTTTCCCATTGTATATTCTTGTTTCCTCTGTCATAGATTAACTGACCATATAAATGTGGGCTTTTTTTCTGGGTTCTCCATTCTGTTCCATTGATTTGTTTTTGTTTTGGTACCATATGGTTTTTTTTTATTATTATTATGTTAGTCACCGTACATCATTAGTTTTTGATGTGGTGACCCATGATCCATTGTTTTTGTATAACACCCAGTGCTCCATGCAGTACGTGCCCTCCTTAATACTCATCACCAGGTTAACCCATCCCTCCACCTCCCTCCCCTCTAAAACCCTGTTTGTTTCTCAGAGTCCATAGTCTCTCATGGTTCATCTCTCCCTCCGATTTCCCCCCTTCATTTTTCCCTTCCTTCGCCTAATGTCCTCTATGCTATTCCTTATGTTCCACAAATAAGTGAAACCATATAATAATTGACTTTCTTTGCTTGACTTATTTCACTTAGCATCATCTCCTCCAGTCCCATCTGTGTTGATGTAAGAGTTGGGTATTCATCCTTTCTGATGGCTCAGTAATATTCCATTGTCTATGTGGACCACATCTTCTTTATCCATTCGTCTGTTGAAGGGCATCTCGGCTCTCTCCAGTTTGGCTATTGTGGTGCATATGGCCCTTCTTTTCACTACATCGGTGTCTTTGGGGTAAATACCCAGGAGTGCAATTGCTGGGTCATAGGGTAGCTCTATTTTTAATTTTTTGAGGAAACTCCACACTGTTTTCCAAAGTGGATGTACCAGCTTGCATTCCCACCAACAGTGTAAGAGGGTTCCCCTTTCTCCACAACCGCTCCAACATTTGTTGTTTCTTTCCCTGTCCATTTTTGCCATTCTAACTGGTGTAAGGTGTATCTCAATGTCGTTTTGAATTTCCCTGGTGGCTAATGATGACGAACATTTTTTCATGTGTCTGTCAGCCATTTGTATGTCTTCTTCAGAGAAGTGTCTTTTCATGTCTTCTGCCCATTTTTTGACGTGATTATTTGTTTTTTGGGTGTTGAGTTTGAGAAGTTCTTTATAGATCTTAGATATCAGCCCTTTATCTGTAGTGTCATTTGCAAATATCTTCTCCCATTCTGTGGGTTGCCTCTTTGTTTTGTTGACTGTTTCCTTTGCTGTGCAGGAGCTTTTTATCTTGATGAAGTCCCAAAAGTTCATTTTTGCTTTTGTTTCACTAGCTTTTGGAGCTGTATATTGAAAGAAGTTACTGTGGCCGATGTCAAAGAGGTTACTGCCTATGTTCTGTAGGATTTTGATGGATTCCTGTCTCACATTGAGGTCTTTCATCCATTTTGAGTTTATCTTTGTGTATGGTGTTAGAGAATGGTCGAGTTTCATTCTTCTGCATGTGGCTGTCCAATTTTCCCAGCACCATTTATTGAAGAGACTGTCTTTTTTCCATTGCATATTTTTTCCTGCTTTGTCAAAAAGATTATTTGACCATAGAGTTGAGAGTCCATATCTGGGCTCTCTATTCTGTTCCATTGGTCTATATGTCTGTTTTTGTGCCAGCACCATGCTGTCTTGGTGATCACAGCTTTGTAATATAGCTTGAAATTGGGCAACGTGATGCCCCCAGCTTTGTTTTTCTTTTTCAACATTTCCCTGGTGATTCGGGATCTTTTCTGATTCCATACAAATTTTAGGATTGTTTGTTCCAGCACTTTGAAAAATGTCATTGGAATTTTGATCGGGATGGCATTGAAGGTATAGATTGCTCTAGGTAGCATAGACATTTTAACAATGTTTATTCTTCTGATCCATGAGCATTGAATGTTTTTCCATCTTTTTGTGTCTTCTTCAATTTCTTTCATGAGTGTTCTGTAGTTCTTAGAGTATAGATCCTTTACCTCCTTGGTTAGGTTTATTCCGAGGTATCTTATGGTTTTTGGTGCTATTGTAAATGGAATTGTTTCTCTAATTTCTCTTTCTACAGTTGCATTGTTAGTGTATAAAAAAGCAACTGATTTCTGTGCATTTATTTTGTATCCTGCCACATTACTGAATAGCTGTATGAGTTCTAGTAATTTGGGGGTGGAGTCTTTTGGGTTTTCCACATAAAGTATGATGTCATCTGCAAAGAGAGAGAGTTTGACTTCTTCTTTGCCAATTTGAATACCTTTTATTTCTTTTTGTTGTCTGATTGCTGTTGCTAGGACTTCCAGTACTATGTTGAACAACAGTGGTGAGAGTGGGCATCCTTGACATGTTCCTGATCTTAAGGGAAAGGCTCTCAGCTTTTCCCCATTGAGGATACCTGCTGTGGGTTTTTCATAGATGGATTTTATGAACTTGAGGAATGTTCCCTCTATCCCTATACTCTGAAGAGTTTTAATCAGGAAAGGATGCTGTATTTTGTCAAATGCTTTTTCTGCATCAATTGAGAGGACCATATGGTTCTTCTCCCTCCTCTTATTAATGTGTTCTATCACATTGATTGATTTGCAGATGTTGAACCACCCTTGCATCCTGGGGATAAATCCCACTTGGTCGTGGTGGATGATCTTTTTAATGTATTGTTGGATCCTATTAGCTAGGATTTTGTTGAGGATTTTGGAATCCATATTCATCAGGGATATCGGTCTGAAATTCTCCTTTTTGATGGGGTCTTTGCCCGGTTTGGGGATGAAGGTAATGCTGGCCTCATAGAATGAGTCTGGAAGCTTTTCTTCTGTTTCTATTTTTTGAAACAGCTTCAGTAGAATAGATACAATTTTTTTTGAATGTTTGGTAGAATTCCCCAGGGAATCCATCAGGCCCTGGACTCTTGTTTTTTGGGAAGTTTTTGATCACTGCTTCAATCTTGTTACTGGTTATTGGCCTATTCAGGTTGTCAGTTTCTTCCTGTTTCAGTCTTGGCAGCTTATAGGTTTCCAGGAAAGCATCCATTTCATCCACATTTCTCAGTTTATTGGCATATAGTTGTTGATAATAATTTCTAGTAATTGTTTCTATTTCCTTGGTGTTAGTCGTGATCTCTCCCCTTTCATTCATAATTTTATTAATTTGGATCCTTTCTCTTTTCTTTTGGATAAGTCTGGCCAGTGGTTTATCGATCTTATCAATTCTTTCAAAGAACCAGCTTCTAGTTTCGTTGATCTGATCTACTGTGTTTCTGGTTTCTAATTCATTGATCTCTGCTCTAATCTTAATTATTTCTCTTCTAATGCGTGGCTTAGGTATCGTTTGTTGCTTTTTCTCTAGTTCTTTAAGGTGTAGAGTTAGTTGGTGAATTTGGGATTTTTCTGTTTTTTTGAGTGAGGCTCATATTTCCCCTTTAGGACCCCCTTTGCAGTATCCCATAGGTTTTGGACCGATGTGTTTTCGTTCTCATTGATATCCATGAATTGTTTAAGTTCTTCTTTGATTTCCTGGTTGACCCAAACATTCTTGAGCAGAGTGGTCTTTAGCTTCCAAGTGTTTGAATTTCTGCCACATTTTTTCTTGTGATTGAGTTCCAGTTTTACAGCATTGTGGTCTGAGAATATGTAGGGAATAATCTCAATCTTTTGGTATCGGTTGAGACCTGATTTGTGACCCGGTATGTGGTCTATACTGGAGAAAGTTCCATGTGCGCTCGAGAAGAATGAGTATTCTGTTGTTTTAGGGTGGAATGTTCTGTATATATCTATGAGGTCCATCTGGTCCAGGTGTCATTCAAAGCTCTTGTTTCTTTGTTGATTTTCTGCTTAGATGATCTGTCTATTGCTGAGAGTGGAGTATTGAGGTCTCCTACAATTAACGTATTGTTATCAATATGACTCTTTATTTTGGTTAACAGTTGGCTTATGCAGATGGCTGCTCCCGTGTTGGGGGCATAGATATTTACAATTGTTAGATCTTCTTGTTGGATATGCCCTTTAAGAATGATATAGTGTCCTTCTGTGTCTCTAACTACAGTCTTTAGTTTAAAATCTAATTTGTCTGACTTGCTACCCCAGCTTTCTTTTGAGGTCTGCTGGCATGGAAGATCGATCTCCATTTCTTCACTCTCAGTCTGGATGTATCTTTAGGTTCAAAATGAGTCTCTTGTAGACAGCATATGGATGGGTCCTGTCTTTTTATCCAGTCTTCAGCCCTGTGCCGTTTTATGGGAGCATTTAGGCCGTTCACGTTGAGAGTGATTACTGAAAGATATGAATAATTTGTCATCATGTTGCCTGTGAAGACCTTGTTTTTATAGATTGTCCCTGTTAATTTCTGTTGTATATCTCTCTTGGGGTCTTTCTCCTTTTATAGAGCCCCCCTTAATATTTCTTGCAGGCCTGGCTTAGTGGTCACATATTCTTTCAATTTCTGCCGGTCTTGGAAGCTCTGCATCTCTCCATCCATTCTAAATGAAAGCCTTGCCGGATAAAGTATTCTTGGCTGCATGTTCTTCTCGTTTAGTACTCTGAATATGTCTTGCCAGGCCTTTCTGGCTTGCCAGTCTCTGTGGATAGGTCTGACGTTATTCTGATGTTCCTCCCTCTGTACGTAAGGAATCTCTTCCCCCTAACTGCCCTTAAGATGGTTTCCTTGGTTCTAAGATTTGCGAGTTTTACTATTACATGCCGGGGTGTTGGCCTGTTTTCCTTGATCTTGGGAGGGGTCCTCTCTGCCTCTAGGATGCGAATGTTTGTTTTATTCCCCAGATTAGGGAAGTTCTCCACTACGATTTGCGCAAATATATCTTCTAGTCTTCTCTCTCTCTCTCTCTCTCCACGTCTTCCAGGATTCCAATAATTCTGACATTGGAACGCTTCATGGTGTCACTTATTTCTCTGATTCTATTTTCATGGATTCTGAGTTGTTTTTCCCCTGGCCTCCTCTTTCCCTTTTTATCTATTAAATTGTCTTCCAGGTCACTAATTCGTTCTCCTGCCTCACTTACCCTAGCTGTTACATTATTTAGATTAGATTGGATCTCATTGATAGCATTTTTAAGTTCTGCCAATTCAGCTTTCATTTCTGCCCTTAAAGACTCTATGTTGCCATTAATTGATTTCTCCATTCTAGCCATTGTCTTCACAATTGCTAGCCTGAATTCCATCTCCGACATCTTGGTTATATCTCAATCCATTTGTAAATCTGCAGCATAAGTCATAATCTCTGAGTCTTTCCTATTTTGGGGGTTTCTCCTCCTAGTCATTCTGTTGATGGGTGGTTGAGGGAATGTATAGAGTCCAAATTACTGACCACAATCCAAGCAAGATGCACCTGTTTTCTAGGGACCTTAGGGTTGCCTGCCTCTTGTTTTCCCAGGCTGTCTTCTGGGGGAGGGGCGTGCTGTGCTGTTACTCAGGCAACCCTGTTTGGGCAGAGTTGCCCTGCCCCCTGTGGTGGGGGATGGGCTCAGTGAAAACCGTTTTTTGGGGGCTTTTGTTCTCTGGCAGCTCTTTGTCTCTTATGATAGTCAGACCAGAAGAGACCCATTTCCAACCCTCTGCCTCAGAGCAGAGAGATCGCAGTCTGTGCTTCAGTGAGCTTTCCAGGCCACACTATCTCCATTTCTGTCTGTGCTACTATAAATTGCAGTGTCCTGGGTTGTGCTCCCCTCAGCAGGGCTCCCAGTCCTCGCCTCCAGGTTGGGGCACATCTCTGCCCTTTGTGCTTCTAAAACCACCAGCTGTGCCCAGTTCCCACGCGTGACCCCGCAGCTCCAGTTTCCATCAGGGGGGCTGCCCTAAAGTCCTTTCCCCGCTGCTACCGCTCTGCAAGTCTGTGCCCCGTCCCCAGCACAGGAGGCTATTGCTCACCAGTGGTGTAGGATCCCCATGGCCAGGCTCCCTCCCGTTGCTGTTTATCCTCCGATATCTGCCCACGGAATCACAGCTCCCCACTTCGTACCTCAAAACCAACTGCCTGTGATATTCTGTTTGTAGAGATCCAGATCTTCTTACATCTCAGGCTGATTTCGTGGGTGCTCAGAGTGGTCTGTTCAATTCCGGGGACCAGTTGGAATAGGGTCCCCTACTCCTCCGCCATCTTTTCAAAATTCCCCCATATGGTTTTGATTACTATAACTTTGTAGTGTATCTTGAAATCTGGATTGTGATACCTGCAGCTGTTCTTTTTTAACATTGCTTTGACTCTTCTGTGTCTTTTGTGGTTTTAGCATTATTCTAGTTCTGTGAAAAATGCTTTTGGTATTTGATAGGGATTGCTTTGGGTCTGTAGATTACTTTGTGCAGTATGGATATTTTAACAATATTAATTCTTCCAATCCTTGAGCACGGAATATCTTTCCATTTCTTTGTGTCATCTTCAGTTTCTTTCAACAACGTTTTATAGTTTTCAAAGTACACTCTTTCACCTCCTTGGTTAAGTTCATTTCTAGGTATTTGGTGCAATTGTAAATGGAATTGTTTTTTTCATTTTTCATTCTGGTACTTCATTATGAGCATATAGAAATGCTACCAATATCTGGGTATTAATTTTTTATCCTACAACTTTACTCAATTCATTTATTCTAGTAGGTTTTTGGTGGAATCTTTACGGTGTTTTATATATCATGTCATCTGCAGGTAGAGACAGTTTAACTTCTTTTTGATACTGATGCCTTTTCTTTTTCTTGTCCAATTACTTTGGCTAGGAATTCCAGTACTATGTTGAATAGAAGTGGTGAGAATAGACATCTTTGTCTTGTTCCTGATCTTAGAGGAAAAGCTTTTAGTTTTTCATCATTGAGTGTGATGTTAGCTATGGGTTTTTTTACATATGGCCTTCGTTATGTCAAGGTATGTTCCCTCTATACCCACTTTGTTTTGATCATAAATGCATGTTGTTTTGTCAAATACTTTTTCTGCATCTATTGAGATGATATTTTTATCCTTCATTTTCTTAATGTGGTATATCATATTGAATATTTTGCCAAGATTGAACCGTTCTTGAATTCATAGATAAATCCCACTTCATTGTGGTGAATGATCTTTTAAATGTATTGTTGAATGCAGTTTGCTGATATTTTGTTGAGGATTTTTGCAACTATATTCATCAGGGATATTGGCCTGTAATTTTATTTTTTTGGGGGTGGTTCTTTGTCCATTTTGGTATGAGGGTGATGTTTGCCTTGTAGAATGAATTGGATGCTTTCCTTTCTCTTCTATTTTTTGAAATAGTTTGAAGAAAAAAGATACTAACTCTTCTTTCAATGTTTGGTAGAATTCATTGGTCTCATGTATGGTCATCCCCTGTAGACTGTGTGTGTTTGGTGACTTTCACTGGCTGGCTGGAGCTGTTGCTTACATGGGCTGGGGGTTGTGGGGTACTCTTTGCTGGGGCCGAAGTGGACACACATTGGGGTGTTCCTGAGGCACTCCACAGAGAGTGTTCCCTGGTAGGAAAGCTGATGCTGATGCAAGTGCAGGGTGAGGTGTCCCGGAACCCTACACACAGAAGGCACCTTGGTAGGATAACAGAAGCTGAAGTGGGCACAGTCCAATGCAGGCCCTGGGCTCTCTGTGCAGAGGGCAGCTTGGCAGAACAGCAAAAGCTGACATGGATGTAGACTGGAGTGGTCCCTGGGTTCTACATGGGACACCCTGGCAGGACAACTGAAGCTAAAGTCAGTATAAGCCTGAGTTTTCTTGTTCTGTGTAGATGGTGCCCTTGCAGGACGGATGGAGCGGAGGTGGGCATCAGCCAGTGTGGTCTTTGGGCTCTCTATTAAAAGTATGCCTGGCAGGACAGCTGAAGCTGAGGTGGATGCCAGCTGGATGTCCCAGGGTTCTCTACACTGAGGGTGACCTAGCAGAACAGCTGAAAGTGAGGTGGATGCAAGCTGGGGTGTCCCTGGGTGCTCATTGCTCATTGCAGTGTGTGCCCTGGTGGAGTGATGGAACTTAGGCTGGTATAGGCAGCGCCATCCCAGTGCTCTCCACGCAGGGGGTGCCTCTGTGGGGTGGATGAACCAAAGCAGGCACGGGCCATTGGTTCCTGGGGTGCTCCATGAAGGATGGGGCTGTCCCGTGCTCTCCATGCAGGAGGTGCTTTGGCAGTGTGGCAGGGCTGAAGCAGGTATTAATGGGAAGGTCCTGCAGTATTCTGTGTTGGGGTGCCCTAGCAAGCCATCTAAAGCTGAAGTGGTGTGGGCCTAGTATGTTCCAAGGTGCTTTGTGCCTGTGTCACCTTGATGTAATGGCTGGAGCTGTAGGGAGCAATGACCAGGTGTATCCTGGTGTGTACTGCCCTGTGTCTACTTTGGTGGGACAGTTGGGGCTGGTGTGGGCTAGGGGCCTGGGGTTCACTGAAGTGGCAGACCAGTTAGGGCACTGGATCCTGCTCACATTCATGATATCAAGATGGAGGGAGAGTGTAAACCATGTTTCTCACCAGCCCCCCAATCTGGAGAGTTCCAGGAGCTTTTCCAGCATTTGGCAGAATTCTAGGGCTGGCTCTTTTATATGTTAGTTGCTCTTTTAAATTGTGGCTTTCTTTCTGTGCCCCTGAGTGTCTGCAGCTGGTCTAGGCTAGGAACATGCACCACTCTGAGGCGACAGGCCAGCTATGGGATCTGGACCCTGCTCTAGTCTGCACTCTCAAGGTAGATGGGTAGTGTAAATCATGGTGCTCACCAGCCCCACAAACCTGGAGAGAGTTCCAGTAGCTCTTCCACCATTTGGTGGAGTTCTAGGGTTGGATCTTTTTTTTTTTTTAAAGATTTCTTCATTTTAGAGCAAGAGAGCAAGTGTGTGTGTGAAGGGCCAGTGGGGGGGGGGAGCAGAGGGAGAGAATCTGAAGCAGACTCCCTGCTGAGCACAGAGCCCGACATGGGGCCCGATCTTGTGACCCTGAGATCATGACCTGAGTCAAAATCAAGAGTTGGACACTCAAACCACTGAACCACCCAGGCACCCCTGGGGGTGGATCTTTTATATAGTAGTTGCTCTTTTAAATCATACCTTTTTACCTGTGCCCCAGGGCAGATGAATCTGCTTCTGGTCCCTCCATACTATCCTTTCCCACTGCAATTTACTTCATTGGAGATCAATGTTCTCTCCATTACCATGTCTCAGTCTCTCTTGCTGTTCTCAGTTGTTCTAGGTTTTGTTTTGCAGAAGCTGTTCAGTCATCCCTCAGTTCTTCAGGAGGAACTGATGTATAAATAGGTATAGATCTGGTCTGTCTGTGGAGGAAGTGAATTCAGTGTCTTCCAACATCACAATCTTGGACAGGACTTTCATGAATTAAATATATTTAAGTACCTCTTTATACCAACGGGGTAGAAGGTATATTCCTAAGCAGGGTTAATTACTACATAATTGCTGAATTAATCATATAGGCTATTCTTATGACAAATATGAATTTTATTGAGTCTTAAGGAGAAAACATTGTAAAGGGCATATACTGTGGCGCCAACTAGATATGAAATTTATTCCTAGCTATGCCATTTTCTCCATGTCCTTGGAAAAAAATTACATCTCTAAGCCTCGATTTCCTTATCTGTAAAATGGGGTTGCTGTGAGAATTAAATTGGAAAAAGACCTAAGCTAACTGTACCCAAGAATTGGTCAATTATTATTAAAGACAGGATGCACAGTATTTAGGTATAGGGGGTGAGTAGGGATTCCTGATGAAAAGGGAGTTAGATATTCTTCAGAGTAAAATCATTTGACTAAATTAGAAGATTACTTATTAAGTTATATTTAATAATGTGGTATGTGTATTCCAGATGACATGCAGCCTCAGGTGCCTCATCTGGGACATTCGCTAACCTAAAAAGTGGCAGCTAATGTTCTCTCTTCTGAGCCTTTAACACATGGTTGCTCATAGGGTACCTGGAAGATGATGATGGAGGTTTTAGCCATAGAAGGGGCTCAAATATTCTGACTTCCTGGAAGCTATCATTATGCTTCCTTCCCTCTTCACATTCCAAGGAGCATCACTGAGGTAGCAGTTTTTACTCTTATCTTGGGGAGGCAGGATATTTTTTTTCACCCATGCAGGGCTTTTCCTCCCACTAGTACAGGTGTAGGATACTCCCAAATCCTGCCCTTCCCATGAAGGATAATGGGAGACCTATCCTTGACATTTCTTCTCTGTCATTTGCTTGGTCTGGAAATGACTCTTCTGGAATCAACAAGTTATCTATGATGGATTAAAAATAAGCCAGGAGTCATTTGACATTTTTCTTATGGTGGAGAAATATCTAATTCCTTACCTCCTGAATCTGGGATGTTCTTTATGGTTTGGTTGACCAATAGAATATGGCAGAATTAATGTTCTTTTACTTTTGAAGCAAGGTTATAAGAAGCCTGTAGCTTCTGCCTAGTTGTCTTGGAACACTCAATCTTGGGATGCTCCATATTGGAACCCAACCACCATTGTATAAAAAAACAAAGCCAACCTGGAGTCATATATAGGTGGTGTTGTCAAATGCACCAGCTGAGGTCATCAACTGCCATTCATATAAGTGAATGAATAATAGTGAGCATCCCAAATTTCATGAAAGACCTAAAACTACACATCCAAGAAACTCAATGAACTTCAAGGAAGATAATCTCCAAGGTCCACACTGAAACACGTAAAATAAAGTGGTTGAAAGACAAAGAGAATATCTTGAAAGCAGCAAGAGAGGAGGGACTTGTCACAGACAAGGGATTGTCAATAAAATTAACAGCTAATTTCTCATGAGAAATCACATGGGCTAGAAGGCAATGGGATGAAAAATTAAAGTACTGGGGGGAAAAAGTCCTTCCAACCAAGTGTGTATTGGCAAAACTGCCCTTTGAAAATGAAGGAAAAATTAATATATTTCTAGATGAACAAAGGGCAAGAGAATTTGTCTCTACTAGACCTGCCCTGCAAGAAATGCTAAAAGGAGTTCTAAAGGCTGAAATAAAAGGACACGAGACAGTAACTCAAAGTCATACAAAGAAAGTTTACCAACAAAGGTAACTACATAGGTGTACATATGAAAGCTAGTATTATTGTATTTCTGGTTTATCTCTTTTTGTTTCCTACATGATTAGAAGACAAATGCATAAAACAATAATTCTAAATCTATGTCAATGGGCACATGATATATAAGGATGTGATTTGCAAAATTATAACAAAAATTTGGGACAGGTGGATAGGAGCTACTGAACTAATTTGGCATTAATTCAAAGTAGATTGGCATAAAGTTAGAATGTTAACTGTAATCCCCACAGTAACCTCTAAGAAAATAATGTATTAAAAAGGAAAGGGAATAAAAATGCCACACTAGAAAAAGAAGGTATTAGAAGAGTTGAGGGACAAAAATCATATGACATACGGAAAATAGTAAAACAGCAGAATGAGTCCTGCATTATCAGTAATCATTTTAAATGTAAATGAACTAATGAATTAAAAAACAAGAGTCAAAACGGATCAAAAAAATGAAAGAAAAAACAATGCAACTATATACTGCACAGAAGAGACTCATTTTAGACCCAAGACACTAGTAGATACAACATTAAATTATGGAAAAAGATATTCCATGCAAATAACAACCAGAAGAGTTCTGGGGTAGCTATATTAGTATACAAAATGTGTTTTAGGTTTAAATTGTTACAAGAGACAAAGAGAAAATTATATAATGATGAAAGGGTCAATTCATCAAGAAGATAAAGATATATGCACCAGACACTCAAAATATATGAAGTAAACATGGACAGAATTGAAGGGAGAAATAGTTCCACAACAATAGTTGGAGACTTAAATACCTTACTTAAAACATAGACAGAAGATCCATAAGTAACTGGAGGACTTTAACAATACTAAAACCCAAATAACCCTAACCGATATATTTGGACACTCCACCCAACAACAGCAGATACCCATTCTTCTCAAGTTCACGTGAACATTGCAATTCTTATTTAAAACAATTAAAAGACTACAAAGTATTTTCTCTGACCAATAGAATGAAGCTTGGCATCAATAATAGAAGGAAAACTGTAAATTTCACAAATATGTGGGAATTAAACAACATACTCTTAACTGGTTAGTCAAAGAAATCACTGTGTAAATTAGAAAATACTTTGAGATGAAGTACAATAAAAACAATATACCAAAATTTATGAGAGGCAATGAAAACAAAATTCAGAAGGAAATTTACAGCTGTAAATTCCTACTTACAAAAAAAGAAAATGTCAACCTAACTTTACATCTTAATGAATTAGAAAATGAGGAGCAAACTAAATCCATAGCTGGAGGAAGTTAGAAAATAAATTAAAACAGATAAAAAAATATGCAGAATAAAAAAATATAGAGAATCAATGAAACCAAAAATTGGTTCTTTGAAATGATCAACAAAATTGATAAACTTTAGACAAACTGCTTAAGAAAAAAAGACAGACAATGCAAATAATTAAAATTGGAAATAAAAGTGAGAAGGTTACCATCCTTACAAAAATTTAAAAGGATTTTAGGTGAATAACAAACAATTGTACCTCAAATTAAATAATGTAGATTAAATGTATAAAACTCTAGGGGCGCCTGGGTGGCTCAGTTAAGCATCTGCCTTCAGCTCAGGTCATGATCCCAGGGTCCTGGGATCGAGCCCCACATCAGGCTCCCTGTTCCGCAGGAAGCCCGCTTCTCCCTCTCCCACTCCCCCTGCTTGTGTTCCTTCTCTCGCTGTGTCTCTGTCAAATAAATAAATAAAATCTTTAAAAAAACAAAACAAAACTCTACATACACAGAAATTACCAAGATTGACTCAAAAGAAATAGAAAATCTAAAGTGACCTGTAACAAAAGATTGAATCAGTAGCTCAAGACCCTCCAAAAAGAAGTCAAGAACTAGATGGCATCATCAGTGAATTTTAAACATTTAAATAAATGTAACACCAATCCTACTCAAACTGTTGCAAAAGAAGAGGAGGGAATGCTTCCTAACCTTCTGTGAAGCCAGCCTTATCCTGATTCCAAAGCCAGACAAAAATACCACTAGATATGAAAACTACTGATGAATATCTCTCATGGCCACAGATACAAAAATCCTGAACAAAATATTAGCAAATCATATCCAGTAGCACATTAAAGGGATTATACAGCATGATCAAGTGGGATTTATGCCAGGAATGCAAGGTGGTTCAACATATGAAAATAAATCTACATAACACACTGCATTAATAGAACAAAGGGGGAAAACCCCACATCATCCTCTCAATTGATGTAGAAGCAGCATTTGAAAAAAGTCAACACCTTTTCAGGATAACAGTGCTTAGCAAACTAGGAAAAGAAGGGAATTTCCTTAACATGATAAAGGGCATTTATGAAAAACCCACAGCTAACATCATTCCCAGTAATAAAAGACTGAAATCTTTCTCCTTAACATCAGGATCAAAACAAGAATGTCAGCTTTTACCACTGATACTCAGGTTTGGTACTGAAAGTTGTAGCCAGAAAAATTAATCAAGAAAAATAAATAAAAAGCATTCCAATTAGAAAGGATGAAGGAAAACTAGCTCTGTTTGTAGATGACATGATTCTAAATATAGAAAAGCCTAAGATATCCACACAAAAAAACTAGCTATTAGAGCTAACAAACTGAGCAAAATATAGGGTACAGGATCAGCACATAAAAATCAATTGTGTTTGTATTCACCAACAATTAACAATCCCCAAAGGAAGTTAAGACTATGATTCTATTTATAATAGCATCCAAAAGAATAAAAAAACTAGGAATGAATTTAAGGAAATGAAAACTTCAAAATATTGCTGAACAAAACTTTAGTCATAATTAAATGTAGACATTTCATTTTCATGGATTGGAAGACATAATACTGTAATAGTGTGCTAGGGCTACCATAGAAAAATACCACAGACTAGATGGCTTAAAAAACAGAAATTCATTTCTCACAGTTCTGGAGGCTGGATATCCAAGATCAGGGTGTTGGCAGATTTTTCCTGAGGTCTTTCTTCTTGACATGCAGATGGCCTCTTTCTTGCAGTGTCCTCACATGGCCTTTTCTCTGAATGTGTGCTTTCCTGGTGTCTCTTCTTAGAAGAACACTATTCCTATTGGATTAGGGCCCCACCCTTATGCCTTCATTTGACTTTAAATGACTCCTTACAGGCCCCATCTCCAAATACAGTCACATTATGGGTTAAGGCTTCAACATATGAGTTTTGGGGACACAATTCAGTTTATAACAACTGGTAAGATATCAACATTCCCCAAAGTGATGTACAGATTCAATGCAATTCCTATTAAAATTCAGTCTTCCTTTGCAAACTGGAAAAGCTGATCCTCAAAATCATATAGAATTTCACCAGCCCCAAATAGCCAAAACAATACTGAAAAGGAAAAGCAAAGTTGGAAGATTCACATTGCAACTTCACTACTTACTTCCAAGCTACAGTAATCAAAACACTGTGGTACTGATGTAAGGAAAGACATAGGGACCAGTGGAAGAGAGTTGAGAGTCTAGAAATAAACCCAAACATCTATATTCTATTGATTTTTGATGATGATACCAAGACCATTCAATGGGGGAACAAATAGTCTCTTTAAGAAATGGTGCTGGGACTACTGGCTAAGTACACATACAAGAATTAAAATGGACCCTTGACTGACTCCGTATATAAAAATTAACTTGGAATTGACCAATGACTCAAATTTAAGAGCTAAAAGTAGGATGGTTCAAGATGGCAGCATGGGAAGATCCCGAGCTTATTTCCTCCAGTGAACACAACAAATCTATGACTACACATGGGAATAACTCCCTCTGAACTAGAAACTGGATGAACCGAGTTGGGTAAAATAAACACAGATACGGTTTTGCTAAGGGGAAAAAACACACCCCAGGTGTGGTGTTCCATGGTTGGGAGGTATCTCAAAGGTACAGAACTTTTATCAGAGGAACAAGAGATTCAGGAGAGAGAAGAGATCAAAACACCTTGCTTTGAAAACCAACAGGGAATATGTCTAGGGAAACTACAGAAATGTAGATAAAGAAACTCACTTTTAAAGGGCTTACAAAGACTCACTTGGCCTGGAAACCAGTAGAAAAACACCAGATCAAAAGTGCATAGATCATACATGAAGGAGATTCACTTACTAATCTTGGAGCATCTGTTGGAAAGGCAAAAGGAACCTGGGCCTTTCCCTGGGGACTGAGACACTGGTGGAAGTTATTTTTGCTCTCTTGTTCTGCCCTGATGATTCTGCTGTGTCAGGTGCCATTCTTTAATCCTCCCTATAGACTGCTAATGCCAGAGGGCATAGGCCGCTGAGTGCCCCACATAATCCTGCACTTTGGCTAGGCCTTGCAGCCAACAGGATGATAACCCTGCTTGCCAGCATGCCCACAGCAATTTCAGCCAGGCTGAGGGCCAGCCCTACCTACCAGCACATATGCAGCAGTAAGGCTCCACCAGGACAAGAGGGTGCACAAAACCCACAAACTGGATATCCCTGGGCACCTGGCTCTAGTGGCCAGGGAGGATTGCACTTCAGGGCCCCATAGGGTATCTCCACCTAAGGCCATTCCTTCAAGTCTGGGAGATGTAGCTGAACTACCTAATACATAGAAACAAAGAGGCAAAATGAGGAGACAGAAAAATATGTTTCAAATGAAAGAATAAGACAAAACCTCATAAAAATAGCTGAATTAAATGGCGATAAGCAGTGAACCTAATAAGGAGTTCAAAGTAATAGTCATAAAGATGGTTTTTGTACTCAGGAGAAGAATGGATGCACACAGTGAGAACTTAAAGAGATAGAAAATATAAGGAAGTACCAATCAGAGCTGAAGAATACAATAACAAATGAAAAATGGAGGGAATAAACAGCAGATGATATAGAAGAATAGATCAGCAATCTGGAAGACAGGATAGAGGAAATCTTGCAAACTGAACAGCAAAAAGAAAAAAAGAATTTTTAAAAATGAGGATCGTTTAAGGGACCTCTGGGACAATGTCAGATATACTAACATTCACATTATAAGGGTCCCAGAAGGAGAAGAGAGAAAGGGCAGAAACCTTATTTGAAGAAATAATAGCTGAAAAATTCCCTAACCTGGCAAATGAAACACAAGGCCAGGAAGCATAAAGAGTCTCAAACAAGATGAATGCAAAGAGATCCACACCAGGACACATAATTAAAATGTCAAAAATTAAAGATAAAGAGAATCTTAAAAACAGCAAGAGAAAAGCAACTCATTATGTATAAGGAAACCCCCATAAGATTAGATTATCAGCTGATTTTTTTTTTTTTTCCCAGGAGATACTTTTCAGGCCAAAGGGAATGGTGCAATGTATTTGAAGTGCTGAAAAGAAAAAACACATACAACCAACTATATACTACCTGGCAAGTTTATCATTCAAAATTGAAGAGGAAGGTTCTGGTCTAAGATGGTGAAGTAAGACCTTGACCTCCCCTCCTCCACAGAACACACCAAATTATACCTATTTATAGTGCAGTTCCTCCTAAAGAAGAACTGAGGGCTGACTGAACAGCTTCTACACAACAAAATATAGAATGGCAAAAGAGAACAGCAAGAGAGATGGGAGACATGGTAATGTACAGAACTCCCATCCCCACTGCTGTGAACTGCAGTGGGGAGGGATAAAACTGAGCGAGTGGGAACAGATTCGTCCATCTATCCTTGGGCACAGGTTTAAAAGAGCAACTAGGTTATAAAACAGCCAGCCCCAGAACTCTGCCAAATAGCAGAAAAGCTGCTGGAACAATTGTGGGGGGTGGGGTCAGAGGGACTGGAGGTTTACATTCCTCCCTCCACCTTGAAAGTGCAGATGGGAGCAGGGTCTGGACACCATAGCTGGCCTGCCACTTCAGGCCAGGTCCCCTAGCTCACACCAGCCCTGGATGCACTGGGGCACAGGAAAAAAAAAGCCACTGTTTAAGAGCAACTAGCATATAAAAAAGCCAGCCCTAGAACTCCACCAAATGGTGGTGGGGGGTGGGGGACTGCTGGAAAACTCTACAGGTGGGAGGGACTGGAGGACTTGGTTTACACTCCCCCTCCAGCTTAAAAACATGAACAGGAATAGAGCCTGGGCACCCTAACAGGCATGCTGCCTCAGAGAACACTGGGGATCCCTAGCCCACACCAGCCCTGGTTGCACTGAGGAACAGAAAAAAAAAGCTCTGGTTTGAAAGAACAAGCAGCATGGAGCCACCCCTAGAACTCCACCAAATAACGAGGGAGCTGCTGGAACTTTCCCCTGGTGGGAAGGGCTGATGATGGACATGGTCTGTGCTCCCCCTCCACACGGAAAGCACGGACCAGTCAATGGTCCAGGTACCTTAACTAGCCTGTAGCCTGATGCCTCAGTAAGCCACAGGCTCATGGCCCACACTAGTCCAAGTTATCCCACCAGGGAAGCCACTGGGCAGTGCACACCAGGACACCCCTGGTTAACATGCACTGCAGCCCCAGCCTTGCACTGGGGTGATACAGGCACATTGGACCCTGCAACACTCCAGGCCCTCACCAAGTCAGCTTCGGTTTCTTTGCTAGAGCACCCCTGGCAATAGACAGCTTCGGAGACTCCTGGCTGGCATCTGCCTTGGATCTAGCTGCCCTGGTAGGGTGCCTTGGTGTGGAGTACCTTGGGAATCCCCAGCCCATGTCTACTGTGGCTGCAGCCACCCTGCCAGGCCACATCCTGCATGGAGTGCCCTGCCACACTGCTGCCTGCACTTGCCTCAGCCAGGGCACCCCATGCTCTGAGCACACTGAGACATTCCAGCTTGTAACCACTTAACTTCAGCCATCCTGCCATGGCACGTTTTGCACAGAGAGCCCAGAAACCACATCGGCTCGCACCAAGTTTAGCTTTGGCTGTCCTAGCAGAGTGTCCCAAATGCAGGGCACCCCAAACTCCCCTCTGGCCTCTACCCCACCGCAACATACTAGCCACTCCTCCAAGGCATCATCTGTGCAGAGTTCTGGTTTACACCCACTCAGCTTCTGCTATCCTACCAAGGTGCCTTCTGTGCGTAGGGTCCCAGGACACCTCACCTTGCACTTACATCAGCTTTCCTGCCAGGGAACACTCTATGTGGAGTGCCTCAGGAACACCCCAGTGTATGTCCACTTCAGTCCCAGCCATCCGGCCAGGGCAGCCCCAGAACAGAGTACTCCACAACCCCCAGCCCATGCAAGCCACAGTTCCAGCCATCCAGTGAAAGTCACCAAGTACACACAGTCTACAGGGGTGACCATACATGAGACCATTCCTTAAAGTTTAGGAGAAGTAGCTGTTCTGCTTAACTCGTAGAAACAAGCACAGAAATGTCAAGCACAATGGGGAGACAGAGAAATATACTCCAAAAGAAAAAACACAACAAAACCATAAAAAAAGAACTAAGTGAATCAGAGATGAACAATATGCCTGACAAAAAATTTAAAGTAATAACTGTGAAGATGTTCACTGGGCTGGAAAGAAGAGTAGAAGAACTCTGAGACCTTCAAAAAAGAGAAAACATAAAAAAGAACCAATCACAGTTGAAGAATACAATAACTGAAATGAAAAATACACTAAAGGGAATCAACAGATTAGAGAGAGGATGCAGAAGAATGGATCAGCAATCTGGAAGACAGGATAATGGGAATCACTGAAGGTGAATGGCAAAAAGAAAAAAAGAATTTTATGACCCCTCTGCTTCAGGTTTTGTGAAATGCTTTATGTGTAGAGAACTAAAAGAGGGTAGGTGGGAAATTAAAAAAAATAAAAATGAAGGTAGGTTAAGGATCTCTTGGACAACGTCAAATGAAAAAAGGTTCACATTATAGTGGTCCCAGAAGAAGAGAGAAAGGGGCAGAAAACTTATCTGAAGAAAAAACAGCTGAAAACTTCCCTAACCTAGGGAAGGAAATAGATACCCAGGTTCAAGAAGCATGAGAGTTCCAAACAAGATGAACCCAAGGAGGTCCATGCTATAATACATAAAAATTAAAATGCCAAAGTTAAAGATAAAGAGTTTTGTAAGTGGCAAGAGAAAAGCAAAACATTATGTATGAGGGAAACCTTCTAAGGGTATCAGCTGATTTTTCAGCAGAAACTTTGCAGACCAGAATTGAGTGGTATGATATATTCAAAGTGCTAAAAGGAAAAAACCCTATAATCCAGGAAGATTATCATTCATTTTTGAAGGAGAGAGAGTTTCCCAGACAGACAGACATTAAAGGAGTTTATCACAACCAAACTGGCCTTACAAGAAATGTTAAAGGAACTTCTTCAAGGGGAAAAGAAATGACTATAGAGGTAGGAAAATTATGAATAAAAGATGTGAAATATGACAGCATATACAATAAAACCTGGAGGAGGGAGTAAAAAAAAAGCTGATTTCAAAGAATGTGTTTGACATTAAATGACCATCAACTTAGAATATGCTGCCATTTACTTAGGATATTATATATGAACCTTGTGGTAACCAGAGACTCAAAACCTATAATAGACACCCAAAAAAGAAACAAAAAGAAAGCCCAACACTGGAAACTCACCAATCACAAAGAAAGAAGGAACACGGAAAAGTACAAAAACAAGAAAACAACAAAATGGCAATAAGCACATATCTCTCAACAATTACTTTAAATGTAGATGGGCTAAATGCTCCACTCAAAAGACATATGGTGGTTAAAAAAAAAACCCCAAAACAAAAAAACAAGACCTGGGGTGCCTGATTGGCTCAGTCAGTTAAGCATCTGCCTTCAGCTCAGGTCATGATCCCAGGGTCCTGGGATCGAGCCCCACATCGGGCTCCCTGCTCTGTGGGGAGTCTGCTTCTCTGCCTCTGCCTCTCTCTCTGTCTCTCATGAATGAATGAATGAATGCATGCATGAATGAATGAATAAATAAATAAAATCTTTTAAAAAAATAAATAAAAATGCCAAGACCCAGCTATATGCTATCTACAAGAGACTCATTTCAGGGACACCTGGGTGGCTCAGTCGTTAAGCATCTGCCTTCGGCTCGGGTCATGATCCCAGGATCCTGGGATCGAGCCCCACGTCGGGCTCCCTGCTCTATGGGGAGCCTGCTTCTCCTTCTCCCTCACTTGTGCTCTCTAGCTCTCTCTCTGTATCTCTCCAATAAATAAATAAAATCTTAAAAAACAAACAAACAAAAAAAGAGACTCATTTCAGACAAAGAAACATACAGGCTAAAAGTAAAGGGATGGTTAAACATTTATCAGGCAAATGGGAGCGAAGCAAAAGCTGGGGTAGTAATACTTATATCAGACAAAATAGACTTAAAAAAAAAAAAGCATAATGATAAAGGAATCAATCCAACAGAAAATCCAACATTGGAGCACTAAATATGTAAAGCAAATATTAACAGACATAAAGGGATATATTGATAGTACTACAATAATAGGAGGGGACTTTATTTTTTAAGATTTTATTTATTTATTTGACAGACACAGCGAGAGAAGGAACACAAGCAAGGGGAGTGAGAAAGGGAGAAGCAGGCTTCCCACTGAGCAGGGAGCCCGATGCAGGGCTCAATCCCAGGACCCCGGGATCGTGACCTGAGCCGAAGGCAGACGCTTAACGCCTGAGCCACATAGGTGCCCCAGGGGGGACCTAAATACCCCACTTACATCAATGGATAGATTAACCAGGCAGAAAGTCAATGAAGAAACAATGTCTTTAAGCAAATTATTAGACCAGATAGACATAACAACTACAGGACATTCCATCCAAAAAGAACAGAGTACACAGTGTTTTCAACTCCACATGAAACATTCTCCTTGATAGATCACGTTACATCACACATGTAACACTATATATAGGAACTCATCAATCACAAAGAAAGAGAGCAAGAGAAGAAAAGAATAGAGAAGAACTACAAAAACAACAACAAAATGGCAATAAAGCACATACCTATCAATTATTACTTTAAATGTGAATGGCCTAAATACTCCATTCAAAAGACACAGGATGCCAGAATGGATAAAAAAAACAAGACCTACCTATATAATGCTTACAAGATGCTCAGCTCAGATCTAAAGACACCTACCAAGTGAAAATGAAGGGATGGAAAAACATTTACCATGCAAACGGAAGTTTAAAAATTTGTATAATACTAATATCAGACAAAATCGACTTTTAAACAGACTGTAACAAAAGGAAGGTCATTA
Source organism: Phoca vitulina (assembly GCF_004348235.1). Lineage (NCBI taxonomy): Eukaryota > Metazoa > Chordata > Mammalia > Carnivora > Phocidae > Phoca > Phoca vitulina. Next base: position 7,546,388 of record NW_022589761.1, on the reverse strand, counting down.
CATAATGATAAAGGGATAAGTCCAATAAGAGGATATAATAAGAATTGTAAATATCTATGCACCCAACATTTGAGCATCTAAATACAGAAAGCAATTATTAATGGACATAGAGAAATTGCTGGTAATTTGATAGTAGGAGGGGACTTTAACACCCCACTTATATCAATGAATAGGTCAGCCATGCAGAAAATCAATCATGATATCAGTGTCTTTGAACAACACATTAGACCCAATGGACATAACAGATATATACAGAACATTCCATCCAGAAACAACAGAATACACATTCTTTTCAAGTGCATATGGAACATTCTCCAGAATACATTGCATGTTAGGCCAAAAAACAAGTATCAAGAAATTTAAGAATACTGAAATCATACCACGCATCTTTTCTGATCACAATGTTATGAGCTAGAAATCACAAGAAAAAAACAAAACTGGAAAAAACATGAACACACGGAAGCTAAACAACATGCCACATAACAAGCAATTGGTCAAGGAAGAAATTTTAAAAATACATAAAGACAAGTGAAAATGAATACACAATGGTTCAAAATCTTTGGGATACAGTGAATGCAGTTTTAAGAGGGAGATATATAGGGATACAGGCCTACCTCAAAAGCAAGAAAAATCTCAATCTTACACCTAAAGGAATAAGAAAAAGAATGAACAAAGCCCAAGGTGAGTAGAGAGGAGGAAATAAAGAAAGCAGAAATAAAGGATGTAGAGACTAAACAGAAGGAAAAAAAGAACAATTAATGAAACCAAGAGCTATTTCTTTGAAATGAGAAACAAAATTGATAAACTTTTAGCCAAACTCATCAAGAAAAAAAGAGAAAGCATCCAAATAAATAAAATCAGAAATGAAAGAGGTTGTATTTAGCATGAGCTCTGAAAGAGGCTATCTGGAAAGCTGAGCGTAAAGGCAATAAATATTGCAATTACCCAGTTAAAAAAAAAAAAAAAAAGAAATGAAAGAGGAGAATAACCAACAAAATAGAACTACAACAGATTATAAGAGTACTATGAAAAATTATATGTCAACCTATCTGACAATCTAGAAGGAGATACATTCCTAGAAACATACAATCTTTCAAAACTGAATAAGGAAGAAATAGCAAATCTGAACAGACCAATTATTAGTAATAAAATTGAATCAGCAATTTAAAAAACTACCCAAAATAAAAGTCCTGTATCAAATATTTTTTCATGGACTTCTACCAAACACTTAAAGAAGAATTAGTACCTTTTCTCCTGAAACTATTTCATAAAGTGGAAGAGGAAGGAAAGCTTCCAAATACATTCTACAAAGCCAGCATTACTCTTCCAAAACCAGACAAAGAAACAACAACAACAAAAAACCCCAAAGCAAGAAAAGAGCCAATATCTCTGATGAACATAGATGCAAAAGTCTGCAGTAAAATATTAGTAAACTATATTCAACAATACATTAAAAGGATTATTCCCCATGATGAAGTGGGAATTATTCCAGGGATAAAAGGATGGTTCAGTGTTTGCAAATTAATCAGTGTGATACACCACATTAACAAAATGGAGGATGAAGATCATATAGATGTAGAAAAAGTATTGAACATGATTCGTGATTAAATTCTGAACAAAGTAGGTTTAGAGGGAACATACCACAATACAGTGAAGGCCACATATGAAAAATCCACAGGTAACATCATACGCAATGGTGAAAATAGAGCTTTTCTTCTGTTCTTCTAGGATTAGGTCATTAGAGAAGAATAAGAAATAAAAGTCATCCATTTTAGAAAGAATAAATTGTCACTACTTGCAGATGACATGATAATGTACATGAAAACCCTAAAGATCACATACATACATACACACACACACACACACACACACACAAACTATTAGAATAAATGAATTCAGTGAAGTTGCAGGATACAATGTTAATACCTGGAAATAGGTTGTCTGTATGGTTATACCAAAATAGCAGAACGAAAAATTAAGACAACAGTTCCATTTACAATTGCACCAGAAAGAAAAAATACCTAGGAATGAACTTAACTGGGGAGGTTAAAGACCTATATTCTGAAATCCCTAAAACGCTGATGAAAGAAACTGAAGATGACACAAATGGAAAGCTATTCCATGCTCAAGGACTGGAATATTGTTAAAATGTCCATACTACACAAAGCAATCTACAGATTCAATGTAATCCCTATCAAAATACCAACAGCATTTTTCACAGAACTAGAACAAATGCTAAAATTTGTATGGGACCACAAAAGACAGAATACTCAAAGCAATCTTGAAAAAGAAGAACAAAGCTGAAGGTAACACAATGCCAGATTTTAAGATATACTACAAGCTATAATAATCAAAACAGTATGAAACTGATACAAAAATAGATCAATGGAACAGAGAGCCCAGAAATAAACTGACACTTATATGGCCAATTAATCTATGATGAAGGAGGCAAGAATTTACAATGGGGGAAAAGACAGTCTCTTTAATAAATGGTGTTAGGAAAGCTGGACAACTACCTCCAAAAGAATGTACTTGGACTTTTTTTTTGTTATTTGTGCATGCATAAGATATATTTGGAAGGATAAATAAACTGTTCATGTGGCTACCTCATGGGAAGGACGCAGGTGTTGGACCACTTTCTAAAACCATACACAAAAATAACCTCAAAATGAGTTAAGGACCTAAATATAAGACCGTGAACCATAAAATTCTAGAAAAGTATACAGGCAGTAATTTCTCTGACATCGGGCATAGTACAAGTTCTCTAGATAGATCTGTTAAGGCAAGGGAAACAAAACCAAAAATAAACAATTGGGTGTATACCAAATGAAAGTTTTGAACAGCAAAGGAAACCATTAACAAAAGAAAAAGCAACTTAATGAATTGGAGAAGATATTTGCAAATGATATACCTGATAAGGGGTTTATATCCAAAATACATAAAAAACTTATACAACTTAACCTAAAAACAAGTAATCTGATGAAAAAAATGGGCAAATGACCTGAATAGATATTTTTCAAAAGAATACGAAGATGGCCAACAAACACATGAAAAGATGCTCCTCATCACTAATTATCAAAAAATCGAAACCACAATAAGCTATCATCTTATATCTGTCAGAATGACTAAACTAAAGGCAAAAAAATAATAAATGTTGGTAAGGATGTGGAGAAAAACGAACCCTCATGCACTCACTGCTGGTAGGAATGGAAATTGGTACAGCCACTGTGGAAAACAATACCATGGTTCCTCAAAAAATTAAAAATAGATATACCATATGATCCAATATTTCCACTATTGGGTATTTACTGAAAGAAAATGAAAAGAGTAATTTGAAAAGATATATGCATCCCTATGTTTATGGCAGCATTATTTAGAATAGCTAAAATATGGAAGCAAGTGTTTATCAATAGATGAACAGATAAGGAAGATGTGGTACAATGGAATAACACAATGGAATATAATGTAGCTACAAAAAGATTAGATCTTGCCATTTGCAACATCATGGATGGACCTAAAAGGTATTATGCTGTGAAATAAGTCAGACCAAGTAACATAAATATCATATGATTTCACTCATATGTAGAATCTAAAAAAGAAATGAATAAAGAAATAAAAATGGAATCATACCTATAAATACAGAGAACAAGGTGATCGTTGCCAGAGGAGAGGTGGGTAAAATAGGGTGAAGGGGAGTGGTGGAAGATATGGCTTTCAGTTATGGAATGAATACATCATGGGAATAAAAAGCATAGTATAGGGAATCTCATCAGTGATAATGTAATACCACTGTATGGTGCCAGATGGTATAACAGAGAGAAGCTGAATCACTATGTTGTACACCTGAACATAATGTAACATTGTGTGTCAACTACAGTTAAATAAGAAAAGTATAAAAACCTTTGTAGAGGCAATAATGAGTTTCCCAGATATGCAAAAGCTAAAGGAATTGTTTGCCACTGAATGAGCTTCATAAGAAATATTAAAGAGACTTTTTTAATCAGAAAAGGCCATAACTGGTTATAAGAAAATATATGAAAGAGAAAATCTCATTGGCAAAGGTGATCATATAGTAGTGGACCAACCACTTATAAAGCTGCTATTAAAGTTAAAAGACAAAAGTAATATGAATCATACCTACAACAGTAATTTAAGGGATACATACAAATGTCAAATATGACAAAAAACTTATTACATGTGAGGGGGGTGGTGAAAAAAATGTAGTGCTTTTAGAATGTGTTTGAACTTAAGAGATCACCAATCTAAAGTATATTGCAATCTACAAAAGTAAAGAGAAAGGAATCCAAACATGGACACTAAAGAAAGTCATTAAGTCACAAGGGAAGAGGGAGAAGAAATGAACTACTAAAACAAAAAAACAACAAAATGGCAATAAATACATATATAATTACTTTAAATGTAAATGGAATAAATGCTCCAATCAAAAGATAGAGTGGCTGAATGGATTAAAAATTAAGAAGAACCTATATGCTGCCTACAAGAGACTCACTTCAGATCTAAAGAAACAGACTAAGGCAGATGGATGGGAAAAGATTCTATGCAAATGGAAATGAAAATAATACTGGGGTAGCAATACTTATTTAACAAAACAGTTTAAAACCAAGGTGTAACGAGACAAGTGCATTAGGTAACAAATGAGTTGATCAATAAAATACAACACTTGTATATATTTATGTGTTCAACATTGGAGTACCTAAATATATAAAGGTAGTATTAATAGACACAATGGAAGAAACTGACAGTCATACAATAAGAGTAGGGGTCTTTAACACCTCACTTACATCAGTGGGTAGATCACCTAGATAGAAAATTAATAAAAAAAGCATTGGCCTTAAACACATTAGAACAGATGGATTTAACAGATATATACAGAACATTCCACTCCAGAATACACATTCTTCTCAAGTGGACAGAGGACATTCTCCAGGATAAATCACATGTTAGGGCAGAAAACAGTCTCAATAAATTTAAAAGATTGAAGTCATATCAAGCATATTTACCAACCACATGTATGCAACTAGGAATCAAGGATAAGAAGAAAACACAAACGTGGAGACAAAACAACATGCTACTAAACAACCAATGGGTCAATGAAGAAATCAAAGAGGATATTAAAAAAATAGCTTGAGGCAAATAAAAATGAAAACACAATATTCAAAATCCATGGGATGCAGCAAAAATTGTTCTAAGAGAAGTTTATACCAATATAGGCCCAGGTAAAGAAAGAAAAGGAAGGAAAGCTTCCAAACATTCTGTGAGGCCAGCATTACACTGATACCAAAACCAGACAAGGAAGGGAGGACGGGAGGGAGGGAGGAAGGTAGTTAGCAGCAATTATCCCTGATGAACATGGATGCTAAAATCCTCAACAAAATATTGGCAAACTGAATTCAAAAATACGTTGAAAGAATCATACACCATGGTCAAGTGGATGGTTCAATACATGCAAATCAATCAATGAGATACACCACATTAACAAAACAAAGTATAAAAATCTTGTGATCATCAATAGATCCAGAAAAACCAATCTGACAAAATTCATCACATATTTATGATAAAAACTCTCAACCAAGTGTTTATACAGGGTATGTACATAAATACGTAATAAATGCTATATATGATAAACCCACAGTAAACATCATACTCAGTGGAGAAAAGCTAATAGCTTTCCTCTCTAAGATCAGAACAAGACAAGGATTCCCACTCTCACCACTTTTATTTATCATAGTATTGGAAATCCTAGCCATAGCAATTAGGTAAGAAAAATAAGTAAGGCATCCAAATCAGAAAGGAAAAAGTTGAACTGTCACTATTTGCAGATGACATGATATTGTATATAGAAAACCCTAAGACTCCACCAAAAATCTATTAGAATAAATGAATTCAGTGAAGTTGCAGGATACAAAGTGAATACAGAAAAATCTAAACTTAGTATTTATTAGTAACAATCCATTGCCTATCTATATATTAATAAAAATTATCATAAAGATAAATTAAGAAAAGTCTCATTTACAGTTGCACTAGAAAGAATTAAATACCTAGGAATAAATTTAACCAAGGAGGTGAAAGAACTGTTCTTTGAAAACTATAAAACACTGATCAAAGAAATTGAAGGTGACACAAACAAGTGGAAAGATACTGTGCTCATGGATTGGAAGAATTTATACCCAAAGCAACCTACAGATTCAGTGTGATCCCTATCAAAATATCAATGGCATTTTTCACAAAACTAGAACAAATGATCCTAACATTTGAAGAGAACCACAAAACACCTCAAATAACCAATGCAATCTTGAGAAAGAACAACAAAGCTAGAGGTATTGTGCTGTCTTATTTCAAGCTATACTACAAAGCTATAGTAATCAAAATAGAATGATACTGGCACAAAAACAGACATATACATCAATGGAACAATATAGATAGCCCAGAAATAAACCCAGGCTAATATGGTCAATTAATCTATGACAAAGGAGGCAAGAATACACAATGGTGAAAGACAGTCTCTTTCATAAATGGACCAGTTTCTTATACCGTATACAAAAATAAACTCAAAATGGATTAAAGACTTAAATTTGAGACCTGATACCGTAAGAGTCCTAGAAGAAAACATAGGCAGTAAACTCTGACACCAGTCTTAGCAATATATTTTTGGATCTCCTTAGGCAAAGACAACAAAAGCAACAATATACAAATGGACTACATCAAATAAGAAAGCTGTTGCACAGCAAAGGAGACCATCAATAAAAAGAAAAGGCAACATACTGAATGAGAGAATGCATTTGCCAGTAGTATGTCCAATAAACAGTTAACATTCAAAATATTTAAAAAGTTCTCATACAACTCAACATAAAAGTAATCTGATTAAAAGGGCAGAAAATCTGAACAGACATTTTTCCAAGGAATACGACACATGAAAAGATGCTCAACAACACTTAACTATCAGGGAAATGCAAATAAAAACCACAATGTGATATTACCTTGTATCTATCAGAATGGCTTGTATAAAAAACAACAACAACAACAACAACAAAATGTTGCCAATTGCAACAACATGGATGAACCTAGAGGATATTATGCTAAGTGAAGTAAGTCAGACAGAAAAAGACAAATACTGTATGATTTCACTTATATGTGACTTCTAAAAAACAAATGAAAAAACAAACATAGACACTCATAGATACAGAGAACAAACTGATGGTTAGTGGGGAGCAGGTGGTTTGGATAAAATAGTGAAGGGTCTTATGAGGTACAATCTTTCAGTTATAAGACACAGGATGTAATATACAGCATAGAGAATATAGTCAATATACTATAAAAATTTTGTATGGTGACAATAATTGGATTATTGTGGTGACCAATTTGTCATGTATATAAATATTAAATCACTATGTTGTACATCTGAAACTAATATTGTGTGTCATTTATTCAATTTAATAAGAAGGGGAAAAAAATGAAAAGTGTAAACTCTTAGAAATAGGGGTAAATCTTCCTGACCTTGGATTTGTCAATGGATTTAGATTTCACCCTAGAAGCAAAAGAAAGAAAAGACAAATTGGAGTCGAAAAAAATCATAATCTATTATCTGTGAAAGGACGTTATCAAAAAGATGAAAAGACAACATATATAATGGGAAAAAATGTTTGCAAATCATAAATTTTTGTTGTTGTCATCTTCTGGTTGGCTTTTTATTTGATTTTAGTAAGGAAAGAACAGGGAAATGAAGCTGATTTAAAAGTATCTACTGAAAATATCTACACCTACCCAGAAATTATTAAGTTAGTTAACTGGCATTCTTGCCTCTCCCCAGTTTTACTGAGATATAATCAACATACTTCACTGTATAAGTTTTAAAACATAACGATCTAACTTAAATATATTTTGAAATCTAACTTTCTATAGGTACAAAAAAAAAAACAAACTTGGGATGAGAAGTTTTAGATCTACTTACTCTCTTAACTTTAAAATATACCATATAGCAGTGTTAACCACAGTCATCATGATGTACATTACACCCCTAGTACTTATTTATCTAATAACTAAAAGTTTGTACCTTTTGGCCACCTTAATTCCCCCTCCCACCACCTCTGGTAACCACAAAATTGATCTCTGAGTGTTTTGTTTTTTAGATTCCACTTATATAAGTGAGAGCATATGGTATTTGTCTTTCTCATTTGACTAACTTCACTTAGTGTAATGCCCTCAAGGTCCATCCATGTTGTCGCAAATGGCAGGATTTCCTTTTTTGTGGTTGAATATTCCATTGTATGTGTGCACGTGCCACAAATTCTTTATCCATTCATCCATCGGTAGACACTTAGCTTGCTCCCTCATCTTAGCTATTGTAAATTATCTTGCTGTGAACATGGAAGTGCAGATACCTCTTTAACATAGTGTTTTTGTTTCCTTTGGATGTATTCCCAGAAACAGAATTGCTGGATTATATGGTAGTTTGTTTTTGTTTTTTTTTGAGGAATCTGCATACTATTTTCCATAGTGGCTTGAACCAACCTCAATACCAACAGTGCACAAGTGCTCCCCTTTCTCCACATCCTTGCCAGCATTTATCTTTTGTCTTTTTGGTGACAGCAGTTTTAACAGGAGTGAAGTGTTAGTTCATTGTGGTTTTGATTTGCATTTCCTTAGTTACTAGTGATGTTGAACATCTTTTCATGTAACTGTTGGACATTTGTATATCTTCTGCTCAAGAGATTCAAATCCTAACACCACTCAGCTTGTTTGTGGCTCTGGCCATTTTAATTAAAGAGAAAAAAAGCAATCAACTTTTCACCCTCCCCTTTATCAAAGCCCAATGAACTGAATTTCTACTCCCATCCAACAAGCTCTAGCGACAAGGTGGCGCTAGTTATCACTATTTCGTCTCCATTCTTCACACTCCCGTTTTAGCTGGGCTGAATGGGAAACTGAACTTCCACCCCTATCCATTGAAAATAGGGTGGGCATCAGTGCTCCACTTTTGCTTGAGTTGAGTCAGTGGGCCTCAGTAGGGAGCCAAGCATCCACCCCCACCTGGACCCTCAAGCTATGCCTAAACAGGGTGACTGCCTGCAAAAAGGGAGGTTAAATAGGATCTAGAGTCTCAGAATGCAGCACACAAAATGTCCATGATAGAAATGAAAATCATTCATCGTATCAAAAGCAGGAAAATCTCAAATTTAATGAGAAGACAATCAAAAGACATCAACACCAAGGTGATTGGAGTTATCTGGCAAGGAATTTAAAGCAATCATCATAAAAGTGCTTCAGTGAAAAAATTATGTACATACTTAAGCCAAGTGGAAAAAACCTCAAGGAAAAACATAAAGGACATGAAATATTTTGAAATGAAAAATACAGTAAAGAAAACAGACTCAGTGGATGTCCTCAAGAGCAGAATGGAGAGTACAGAGGAAGTATCGGTGAAATTGGAGATAGAACAAGATAAATTACCCATTATGAACAACAGAGAGGGAAAATATGCTAAGTCTTACAAGGGAAGGATAAAAAGTTTGAGGCTGAAAAAGCATTCAAAGGAATAATGGCAGAAAATTCCCCAACTGTGGCAATAAATATAAGCCTACAGATTCAAGAAGCCGAGCAAACTCTCAACAGTGTAAGCCCAAAGAAATTCATGCCAAGATACATGATAATCAAACTTAAGAAAACTAAAGACTAGAAACAATTCTTGAAAGCAGCTAGGGAGAAACAACACATTACATAGAGAAGAATGGTCCAAATGAGAGTTGTTTTTTTTTTTTTTTTTAAAGATTTTATTTATTTGACTGAGAGAGAGCACAAGCAGGGGAAGCAGCAGGCAGAGGGAAAGGGAGCAGGTTCCCCACTGAGCAGGGAGCCTAACAGGGTCTTGATCCCAGGACCCTGGGATCATGACCTGAGCTGAAGGCAGCTGCTTAACTAATGAGCCACCCAGGCTCCCCCAAATGAGATTTCTTAGTAGAAAATGTGAAGGCCAGAATGAAGTGGCACCTTTTTCAAGTGCTGGAAGATTGAACAATCAGAATTTTCCATCAGCAAGAAGTATCCTTTAGGAACAAAGGTGAAATGAAAACCTACTCAGATGATGGAAAACTAAGATAATTTGTCACCAGGAGACCTACACTAAAAGAGTAGCTAAAGGAAGTTCTTTCAGCAAAAAAGAAATGAAGGAAACATGGAACATGTGGAATGAGGAAAGAACAGAAAAAGTAAAGATAAAGGTACATTTAATAGATTTATCTTTCTCCTGTGGAGCTTCCTAAATTATGCTAGATGGTTAAAGCAAAAATGGTAACACTGTCTCATATAGTTCTTAAGGTATATAGAGGAAATATTTGATACAATTATATAATAAAGTGAGGGGAAATGAAAGAATCTCAGTTGAGATAAGGTTTTGAACTGGTTAAATGTTGACACAAGTAGACTATGGAAGTTATATATGTATAATGTAATACCTAGAGCAACTACTAAAAAATCCAGAGATACACTCAAGAACTCTAAAGTAGAATTCTAAAAAATGCTAAAGTAACCCACAGTAAGGCATGAAAAGGACAGAGGAACAAAATAGAGGGAATGACCAACCAATAAAGTGGCGGATTAATGTTCATAGCAGGTTTGTGTACTAACCAAAAATTGGAGGGCGCCTGGGTGGCTCAGACGGTTAGGCATTTGCCTTCGGCTCTGGTCATGATCCTGGGGTCCTGAGATCGAGCCCCACATAGGGCTCCCTGCTGAGCAGGGAGCCTTCTTCTCCCTTTCCCTCTGCCTGCCACTCCCCCTGCTTGTACTCTCTCCCTAATAAAAAATTAAAAAATCTTAAAAAAAAGAAAATTGGAAACCCAATGTATTTCAAAGGCTCAATGGTTAGAGATAACTATGGTATATCCATACCTTGGAAAAATACTGAGAAATTAAAAAAACAAAAATTAATGTATCTGGAACAATGGGGATTTATCTCAGGGTAATCATGTTGAATGAAAAACACCAATCTCAAAAGGTTATATAGTAACGATTCCATCTATTTTTTAAGATTTTATTTATTTGAGAGAGAGGGGGAAGAGGAAGGAGGGGCAAAGCGTCTCAAGCAGACTCTGTGCTCAGCACAGAGCCTGACGTGGGACTCAATCTCATGACCCTGAGATCATGACCTGAGCCAGATTCTTAACTGACTGAGCCACCCAGGCACCCCGATTCCATTTATAAAGCTCTGTTTAAGAGAGCACGGGCACGCAGTGGGGAGGGGCAGAGGGAGAGAGACTCCTAAGCAGGCTCCATGCCCAGTGCAGAGCCTGACATGGGGCTCAATCTCACAACCCTGGGATCATAATCTGAGCCAAAATCCAGAGACGCTTAACCAACTGAGCCACCCAGGCACCCCTATAAAACAGTCTTGATATGACAAAATTATAGAAGAGATTACTGCTTACCAAAGATTAGGAGTGGGAAGCAGGGGGAGGAAGGGGTTAAGGGTGTGACAACAAAGGGACAGAACAAGGGATCTTTGTGGTGGTGGAAGTTCTGTATGTTGATTGTGATGGCAGAGAAATCTACACAAGATAAAACCATATAGAACTACATGGACACATGAACAAGTGCATGGAGAACCACTGACATCTGATAACATGTACAGATTGTGCCGGTATCAAATTTGATACAGTACTTTAATTATGTAAAATGTTAATATTAGGGGAAACTGGATGTAGGATACACAAACTAAACAGTACTATGGGGTATTACTTCTGCAACCTCTTATAAATCTATAATTATTTCTAAATAAAAACATCTTTTTAAGAAAAAAGATTTATCTGAGAGTGGGGGGAGGGGTGGAGGGGCAGAGGGAGAATCTCAAGCAGACCCCGAGCTGAGCACAGAGCCTGTCGCAGCGCTCGATCTCAGGACCCAGAGATCATGACCTGAGCTGACACCAAGAGTTCAACACTCAACCAACTGCACCACCCAGGTGCTCCAATTAAAACATCTTTTGAAAGTCCCAGTAGAAAACAGACAAAATATATGAATGAGCTATTCACAGAAAAGGAAATCTGAGTTCCATAAATATTTGAAATCAAGGTGTAAATATAAAACATTTTAGATGTGGTACAGGGAAGTGAGCTTTCATATCCACTGGGCACATACCTCACACGTCTAAAATCACCAGCATCTGCATCCTCATTTAAGGATTCAGAAACCAAATAAAGCTTTGCTGAGATATGCTAAAATTCCGTCTGCTCTGATGCAGGCATCTATACTTGGCTTGACACTGTCAGAATATTTTTTTTTTTAATTTTTTTTTTTTTTTTAAAGATTTTATTTGACAGAGAGAGACACAGTGAGAGCAGGAACACAAGCAGGGGGAGTGGGAGAGGGAGAAGCAGGCTTCCCGCAGAGCAGGGAGCCCGATGTGGGACTCGATCCCAGGACCCTGGGATCATGACCTGAGCCGAAGGCAGACGCTTAACGACTGAGCCACCCAGGTGCCCCGACACTGTCAGAATATTAATCATGTTTTACATGTATGAATGGTCTCTCCTCAATTTGAAACCAAGCCAAATGTAGGTGATTTTTTTTTTTCCAGATGGAGAGCCAATTATCTCAACAAATGACTATTTCTTTTGTTTCTTCACTGCTTTCAACTAGAGAATTTGTGTTTGAAATAAAAAATTTTAAATTTGCATCAAGTAAATGCTATGTATATACTGCTGGTTTTTATTATCTGAATTAACATTGTGAGGAGAGGGTAAGCAAAGTATCATCTTAATTCAGTTTGGTTTGTGTATTATTAAAGATAATTTTCTATAAATGTTAGTATTTGATCATAATCCATTTTTAAGTTGTTTCTATAGGTCGTGTCCTTCACCCATTTGATTCTTAGAGAAATAGGAAAATAAAGGCAAGAAAGACTACAAAAGATAGCAACATAATCTTAACCAGATTTGTTACCAGCATATTTGCTTTCATTCTTTTATTAAAGAAATGTTACAGATAAATATAACAATTCCATCTAAACCTCTCCCACTTCCTGAAAGGCAACCAATGTCATAAATGGATCTATGACCAATACACAGTACTGTTCTTTGCATTATTTTATTAATACAAATGTTACATCTTTTCACTGTACATTTTGCTTTTTTTCTCTCAATATTTATACTGTGATCTATGTAACTATATGTTAAATTTGTACCTTCTCTCTAAATACTGCATTCTATCATGGCAATAATTACATGGTATTAGTCTATCCTTCTAATGAGAATTTGTTGTCCAATTTTGTAATATAAATCACGACGAACATAGGGATGTACATCTTCGTGCCCATATCTGCGTGCCTCTGAAGGCAATACACCAAAGTAGAAAAGACTATTTCATATTTATGTGTTTTTAGAGTGATCCAGTTACTCTAAAGTAATCAATCTTTTTCATTTTCATCAGAGTTTTAGAATTTTGCTTTTTATATTCTGGTCTTCAATCTACCTGGATTTTATTTTTGGATATGGTATAGAGTAGAGAGCTATCATTTTTGTTCATATGACTCTTCCATTTATTCAATAGGCCATTCTTTCTCCAGTGACTTCAATAGCAATACCATACACAAAATTTCCATTATCTTTCTTCAATCCTTGTTTTGTTTCCACTGATTTATTTACTTAACAGGAACACATTATTTAGACACACCAGCTTTAAATAAATATGTGATGCTACCTGGTAGACTGTGTCTTCTCTTTTGTTTTTCACTTGTTTCAGCTATTTGTGGTCCTTTATATTCTCATATAAAATTTTAAATCAGTTTGTGAAATTCTTAAAATTTAGTGAAAACTTTTGAGTGGAAGTACCTTAGAGACTTATGAATTTATATTTTTGAAAATGTGTTTTCAGATGTTATTTTTCTCAAAATTTCAGGTCCTATTTTGTGCCCTTCAAAATGTTTTGTAACTTTATATATGTGTGTGTCTTGTAATTACTGTTGTGTTTATCCTTAGACATTTTATATCAACACATTTTTGAATTAACTATTTCTTGTGTAAGAGGATATTTTTATAGTTTCTCTCTTTTTCCCCCAATCTTCTTTTTCTTAATACAATGGCTAGGATAGGAGCTCAGCTGTGATGCTGATATGCTGGTAGCAGATATCTCATTTCATATTTTAATAAGAATGCTGAATAAATATCAATAGAGGTCTACGAAGGTTTTTGATGTTCAGTTTATTCATTACACAATTTGTCACGTTGTGTAAGAATTCTCATGTTTCACAATTATGTGACTTCTTCCAAAGGCTTTCCACATTCATAGTTTTCTGCTCTAGAACCGATTATGTAATGTGAAAGGAGGTGCTAATTCTCAAGGCTTTTCCATCTTCACAATATTCATAGTGTTTCTATTTCTACTGAGTATGAATTCTCTGGTGTCTAACAAGGTGTGACTTCTGGCTAAAAGCCTTACCACACTCATTACAATGATAAGGCTTCTCACCTGTATGTTTTCTCATATGAAGTGTAAGAGATGAGATTTGAGAGAAGGCTTTTCCACATTTACTACAGTCAAAGGGTTTCTCACCTGTATGACCTCGTATATGTATAGTGAGGGATGAGCTCTGAGAGAAGGCTTTTCCACATTTATTACATTCATAGGGTTTCTCACCTGTATGACCTCTCATGTGCACAATAAGAGAAGTTCTTTGAGAGAAAGCTTTTCCACATTCATTACATACATAGGGCTTCTCACCAGTATGACTTCTCATATGTAAATTGAGCAATGAGCACTGAGAGAAGGCTTTCCCACATTTATCACATTCATAAGGCTTTTCTCCTGTGTGACTTCTCAGATGAAGAGTAAGGGATGCAATTTGAGAAAAGGCTTTACCACATTCATTACAATCATAAGGTTTCTCTCCAGTGTGAACTTTCTGATGTGTAATAAAGTTTTGCTTTTGGCTGAAGGCTTTACCACATTCATTACATTCATAGGGTTTCTCTCCAGAATGAATTTTTTCATGGGCAATGAGATTTGATTTCTGGCTAAAGGCTTTGCCACATTCCTTACATATGTAGGGTTTTTCTCCAGTGTGAATTCTCTGGTGTCTAACAAGATTTGACATCTGAATGAAAGCTTTCCCACATTCATTACATTCATAAGGTTTCTCTCTAGTATGAATCTTCTGGTGTGTGATGAAGTTTTTCTTGTGGCTGAAGGCTTTTCTACATTCCTTACATTCATAAGGTTTTTCACCAGTATGACTTCTCATATGTACAGTAAGGGCTGAACTTTGAGAGAAGGATTTTCCACATTCATTACATTCATAGGGTTTCTCACCTGTATGAATTCTTACATGTATAATAAGCATGGAAAACTGAGAGAAGGCTTTTCCACATTTATCACATTTATAAGGTTTTTCTCCTGTATGACTTCTCATATGAAGAGCAAGGGATGCAATTCGAGGGAAGGCTTTACCACATTCATTACATGCATAAGGTTTCTCCCCGGTATGAACTTTCTGATGTGCAGTGAGGCTTTGCTTCTGGCTGAATGCTTTCCCACACTCATTACATTCATACGGTTTCTCTCCAGTATGAATTTTTTCATGATCAATGAGATTTGATTTCTGGCTGAAGGATTTCCCACATTCCTTACATGCATAGGGTTTCTCCCCAGTATGAATTCTTTGATGTCTAATGAGATTTGACATTTTAATGAAAGCTTTCCCACATTCATTACATTCATAAGCCTGTTCCCTACTATGAATTTTATGATGTTTAATGAGTTTTTCCTTCTGGCTGAAAGCTTTTCTACATTTCTTACATTCATAAGGTTTCTCTCCAGTATGAATTCTCAGGTGTCTGATGAGGTCCAAGGTTTGACTGAATCCTTTCCCACAATGATTACACTTAAAGGGGGTTACCGCAAGATGGGATGGATTAATGCAAAATGATTTTATAGATTCATTATATTCAGAATGTTCCTTTCTTATAAAGATTCTATTATTATTATGACAGTCGAAATTATTATGTTCTAAACACTTTCCAAACAAGTCATATTCATAGAGATTGTGACTGGAAGGAAAAAAGTCCGAGTTAAGAGGAAATGCATTTGCAAATTTCTTACGACATTCATTGACTTTTTCTTCAGTCATTGTTTTTGTGAATTTATCTTCAAATTGTGTCAAAAGTCTGTCCTGGATTTTCTGTTCATCAATTCCCCACATTTCTCCTAAAACAGATTGCAAATAAATAATCACTTGAAAAATTTTTCCAATATTGTAAAATGAAGAAAATTTCAGAAAATATGCTATCATGGGATTGATTCTTGGCTTAAGGCTTAGTTTCCCATTATAAAGCAAATTTCATGTGCATAGATCTCCTGTTTTCTAAGCTTTAGGAGATCCCAGGAAAAATAGGAGTAGAGGAAAATAAGAATACAAATAGCTTTGATTGTGTTTAAAAATGGGATCTGAAACAAAATAGATGAACTGTTGGGTAAATAAAAGGGAGAATGCAGAATGTTCAAATAAAATAAGAAGATAGGAAAAAACAAAAATAGGAAGTTAAAAAATCATTTTTTCTATTAAAATAAACTTTGTTACAAACTTCTTGATATAATTTTTTGGAAAATGCAAATTACCAAAACTGAACCTGTAACAGGCAGGAAACCTGTATGAACCAACTTCCACAAAATAAAGAGAAAAATAATGAAAAAGCAATCCCATAAAAACAAATCAAAAAGGCTCAGAGAGATTCACATGGGACTTTGAACACTTAGGGGACATTTGCTTTCATGATTTGCAAAATGTTATAAAAAAGAGAATTTCCAGAAACATAACATTAATACCAAAACCTGAAAAAGATAACAACCAAAAAAGCAAACTACACACCAATTTTACTTATGAATACCAAGGTAAGTTTCTACCTAAAATATCAAAATAACCCAGAAGGAAAAAAAAGTGACCTAGAACACGTGAAATATAAGCTACATCATACTTGAGTAGGTGCTGTTTTTTTTATAGATACAAAAGTATGTTTTACTATTAGAAAAATCTACTTCTATAAGCAAATATATTAAAAGGTCAAAGTAAAAAATCAAGTAATCATTTCCAAAGACATTTTTTAAAATGATAAAACTAAACATCTATTTTCCATAAAGAAAACTTCAAAAAAATGGGAATACTTATTTAACTTGAGAAAAAGTACTCTGCAACTTAAACATGAGCACCATATTTAATAAAAAAAATCCACCCCCCCAGCCAAAAAAAAAGAAAAATCCCAAAGAACTGACATAAGTACTATCACCACTATTATTACAGTACTGCATAGTGCATTAAGAGAAAGAAATCAGAAGTAGAAAAACGTAGAAAGGAAAGATAAGATTAACATTTTTGTCAACAATAAAACAATTTACCTGCAAAATCAAAAGTGAAAAATTATTATAAAAGATAAAAACGTCATTAAAGTCACTATATATCGGAAATACTTAGTTTCAATAGCATTCATATATACAAACAACTATTTAGAAAACATAAGACTATACTTACAATCACAACAAAAAATATGAAAAATATGGGAATCCAAGATCTTCAGAAAACTAAAATGCACACACAGATTTGACCAAATGGAAAGGTGCTACAGGTTGAATTGTTTGTACTGCAAAAAAGATATGTTGAAATCCTAATTCCCAGTACCTCAGAACGTGAAGTTATTTGGAAAAAGGGTCACTGAAGATGGAATTAGTTAAAATGAGGTCATACCGGAGTAGGGTAACTCATAATCTGACTGGTGTTCTTATAGAAAGGATGCAACATGAACAGACAGAAACACAGGGAGAACACTATGTGAAAATAAAGACAAAGACTGACCTTATGCCATCAAAAGCCAAGGAATGTCTAGGGCTACTAGAAGCTGAAAGAGGGAAGGAAGGGTCTTTCCTCTACAGTTTCAGACGGAGCATGGCCTGCCAACACCTTGATTTAGTATTTCTAGCCTCCAGAACTGTGAGAATAAATTCCTGTTATTCTAAGCCACCCAGTTTGGGGTACTTTGTTATGGCAGCCCTAGGAAACTAAGAAAAAAGGTATATCACATTGCTGGAAAAGAACATTCAACAGCAAAAATGACACTTATTCACAAGCTAACCTAGCAAAGTAATTTCAATAAAAATGTTTGAAAATACAGGTAACAGCTCAAAGGAAAATGATGCTACGGGTTGCCACCTTAGAGAGGAAATGTGTAAGAGCTACTTTCAATATGTATCCTTTTGTACTTCAGAGATGTATTATGTATTTTAAAAAGTAAAATTGTTCTGAATACTGCAGTAATAAAGTGAGAACAAACAATGGGCAGGTAAAAATTGGATCAAAGAGTTGGAACATAAAACTGGAAGAGCCTACTTAGCATGACTGGATAGGGAGTAAGTACTGTGAGCAAGGGAAAACAAAGAGGGAGAAATTGAGCTTAAATATGGTATAATAAATACATGAATTTATTTCATCCCACCCCAAATCACACCAATGTGAGATAAACAAAGAAAAATGCATAAACTAACAAAGACTACCCAAAAGGAGATGGAAGATCACTCTCTTAAGAAATGGAAGCAGAGGTGGTGTGGTCTGGGTGCAGAACTGTGCAGGTCACGTCTTGCCATCTGGATTTGTTCTTGGTGTGTGAGACCCAACTGTGCGAAATATGAATTGGCAAGTAAAGTCAACATTCAGACCTAGAACAAGACGAGATGATGAAAAATCTTTGCAGCCAGTTGGGCCTGTGGTTGCCCAGCTGCCTCAGGCTGAGCAACCTCAATGGGAGGAGCCACCGACTAAGCACCAGGATATTATACCTGATCAAGAGAAAAAAGAAGGAGCATCTGTGGTTCAAGGGCCTGCCTCAGAACCTAATCAAAAGGAACTGGCTGGTGAAAAGACTGGGCATGAGCCCAGTGGAGATGGTCCTGCTGTCAAAGGGAGGGGACTTGCAAATCTAGAGCCCCTTGAGATGCTAGAGGCAGGTGAATGGAAACCACAGGTTTAAACGAAGACAAGCTGAAGCCACGTGGGCAGTTCTTGTGTTGAAAAGTGGCTAAAATTCTCTCAATAAAGTTTTGCAGTTTTGTCCAAAGAAGAAAAAAAAAAAAGAAATGGAAGCAGAAATGCTATCAAGTCAGGGACATGAGGCAGAGGATACAAAATAAAAGAATTGGCTCAAGCACAGAGTAAGTGCAAGCCTACATACTGAAGGATAACATTCAGTTCCCTGTTCCTGCTGAGCTCCAAAACTGGAAAATGGAGATTGTTCTCCCTCTCTGCCAGATTGATAATAAAGGAAGGAAAATTCCTGTGCAACTGTAAAGCAGATAAAGTTAGAGACTTGGTTACAGATTGCAAATGTAGAAAAGAAGGCAGAATACTAACCTTTTGGGTCACTTAGGGGAAAAAGAGAAGTTCCATTAAGCAAATGATGTTGAAGAAGGTAAGATTAGGTTGTCAAAGTACCATCCAAAGAGAAATGAAAAAGAATTCCAAGGGCACAATCAAAATATCATATGTGACACAAGACTCCATGTTTTAAGATGGTGGAATGGAAAAGCAGCTGATGTCTTTTCCCTTCTACAAATAATGGGAATGAATTCTCATTGACTCTTGAATGATCCTAGGGGTGGCTGTAACCCCAACTATAATAAATGAGTTAGTGTTGACAAATACAGTGAAGGCTGGAACAGGGGAAGAAGGATTCTAAAAGATAGCTGTTCATGCTGATCTTGGGCAGAACAGGCAGCTGACAGTGTCAAAATGGATATCACACCTTGAAGGTTAGAATTAATTATCCCATGATTACAACAATGAAATTTGGGAGTGTAGACTGGTTACAGGAGACTTGTTATCCCAAGATATCCCAGCCAGGACTGAACAAGGAAGCACCGTAACATTTACTTTTTTAGGAAGAAGTCTGTTGGGGTGGTAGTGTGAAAATAAAGACAAAGACTGACCTCAGAGTTATGAGAAACGTTGCAGCTGCAGTTCCTTTTTGGATGAGGAAAAATAAAGCCTAAACATACTTTATACATAAAACCATGTAGAATAAAGGGCTTCAGTATGAAGAACAAATGCATTCATATACATCAAGAATTGGTAAACTTTTTCTTAAAGTGTCAGATAGTAAATATTTTAGGTTTTGTGGGTCACACAATCTTTGATGCAACTATTCAATTTTGCCATTATAATGTGAAAGCAATCCTACACAAGATGTAAATGACTGGGTGTGGCTATGTTTTAATAAAACTTTATTTTCAAAAATAAGTGGCAGGCCTACAAACCATAGTTTGCTGATGATCCCTGTTGTAGATCAGAGTATTCATTTTCTTTCCCTAACATTACCCTTTTTTAAAAAAGGAAGAACTAGCCTACCACTAAAAATGAGAAGGTGCTAAACTCAGATCTATAAAAAGTATTACAAGAAAAAAAACATAAAAGAAACATAATATAAAGAAAGCAGACAAAAGGCACCAGCTAAAACAATTATGGCACACAGTAAATGAAAATGCTGACTATTTCCATGAATGGAAAAGCTTAATGAAAATAAATCTATACATCAACAGCTCAAAATATAAATATAAATAAATGAGGAAGAAACAATAAGAAAGCAGAAAGGGATAGGGAACAAAAATGGCAGAACCAAGGAAAGAAATGGAAGAGAAAAATAAAAACAAGCAAAACAAAGAATACCATGCAAGTCGGGGGGGGAAAGAGACTAGATAGTACTTTCAGTATTGAATTTATGGTATGATAACCTCACACTGAAAAATAAGATAATGGTAAAACAAATTTTGATGCGGGATGCCTGGGTGGCTCAGTCATTAAGCGTCTGCCTTCGGCTCAGGTCATGATCCCAGGGTCCTGGGATCAAGCCCCGCATCAGGCTCCCTGCTCAGTGGGAAGCCTGCTTCTGCCTCTCACACTCCCCTTGTTTGTGTTCCCTTTCTCGCTGTCTCTCTGTCAAATAAATAAATAAAATCTTTAAAAAAAAAATTTTTTTTTTTGATGCATTACTGGGCTTGTAGAAAATAGCATAAATCTCCAAGAACACCACAATACTCTCCGTCAACCACACCTGAGTATCATACACTAAAAAATGAGAAAAACAAAAATAAACAAGTATTAGCCAAAATCAGGTCTGCAAGAGGGATTTAGAAAGCAAGCTGGAAGATGAATCTGACTTGACTACCTAGGCAAATGAAGGCCCGATTAACTGAAGCATAAGCCTCAGGCCAGGAATAAGGAAAAAGATCAACTGAGGTTGCTACAAAAAGCCAGGACATTCAAAGAAGGTCAACTGGTGTTCACTTGGTAATGCCTGTTGGCACCTACCAGAAGCGCATGTGAATCATCTTCAGAAGAATGCAACCCCAATTTAGGACAGTAAGATTATTGCAAAAAAGGTTTAAAAATGCCAAATTCACAATCAGTAGTGATCAAGCATGTGAAGAATCAAGTACAATAAGCAAATCATCAAAACAAGATATTTAACCAAGGACCTAAAATACTAGAATTGTCAGATACAAAAAACAGAAGAGCTATATAGAATATTTTTAAAGAAGCAAATGATAAAAACAAAAACATGAACAAGCCACAGAAATCAATAGAAAGGGCCAGAAAGACGTAGGGGGAAAAAAGCGCCAAAAACAAAAACAAAAAAACAACAACAAAAAAAGAGAGGAATTTCTAAAAATACAAAATAGTACTACTGAATTTTTTTAAGCAAATGAGATAAAAGATGAATAAACACAGCTGAAGAGAGAATGAGTAAATCTGAAGATGTATCTGAGGTAATTACTGAGAAGTCAACATAGAAAGAGGCAGAAAATAATAAAGGAAATGAAAAAAAAAAAAAGATGGAGGAAAAAAGATCTAGCCTCTATCTTTAGGAGTCCCAGAAGGAGAGTGTAGAGAGAATGAAGGAAAGCCAATATCTGATGGTGTTGGCTAAGAAGTCTGCAGAGTTAATGAAGACAAAAATAAGAGAACACTATGGGAAATTTTATACCAACAGATTGGAAAATAAAGATGAAACAAGTTGTTAAATATAACAGACTACCTTGGAACATCAGTATATGGTAAACACATTTACAGATACAGAGCAAACTTAAATATTTACAGAAATTACGTTGTTCAACTCTGTAAAAATTAATTTGAAAACCAGAATTAAGTGGGTAATTTTCTAGAACAATATAACCTATTACCAAAAACTAATGCCAAAAGAGACAAAACATCTACAAAGAACAGTTACAAAGTAACAAAGGATAAAAGCTGTCCAAGAGCATTTTCCCTCAATAATCCACAAGGTCCAAAAAGGTGAACAAGTAAGATAAGCCAAAATTTTAAGGGAGTTATGTGCTATTATAAGTATTCCAGAACAAGAAGAAATGGTTTTAAATTCTATTTATGAAACCAGCGTAACAATAAATTCAAAGCCTGAAAAAGCTGGAACAGTTATTTACATTCATGGCAAAAATGTGAGGATGGGTAACTACTAAGAAGTATGTAGACATAATTCACCTATATACATAAAGGAAAAAAATCATAGGATAATCTCTTGTAAGAAAAGATTATTTTAGCTAAAGGAACATTAAAAAAAACTTAAGGTGGCAAAAGTACTTCAAAGAGGAATGTCCAACTGTGAAAAAATACTGGAAAAACATACAACAGATAAAAGGCTAATCATAATCACATCAGTATATTCATACAAATTAAGAATTCAACAGAAAAGGGGGCAAAAGACATAAGTCGTTTATAAAGAAAAATATAGACAGAGTTTAAACATATGAAAACATCCTTGACTTCACTCATAATAAAGGAAATACAAATTCCAACCTAAAATGAATTGTTTTCACCTATCAAATTGGGAAAGTTTTTAAAAATGCTAAGACTATGCTGCCAGAAATCACTGGTAGAAATAAAAATGTAGTTTCTTTGGAGGGCAAAAAAAAGATTTGGCAATATCTACCAAATTAGAAATATACATGTGTGTGTGTTTATACATACTGTCTATATGTGTATGCATGTATATATATGTGTATGTAGGTATATGTGTGTGTATAAATATGCAGACACTTGTGTGCACAAATACATGACAAATGTAGCAGAAAACTATCGGAAAAGTATCACTAACTTTAAAACTTATTGAGTAAAACAGCTGTAGCCATTACTGAAGTATGAGAGCAAAAGCCAAAAATACAGTGGGAAATGTGACTACGAGTACAAAATATAATGCTAAGGCATTTATAACAGAAAGAAGAGAAAGTCTTCAACATAACAGTTTATTTGAACTGGTTATGTGAATATGTGAATGCAAAAGGAAAGGATCCTATGTAACAAGGTGGGCAGAGAGACTGAAGATGCTAATAATAAAATGATTGTCAAGGTAAAGCTGGAAATTAGGAAATGTTGGTATCTAGCACACAGGTAAAAAGGCCAACTAGTCCTTTAAGTTCTGTGGAAAGAAGAATGTTATCTAGAAAAGACATCTTAGGTTAATAAATTATTCACACAAATTATCACTTAAAAGTCTACAGTCTTTAGGAAAATATCTTTGAAGAACATTTCAGAGGGGTCAACTAGTCACTGATTAATCATTAAAGAGTCATGGCTCCTCCTCACCCATCTGTTCCCTCCCTAACTAACCTGGACAGTGTCTCCTTAACACCTCTTCCTCCACCACCCAAGGTTCTTCTTCTTGCTCCAACTTGAAAATCACATCAGGTTTGGTGAATGGACAGCCTGTCAGAGGGAAGTAACATAAAATGTGGGCATAAATACCAGGAACAAAAAAATCATTCAAGAATTGACACTGGCCCGGGGAAATCAGGCTTTCTGAAGGATAAGGACATGGTTTGTGGGGATACTGCCCCTGAAACATAAGCAAGGATGACCTTTTGTTTTGAAAGCTGCAGCACCCACATTCATGTGAGTAAAGGCACTTAAAGGCCAAACTCACTCTTAACATTTAAAGGTTCCACACATTTCAGAAATTGGGGGGGGAAAAAAGGTACTTTACTCCCAGAATTTGAGTTACACAAGAAACTACCCTTACCCACTGTGATTAAGTTGTTATAGTTTTCTAGCATCACATTCCGGTACAGGTTCCTCTGAGCAGGATCCAACTGCTGCCACTCTTCCTGGGTGAAGTCAATAGCCACATCTTTGAATGTCACTGTTCCCTGTAACAACATACTCCTACTCAATCTGAAGTCATCCATTTTAAATGACGTGGACAAAACATACTGAACCATGTTCTCATAGTATCCAAAGGTAAGAGGTTATTTAAAAATTTACCTGGTTTTGTTATTTTCTAACAACAACAACAGATTAGCAATATTCTATCAGTTTATGTTCATTCACAGAATCAGCAAGCACGTATCTTTAATACCTACCATGGGTTAAAGAGATCTTGGGCACCAATTTATACTGAGTGTGGAAAAGGGAGGAATATACAACTTTACTCAACTGGTTTGGGAACTCACTAGATGCCTGTGACTCATTGAGGCAGGAGAAAATGAAAACTGGATTTGGATGGAAGCAGAAGCAGGGAGGGAATGAAATGCACAATTTGAAGTACAGTGGCAGCTGGATGTACTATTCATTAGATCAGGAGAAATCTAGAAAAATGAGGCTGTATTGTTCATAAGCCTATAAGTGTCTGAAGCCATGAAAATGGGATATGACTGCTAACAAAGTTCCCATATATTAAAAAGAACAGACAGTATCATACAAATAACAGATAAATTAAAAAAAAGATTCATTAAGAAAGTTTTTTAAATGGTCTGAACTAGAATTACAACTAGAACCATGAGAAAACAGTATCAAGAAAGCTTTAGAATAAGTTCCAGAAATGAGATGCTGGTGACAAGTTTCATGAGAGCAATATGATTTATATATAGAAATATAATGCAATCTTCCTAATTAAAAACTGAAATGTTCAACAGTATAAACATAAGAAAAAAATCTTCAACAGCAACAGAACAAAGATCTGTCCAAATTTCCTACCCTTTGAGGAATTTCTATGAGAGACTGGGTGAGATAAAAAGAAATCACCAGGAGCTAATTCACAATCAGTGTTTTTAAGAATTTATTTGTAGGTCCAGAAGGACCCTATGAGGGGCGCCTGGGTGGCTCAGTCAGTTAAGCATCTGCCTTTGGCTCAGGTCATGATCCCAGGGTCCTGGGATCGAGCCCTACATTGAGCTCCCTGCTCAGCGGGGAGTCTCTTCCTCCCTCTCCCTCTCTCCCCAGCTTGTACTCTCTCTCTCAAATAAATAAGATATTAAAAAATAAATAAAAGGGGGGCCCTGGGTGGCTCACTCATTAAGTGTCTGCCTTCGCCTCAGGTCATGATTCCAGGGTCCTGGGATCGAGCCCTCCATCGGGCTCCCTGCTCGGTGGGAAGCCTGCTTCTCCTCTCCCTCTCCCACTCTCCCTGCTTGTGCTCCCTCTCTCGCTGTGTCTCTGTCAAATAAATAAATACAGTCTTAAAAAATAAATAAAAGGACCCTATGAACAGGAACATCTACTAACACAAAGGGTTCAGAGTAGGCTGTGGGACTGAAATCCTCTTTTGGAATCCTTTCTAATAAATATCAAGGTTTTTGAAATAAACTGGTTTAAGAAACCGAAGGCCATATGCCTGAATAAGACATCCCCCATTTGTTTTCCTGCCTCCACAACAATTTGGTTTCCATCTATGGACAAAAGTACCTTTGTGGGAGCTGTCGGATAGAGCACCATACACAAAGAGACTAAGGAGGAGACTCGCCTACTCATGCATTGGGTAACAGGCATATAAGAGCTCAGCCCCAGGTGTAGATTCTGTAATGATCCATGAACCAACTCTGCCCCTCTTGGCGGTGGTCCAGAACCCTTGGAAAAAACGGTCTTAGACAATCATCCATGGATAAGAGAACTTTTGTGGAAATCCAGTCTGCAGCAGAGAAGTTCCAATGTATTGCTGGGAGCAAAAAATATGAGTTTGGACCCATCACAGAGGGTAAGAGGAACAGTTTGATTTTACTCACATCACCTATCTCCCAAGGCAGCACAGCTTAGGACCATGAGAGATGTTCATGGTCAATGAACTTATCTGTGGAGGAAAGTGAAAATGTATGAGTGAGCACTCGGTTTCCTAGCTGTGTGGGACAGTGCCAAAGTGGCTCACTTCTGTCTCACCCCATCTAGAGTACTGAATTCTGACCTGCATGACTGGAGGGTAGAATGAATCTGGTTGAATAACAGATAGGAGTCTCATAAGGCATGAAAGGGATCCAGATCCTACTGTGTTGCAAACTCCACTAAGAAGCCTGCTCATGAGCTGCTCCATGTACTTTGCCTACAGATCCCCTCCCCCATGGGCACCCTCAGAGCTCTGCAGACCACACCCCCACAAACTCCCACCTGTAGCAGAGAGCCAGTCTGAATGCAGACCAGGGAGAGACCACAAACGTGAGCTTTAGTGCCACCTTTGGAAAAACAAAAAAGAGGCTGTCAGCAAGCACCCTGGTGTGCTACAGGATGAAGAAAAGGCATAGAAGCTTAAGAATTCTGCCACAAGAGGGCGCCTGGGTGGCTCAGTCGTTGAGCGTCTGCCTTCGGCTCAGGTCATGATCCCAGGGTCCTGGGATCGAGTCCCACGTCGGGCTCCCTGCTCCGCGGGAGGCCTCCTTCTCCCTCTCCCACTCCCCCTGCTTGTGTTCCTGCTCTCGCTGTGTCTCTCTCTGCCAAATAAATAAATAAAATAAAATAAAAAAAAATAAAAAAAAAAAAAAGAATTCTGCCACAAGAGAGATCAAGAATAGTGAGGCAGGTTTATTGATAGAAGTTCTGAGAAAGCCTCAGAATCCCTAGCAATGCTGATGGAAGTTATTTCTCTCCTGAAGGTAGTTAACGACTGGAGGAGGGGAGAGCTACTTCAAATGCGAAGATAGCAATGCAAAACTTCAAGAAACATGAAAAAATCAGGAAACATGATACTGCAAAAGGATCAGAATAATCTACCAGTAACTAATCTCAAAGACATGGAAATGTGATTTTTCCAATAAAGAATTCAAAATAGCTGTTTTAAGGAAACTCAAAGAGCTACAAAAAAATGCAGAAACATAACAATGATATTAGGAAAACAAAATGATAAATTTCACAGAGAAATCATAAAAAAAGAACCAAACAATGGAACACTACATCAAAAACTAATGATGTAATGTATGATGACTAACGACATAATAAAATTAAAAAAAAAAAAAAGGACCAAACAAATTCTGGAGAAGAATACAATAAATGAAATGAAAATGCACTAAAGAGCATCAACAGCACAATGGATTAAGCAGAAGAAAAAATCTGTGAGTTAGAAGACAGTAACTAAATTATCTAGCCAGAGGAGAAAAAGAGTGAAGAAAGTCTATATGAATTATGGTGCATCATCAAACGAAACTATTTTCACATTATGAGAATCTCAGAATGTGAAGAGTGAGAAAAAGGGCAGAAAGCCTATTTAAAGAAATAATGCCTAAAAACTTCCAAATCTGGAGAGATTTTGATATCCAAATTCATAAAGCTCAAAGGTCACCAAACTCAATTCTAAAAAATCTTCTCCAAGACACACAAAAATCAAAAACAAAAAGAATCTTAACAACAGCAAGAGAAAAGAAGCTTGTAACTTACAGAGAACCCCCATGAGGCTAACAGATTTTTCAGCAGAAATCTTACAGGCCAGGAGAGAGCAGGATGATGTATTCAAAGTACTGAAGGAAAAAATCCACAAACCAAGAATACACTATATCCACCAAAGTTGTCCTTCAGAAATGAAGAAGAGGAGAGAAAGATTTTCCCAACAAGAGTTGAGGGAGTCCATCACCACTAGAACTATCTCCCAAGAAATGCTGAAAGAAGTTCAAGCTGAAATGAGACACTAATTAGTAACATGAAGACAAAGGTATGTAACACACTGGTAGAAGTAAATATATAGATGAATTCAGAAAACGTTAATACTGTAATATCGTGGTGTGTTAAACACTTAACTCTAGTATAAAGGACAAGAACATCAAAAACTAATGATGTACTTATATGTTGGCTAACTGAATTTAAATAAAAAAATTTATAAATTAACGATAGCTACAATAGCTTGTTAATGAATACAATACTGCAACATCAAAAACATTAAAAAGGGGAGTAAAAGGTAGATTATTTTTGTCTGTGATTAAAGTTAAGTTGTCACCAGCATAAAATAGAATATCCATAAAGTGTTTTATGTAAGCCTCATGGTAACCATAAAGCAAAACCTACAGCAGATACACAGAGGATAAAAAGAAGGGAATCAGAGCATGCCATTACATAAAATCATTCACAAAAGCAAGCAGCAAGAGAGAATAAAACAACAGGGGAACTAAAGAACAGCCAGAAAACTATGAATATAATGACATAAGTTCTTACCTATTAATAATTATTCCAAATGTGGATGAATTCTTCAATCAAAAGTCATAGAGTGTTTGTATGGATAAAAAATAAGACCCAACTATATGCTGTCTACAAGAGACTCACTTCAGTTTTAAGGACACACATAGGTTCAAAGAGAAGTTATGATAAAAGATACTCCACATGTGGAAACCTAAGGAGAGCAGAGGTAGCTATACTTAGGCAAAGCAGACTTTAAGCCAAAAACCGTTAACAAGAGACAAAGAAGGTCATTATAAGATGATAAAAAAAATCAATTCATCAAGAAGGTATAACAATCATAAATACATATACACACACATTGGAGCACCTAAATATTAAGCAAATATTAACATCTGAAGGGAGAACTCGACGACAATGTAAGAATTGTAGGGGGCTTCACTTTTAATCATGGATATATCATCCCGATAGAAAATCAAATAAGGAAACACTGGATTTCAACTATACTTTAGAACAAATAGACCTAAAAGACATATACAGAATATTCCATCCAAAAGCACCAGAATACATATTCTTCTCAAATGTACAGTGATCATTCCCCAGGACAGATCTTTTGATAGGTCAGAAAACAAGACTTAGTAAATTGAAGAAGACTGAAATCATATGAGGTATCTTTTCTGACCAAAATGGAATGAAACTAGGAAACAATAACAGGAGGAAAGCTAGAAAAATCACAAATAAGTGAAAATTAAACACCACACCCAACAATCAGTGGGGTCAAAGAAGAAATCGAAGGGGAAATTAAAATATACCTGAAATGAAAATGGAAACACAATATACCAAAACGTATGGGATATAGCAAATTAGTACTAAAAGGAAGTTAAAAGCAATAAATACCCACATTAAGAAAAAAACATAGATCACAAATAAACATAACTGTATACTTGAAGGACCTAGGAAAAAGAACAAACCAAGCTGAAAGTTAGCAGAAGTAAGGAAATAAAGACCAGGGCAGAAATAAACACCAACCAAGAAAACAACAGAAAAGATCAATGAAACTAAGGGTTAGGATTTTTCTGACAGACATAAGAAAAATCAGAAGAGTCAAATAAAATCAGAACTGAAAGAGAAGACTAAATTACAACTCATACCACAGAAATACAAAGGATCGTCAGAGACTACTATGAACAATTATACACCAACAAACTGAATAACCTAGAAGAAATAGATAAATTCCTAGAAACATACCACCTACCAAAACCAAATCATGAAGAAACAAAATCTGAACAGACCCATAACAAGAAAAGAGATTAAATCGGTAATCAAAAATCTCCCAAAAGAGAAGAGCCAGGATTGGATAGTTTTCCTGGTGAATTCCAGCAAACATTTAAAGAAGAACTGGCAAAAATTTTTCTGAAGTTTTTCTAAAAACTGAAGAATACTCCCAACCTCATTTTATGAAACCAGCTATACCCTGATATACCAAACCATATAAGGACATTAGAAGAGAAAACTATAGGCCAATATAATAGGAAGCCAAATATATTAGTAAAGCAATATATTAGCAAACCAAATTCAACAGCATGTTAAAAGGATCATACACTATGGTCAAGTTGGACTTATTCCTAGGATGCAAGGATGGTTCAACATATGCAAATCAATAAATGTGATACACCATATTATCAGAATGATAAAAGCATATGATCATCTCAATAGGTGCAGAAAAAAGGTAGAGAAAAATACCATTTTACAATAACAATTCTCAAGAAAATGAGTATTCAAGTAAAATATCTCAACATAATAAATGAATAAATGACAAGCCTACAGGTAACATCATACTTAATGGTAAAAGGTCAGTAACAAAAAAAAAATAATAATAAAAAAAAATAAAAGGTCAGTAACAAGGTGAAGGTGCCCACTCTCATCACTCCTATTCAACACAGTCCTGGAAGTTCTAACCACAGCAATCAGGCAAGAAATAGAGATAAAAGGTATCCAAAGAGAAAAGAAAGAAGTAAAACTGTCTTTGTTTGCCGATGATATGACCATATAAAAAAATCTCCTAAAGAGTCCACCAAAAAACTGTTAGAACTAATCAGTGAATTCAGTAAAGTTGCAGGATATGAAATCAACATACAGAAATCAGTTACATTTATACATTAACAAGATATCTGTAAAAATATGAAATAAAGAAAATCCCACTTGTAATACTATCAAAAACAATAAAATACTATGGAATAAATTTAACCAAGGATGTGAAAGATCTGTATAGTAAATATTACAATACTCTGATGAAATAAATGGGAGAAGACACAAACAAATGGAAAGATATCCCATGTTCATGGATCAGTAGAATTAATATTGTTAAAATGTGCATACTTCCCAAAGCCATCTACTGATTCAGTGAAATCCCTATCAAAATTCCCAATGTGCAAAGGTCCTGGGAGAATTTATGGGAACAATACCGCAGCCATTTCCCTCCACGTTATTTCTGTCATGTGTTCATGATTGCACATTCTAAGTTTACACAATAAAACCTCAATTTCCAATGTCTATAAATTCTTTAGTTTACTAAGGAAAGTACCACATGGCCTGGGTAAATAAAACCAGATTTAGTACTCAAAAAAAAAAAAAAAAAAAAAAAAAAAAAAAAATTTTTTTTAAAAAAAAAAAAAAAAAAAAAAAAAAAAATCCAATGGCTTTTTTCCATAGACACAGGAAAAAAAAAAAAATTTGTATGGAACCACAAAAGACCCCACATACCCAAAGCAATCCTGAGAAAGAACAAAGCTGGAGGAATCACCTTTCCTGACTTCAAACTATAATACAAAGTTATAATAATCAAAACAGTATGGTACTGGCATAAAAACAGACATATAGGCCAATCAGAATCAAGAGTACAGAAATAAACCCATGCATACAAGGTCAATTAATATTTGACAAGGGAGTAAAAAATACTCATGGGGAAAGGATAGCCTCTTCAATAAATGGTGCTGGGAAAATTGGAAAATCACATGCAGAAGAATGAAAATGAACCCCTAGTACAACATGCACTAAAATTAATTCAAAATGGGTTACTAATAACTTAAATATAACACCAGAAACTATAAATCTCCTAAAAGAAAACATGGGGAAAAAACTCCTTGATGTTAGTTTTGGCAATGAGTTTTTGGATACGACATCAAAAGCACAAGCAACAAAAAGCAAAAATAAAGTGAGACGAGAGCAAACTAAAAAGCTTCTACACAACAAAGGAAACAATAAACAAAAGTGAAAAGGTGACCAATAGAATATAGGAGAAAGTATCTGCAAAACATGTATCTGATATGGGATTAATATCCAAAATATACAAAGAACTCATACACTTCAATAGCAAAACATCAATCTCGTTAAAAATTGACCAGAGACCTGAATTGACATTTTTCCAAAGAAAACCTACAAATGGCCAAAAGGTATATGAAAAGATATATCACATCACTAGTCATAAGAGAAATGATGATTACCCCAAAACCACAATGAGGTATCATCTTACATCTGTTAGAATGGCTATCATCAAAAAGACAACAGATTAAGAGTTGATGAGCATGTGGAGAAAAGGGACCCCTTGTGCACTTCGGTGATACGGCCACCATGCAAAAGAGTTTGCAGATTCCTTAAAAAATTAAAAATAGAATTGCCATATGATCCAGCAATTCTGTTCTGGGTATATATCCAAAGGAAATAAAATCAGAATCTTGAAAAAATATCTGCACTCCCATGTTCACTGTAACATTATTCACAATAGCCAAGATATGGAGACAACCTAAATATCTATGGATGAATAAATAAAGAAGATGTGGTATGTACACGTACACACACACACACACACACACACAGGAGTTTACTTAGCCATGAGAAAAGGAAGTCCTGCCATCTGCAACATTGGGTGGATCCTGAGGGTATTATGCTAAGTGAAGTGAGACAGAGAAAGACAAGTACTCTGTGATCTCACTCATATGTGAACTCTTAAAAAGCCAAACTCTTAGAAACAGAGTAGAGTGGTGGTACCAGAAGCTGGGAAGTGGGAGAATGGGTATAAACGTGGAATGTTGGTCAATGGGTATAAACTTCTCATTATAAGGTAAATAATTTCTAGGTATTTAATGTACAGAGCAAGGTGATTACAGTTAAGAACACTGTACTATATACTTGGAAGTTGCTAAGAGAGTAGGTCTTAAATGTTCTCAACACAGAAAGAAATGGTAATTGTCAGCTGATCCTATGGAGGTAATAATTTTGTAATACACAAGTACATCAAATCAACACCATTTATTATTTTTTACGTAAGCTCTGTGCCCAATGTAGGGGTCAGACTCACAACTCTGAGATCAAGAGTTGCATGCTCTACTGACTGAGCCAGCCAGGCACCCCACCACTGTACACTTTAAACTAACACAGTATTATATGTAAATTATATCTCAATAAAGCTGAAGAAAAAATTATTTAAAAAAGAAAGCAAAATGTCAAATTTTTAAGACCCTGAAATTCAGGGAGTTGTTGGGAATTCCCCTTAACTGGGATAATGACCAAACTAAGCCTGAACAAAGGACCTGGTTAAGAAGTAGGACTGAGGAAAAAACATAATGCAGAAAGCTGGTTTCAGCAAAATGGTTTCACTAATCACACTGAAGGACGGAAGCATATAAGATGAATTCTTGATAATACTGCCTCAGCCTCAGATTTCTCCTAAGATGGATCAATAAACTAGTAAATAAAAAACCAACACCACAGATTTGGCAAGAAAATCCTAACTGCACCCAGCTCAAGAGTGAGAGAATTCAAAAAGAAATCATTAAAATAATCTTGAAAATACTTAAGAAAAATAATTTTGTAAACATGAAAATATAGTCTTAAAATGAGAAATCTAGAATTTATATACATAAATCTTCATATTTAAAAGTTGACATTTTTTAGACAGATTTTATTTATTTGTCAGAGAGAGAGGATGCGGGGCTCCATCCCAGGACCCTGGGATCATGACCTGAGCTGAAGGCAGACATTTAAATGACTGAGCCACCCAGGCGTCCCTAAAAGTTGATGTTTTAAACATAAATAATGAAGCAGACAAACACTAACCCTCTCCATCTAGCCTGCTAGCACTGTGTGCCCCCACCTGATGTCCACATACCAACCTTCCCCATCCAACTCATCCACCTCAGCATGCATCCCTCTAAAGCAGCTCCTACCTCGACACCCTGGCAGGTAGCCCTGGACAGACTTGTGCCACTCCAACTGACTCCTGCCCTGGGGAGGAGGACCAATAACCCCACACACCAGTGCACATGCAGTTCCTGCAGCAGGGTCTCTTAGCTGGTTGTACAGGGAGCAAACCCTGCCCTTCAGTGCACCTACAACTGTGATAGGCTAATTGTAGACAGGTAGGCTAAGAGTTGGCCCTACCCACCAAGACGACCATGTTGGTGGCAGCCAGGTCCCTCAATGACTCAGGGAGCAAATCCTGCTCAGTGTGCCCACAAAAAGCAAAGCAGGGGGCGCCAGGGTGGCTCAGCTGGTTAAGTGTCTGCCTTTGGCTCAGGCCGTGATCCCAGGGTCCTGGGATTGAGCCCCACATCAGGCTCCGTGCTCAGTGGGGAGCCTGCTTCTCCCTCTCCTTCTGCCACTCCCCCTGCTTGTGCTCTTTCTTATTAAATAAATAAATAAAATCTCAAAAAAAAGCAAAGCAGATCATTGCAACTGGCTTGGCTGAAGGCAAATACAGCTCAGGCACAACAGGAGAGAGCATGAAGCCTACACAGGGGACAACACTGGAGCACCTGGTTCTGGTCACCAGTAAGGACTGCATTACAGGGAACCACAGGGCCTTTTCTCATAAGTCCTCAACTTTCAAGATCAGGAGATGTAGCTGGCCTACCTAATACACAAAAAACATACACAGAAAGTAAGACAAAAAGAGATAGAAGAATATGTCCCAAATGAAAGTACAAGACAAAATCAGAGTAAAAAAGGTAAACTAAATGGCGATAAGCAATATGCCTGATAAAGAATTGAAAGTAATGATCATAAAGATTCTGACTGGACATTAAGAGTGGATGAACTCAGAATTCAGTAAAGAGATAGAAAATATGAAAACCAGTCAGAGCTGAAGAATTCAACAACTGATATAAAAAAATATAATGGAGGGAATTAACAGCAGATTAGAGAATGCAGAATGGATCAATGATCTGGGAGAAATGAAACAAGGTGAACAGCAAAATAATAATGTGAAAAAGGAGGTGGAGGAGGAGGAGAGGAAGAGGAAGGAAGAAGAAAAGTGAAGAAGAGAGATTTAAGAAGAAAGAAGCAGATGCAGAATAATAGGTTAAGGGAACTCTGCAACATCATTAAGAGAAATAACATTTATATTACAGGTATCTGAGAAGGAGAAGAGAGAGATGAGGGGGGCAGAAAACTTGGAGAAATAATAGCTGAAAACTTTCCTAATATGGGGAAGGAAAGAGCCAAGTTCAGAAGCTACAGAGAGCCCCAAACAAGATGACCCCAAGTAGGTCCACACCAAGACACACAGTTACAAGGCAAAAAGTTGATAAAGAGAGAATTTTAAAGCAGCAAAAGACAAGAAGAGTTACACACAAGGGAAACCTCATAAGGCTCAGCTGATTTTTCAGCAGAACTTTGCAGCCATAAGAAAGTGGCATGAAATATTGGAAGTGCTGCAAGGGAAAAACCTACACCAAGAATAATCCACACAGCAAGGTTATCATTCAGAATAAAAAGACTATAGACTCTGAGAAACAAACTAAGGGTTTTAGAGGGGAGGAGGTGGGGGGATGGGTTAGCCTGGTGATAGGTATTAAGGAGGGCACGTACTGCATGGAGCACTGGGTGTTATACGAAAACAATGAATCATGGATCACTACATCAAAAACTAATGATGTATTGTATGGTGACTAACATAATAAAATAAAAAAAATTAAAAAAAAGGAGAGAGAGAGAGATAAAGAGTTTCCCAGACCAAAAAAAAGGAAGTTAAATGAGTTCATCACCACTAAACCATTTCTACAAGACATGTTAAAGAGAACTCTTTAAGTGGAAAGAAAAGGCCAAAACTAGAAGTGAGGAAATTATGTAAGAAAAAAATTCACATATAAAAGCAAACATATAATAAAGGTAGTAGGTTAATCACTAGTACAGAAATTAAAACACAAAAGTAGCAACATTGATTATATCTATGAAAATTAGTCAAGGAACACAAAAGAAAAAGATGTAAAATATGACATCATATACATAAAATGTGAAGGGGGAGTAAAAACTTAGTGCTTTTAGAATGTGTTCAAACTCAAGCAACAACTTAACATACACTGCTATACACAAAAGATGTTATATATGAACCCAAAGGGTAACTACAAAATCAATATAATACCTATACAAAAAATAAAGGGAATAAAACCCAAGCATAACAGCAACCATCAAACCACAAGGGAATAGAGCAAGAGAAGAAAAAACAGAAGAGCTACAAAAATAAGAAAACACTTAACAAAATGGTAATAAGTACATACCTATCAATAATCCTATTAAATGTAACTAGACTAAATGCTCCAATCAAAAGACACAGGGTACTAAAAGGATAAAAAACCCAGTATCTATCTATATGCTGCCTATCAGATTCACTTCAGACCTAAGGGAACAAAAAGAGTCAAAGTGAACAGATGGAAAAACATATACCATGCAAATAGAAGCCCCCCCCCCCCCGCAAAAAAAAGCTAGGGTAGCAATACTTACATGAAACAGAACAGACTTAAAGACTAGCAAGAGACAAAGAAGGGTACTGCATAATGATAAAGGGATCAATCCAAGTGGAGGATATAACAATTATAAATATCTATGCACCCAAAACATATATGAAAGAAATTGACATGAACGGAAAAATTGATAATAATACAATAGTAGAAAAGGCTTTAACAACCACAACCCACTTACACCAATGGATAGATCATTCAGACAGATAATCAACAAGGAAACAGTGGCTCTGAATGACACATTAGACCAGACAGACCTAACAGATATATACAGAACATTACTTCCCAAAACAACAGAATACACATTATGTTCAAGGGGACATGAAAAATTCTCCAAGACAGATCACATTTAGACTCAAAAGAAATCTCAATAAATTTAAGAAGACTGAAATCATATTAAGCATCTTTTTCAATCTCAATAGTATGAAAATAGAAAAAAAAAACAAAAGTGGGAAAAAGAAACACATGGAGGCTAAACAACATGTTATTAAACAACCAATGGGTCAACAAAGAAATCAATGAGGAAATTAAAAAAAATCAAATGAGGAAATATGGAGACAAATGAAAGTGAAAACACAGCAGTCCAAAATTTAGGGGATGTTGCAAAAGCTGTTAGAAAAGAGAAGTTTATAGTGATAAATGGCCTACCTCAAGAAACAAGAAAAATCTCAAATAAACAATCTAATCTTACACCATAAGGAGTTTGAAAAAGAAAAACAAATGAAGCCTAAAGCCAGCAGAAGAAAGGAAATGATAAAGATTAGAACAAAAATAAAGGATACAGGAACTAAAAAAACAATAGAAAAGATCATTGAAACCAGGAGCTGGGTCTTTGAAAAAATTAAAAAGAGAAAGGACCCAAATAAATAAAATCACAAATGAGAGATGAGAAATAACACCACCACACAAATTCAAATAATTATAAGAGAATTATGAAAAACTATATGCCAACAAATTGGAGAACCTGGAGAAATGGATAAATTCCTCCAACATATAAACTACCAAAACTGAAACAGGAAGAAATAGAAAACCTGAATAGATAAAGAACCAGAAAAGAAATCAAATCAGTAATCAAAAAACTCCCAACAAACAAAAGTCCAGGACCACATGGCTTCAGAGGTGAATTCTTCCAAACATTTAAAGAAGAGTTAACACCTATTCCTCTCAAACTATTCCAAAAAGTAGAGAAGGAAGGAAAACTTTCAAATTCATTCTATGAGGCCAGAATTACCCTGATACCAAAATCAGATAAAGACATCACTAAAAAAGAGAACTACAGGCCAATATCCCTGATGAACATAGATGCAAAAATTCTCAATAAAATACTAGCAAACTGAATCCAACAATACATTTAAAATATCACTCATCGTGATGAAGTGGGATTTACTCCTGGGTTGCAAAGGGTGGTTCAATATTCACGAATCAATCAACATGATACATCACATTAATAAAAGAACAGATAAGAACCACATGATCATTTCAGTAAATGCAGAAAAAGCATTTGAGCCAAGTACAGCATCCATTCATACTAAAATCCCTCAACAAAGTAGGATTAGAGGGAACATATCTCAACATAATAAAGGCCATATATGAAAAACCCACAACAAATATCCTAAATGAGGAAAAACAGAGCTTTTCCTCTACTGTCAGGAACACGACAGGGATGTCAACTCTCACCACTTTTATTCAACATAGTACTGGAAGTCTTAGCCACAGCAATCAGACAACAAAAAGAAATAAAAGGCATCCAAACAGGTATGGAGGAAGTAAAACTTTCACTATTTGCAGATGACATGATACTATATATAGAGAAAATGCAAAGACTCCACCAAAAAACTGCTGGAACTGATAAACGAATTCAGTAAAGCCACAGGATACAAAATCTACAGAAATCTGTTGCATTTCTATTCTTCAATAATGAAGCAGCAGAAAGAGAAATCAAGGAATCCCACTTAAAACTGTACCAAAAACAATTAAGATACCTAGGAATAAACCTAACCAAAAGAGAGAAAAGACCTGTACTCTGAAAACTATAAAACATTGATGAAAGAAATTGAAGATGATACAAAGAAACAGATATTCCATGCTCATAGATTGGAAGAACAAATACTGTTAAAATGTCTGTACTACCCAAAGCCATCTACATTTAATGCAATCTCTAGCAAAATATCAGCAGCATTTTTTCACAGAATTAGAACACCCTAAAATTTGTATGGAACCATGAAAGACCCAGAATAGACAAAGCAACCTTGAAAAAGAAAAGCAAAGCTGGAGGCATCACAATTCTGGACTTCAAGTTATATTACAAAGCTGCAATAATCAAAACAGTATGGTACTGGCACAAAAACACATACACAATCAATGGAACAGAAAACCCAGAAATGAACCCACAATTATATGGTCAATTAATCTTTGACAAAGCAGGAAAGAATATCCAATGGGAAAGACAGTCTTTTCAACAAATGGTGTTGGGAAAACTGGACAGCAAAATGCAAAATGCAAACACTAATTCAAAAAGATATATGCACCCCTATGTTTACTGCAGCTTTCTTTATAATAGCCAAGATCTCAGTGTCCACTGATAGATGAACAGATAAAGAAAATGTGATATATATACATACATACATATATGATGGATTACTCAGCCATAAAAAAGGAGATCTCGCCATTTGCAACAACATAAATGTATCCAGAGGGTATTATGCTTAGTGAAATAAGCAAGAGAGGGAAAGACAAATATCAGCTGATTTCACTTCTATGTGAAATCTAAAATACAAAACAAATGAACATATAAAAAAACCCAAAATAAAGACTCAAATACAGGGAACTGGTAGTTACCAGAGGGTAGGTGGGTGGGGGGAATAAAGGGGATTAAGAGGTATGACCTCCCAGGTATAAAATGAGTAAGTCACAAAGATGAAAAGTACAGCATAGAAAATACAGTGAATAATTTTGTAATATTCTTGTACAGCGATAGATGGTAATCACTTATCATGGGGAACAATGAGTAATGTAAGAATTGCTGAATCAATATACTATACACTTGAAACTGAAATAACTTGTGAATTACACTCCAATAGTAAAAGAAGTATGAAATATACATGATCTAAAAAGAAAAAGAAGAAATAGAAAATAGAAAAAGAAGAAATAGTGTAATAGTGTGCTACTGTAGCATAGAATGTTACTCTTCTACCCCAGGATGTATTCTTCCTCTTTTCCAAAGTATTGGCTGGGCTCATGGCCTCCTGAAAAAAATTAATCATTCTTCAATTCCTGGAATCTACGTATTTTTATACAGTCATATTCTAGATAATGAGATGAAAGTAGAAATATGTGCAACTACTGGTGAGTTTAAAGGGATGAGGTGATAACTTTTCTGTCTTCCTACTTCCTGTGGCTTGGTAAGGAAATGTGATAACCAGGCAAATCTAGTCATTTGGGTCAATGAAGCGAAGCCAACTATTAGAGGATAATGAGAAAGAGCAATGATACAGAAGGATTCTGGTTCCCTATTCCTTGGAGATAGAGGACTAAATCTGTTTGTTGGTACCTGAACTTCTACATGAGGGACAAATAAAATTCTGTCTTGTTTAAGCATCTGTTATCTAGAATTGCTGTCATAAGCCATCAATAGGCAAATCTATAGAGACATAAAAATGCTCATGCGAGACAGGGAGCATTTCAAAGTACTATCTTT
The DNA here is from genome assembly GCF_004348235.1 of Phoca vitulina. Taxonomy (NCBI): domain Eukaryota; kingdom Metazoa; phylum Chordata; class Mammalia; order Carnivora; family Phocidae; genus Phoca; species Phoca vitulina. Next base: position 7,506,478 of record NW_022589761.1, on the reverse strand, counting down.
GCAGCAACCATGGAGGTATGTTCTTAGATCCCCTTCAAGAGAACCAGCTTTGAGAAGCATAGTTGGTGAACATCCTCCAGCTGTTCATCTTTGCTTCTACTATTGAGTTCATGCTGAGACCATGATCTTCCCAAGCTACTCCCAGCCAAGACAGTGAGGGTATTAAAGCCTGAACCATTTCTACCTGATATGAGACTCTTCTAATGGGAAAGCTTTGGTCAGCAACTTTCCACTGGCCTGGCTAAGGCTTTGTCAGAGTTGCGCGGTGATCTGAGTTAGCAGAAGAAAAATCAACAAGCTTAGAAAGAAATAGATCAAAAGTAACTATGCAATCTAAGGAAGAAAGAAAAATTTTAAAAATGAATGCAGACTTAAGAGAAATGTGAAACAGCAATAAGCACATGAACATATGCATATATGAACATCAGAGAGGAAAGAACAGAAAAATATTGAAAGAAATGGCTGAAAACTTCCTAGTTTTTGATTTTTAAAAACCCCCTAATACAGAAATCCAAAACCCTCAATGAACCCTAAGCAGGATGAACATGCAGATACAAACCTAAACACATCATAATCAAGAGGCTAAAAGTAGAATTCCAGGGAAGATGGTGGAGCAGGAGGACCCTAAGCTCACCTGTCCTACAAATACAACTCACATGAGTGTAAGTAACCCAGAAAATGTCAGAACAACTCGCTACAGCTAAGTATAAAGAAGAGGCACCATCAAAGAGGGTAGGAAGGGTGGAGACATGGTCAGGAACTAAACAGCCCATGGAACTGTATTCGAGGGGAAAGGATGCTGCTGGCACAGACAGTGGAGAGAAACAGACTCTCTCACTGGGGAGGTCCAGTGAGATGAATTCCCCAAAACATTGGCTTTGAAAACAAAAGGGGCTAAGACTCAGAAGTTCTTACAGTAAGTGGGACTCAAGGGGAGCCTGGGTGGCTCAGACGGTTAAGCATCTGCCTTTGGCTCAGGTCATGATCCCAGGGTCCTGGGATCGAGGCCCGCATCAGGCTCCCTGCTCCGCGGGAAGCCTGCTTCTCCCTCTCCCACTCCCCCTGCTGTGTTCCCTCTCTCACTGTGTCTCTGTCAAATTAATAAGTTAAATCTTAAAAAAAAAAACGTAAGTGGGACTCAAATCCTGGAACTTTAAAAATGAGTAGGCTCAGCTCTGGGAGAGGTCGGTGAGAGGAAACTGAGCCCCCACCCATAAAGAGCATAAAAAGCCCCACAGAGATATAACATAGAAACAGCAGTCTGAAAAAAACTCCCAGGGTATATGGGAGGGAGATTTGTTTACTAATCTCAGAGTGTGTGCTAGAGAGGCAGGGATCCTTGGGAGGGTTCTCCAGAAATATCAAGAACCAGTACAGTGGCGACACTGGCTACCTAACTTGCTAACAGTGTGCCCTGCTCCCACATGCCTCTGCGGACACACTCCTTCCAGGCAGGCCTCAGCTCCAGGTCCCCTTACACAGCAGACCCGGGCAAACCTTGCTAACAGCATGCATCCTGAACTCCTCCTACCCGCTTCTGTGGATACCCCCCCTGCAATATGCTCTTAGGAGAGCCCATCCAAAGCAGTGCCACAAGCCTGGCAGTGTGTAAGCAGCCCTCATAGGGGCCAACACCACTCCAAAGTGACCCCTGCCCTGGTGAGAGGGGAAGATAACCACGCAACAATCAGACTGTGGCCTTAGTAATAGGCTGGGAGCAACAACACAAGAAACAACAAGTGTTGGCAACAATGTAAAGAAAAAGAAACCCTCATGCACTGTTGGTGGGAATGCAAACTGTTGCAGGCATTGTGGAAAATAGTATGTAAGTTCGGCAAAAAATTAAAAACAAAACTATCATATGACCCAGTTATTACACTACTGGTATTTACCCGAAGATTAAGAAAATACGAATTAGAAAAGATATATGCACCCCTATGTTTATTGCAGTATTATTGATAATAGCGAAATTATGGAATCAACCCAAGTGTCCCATTGATAGATGAATAAAAACGATGTAGTACACACACACACACACACCCAATGGAATACTACTTACCATAAACAGAATGAAATCTTGCCATTTGTAGCAACATGGACGGAACCAGAGAGCATAATACTAAGTGAAACAAGTCAGAGAAAGACAAATACCATATGATTTCACTCATGTATGAAATTTAAGAAACAAAACAAAGGAAAAAAAAAAAAAAGACAAAGCAAGAAACAGGCTCTTAACTCTAGAAAACATACTAATGGTTACCAGAGGGGAGCTGGATAGGAGGGATGGGTGAAATAAGTGAAGGGGATTAAGAGTACACTTATAATGACCACTGAGTAGTATACAGAATTGCTTAATTACTGTATTATACACCTGAAGCTAATATAACACTGTATGTTATACCGGCTTTAAAATAAAATAAAAATAAAATAAAATAAAACTTTAAAAATGCTGAAAGTAAAGATAAAGAGAAAACCTTATAAGCAGCGAGAGAAAAATAATCCATTATCTACAGGCCACAATAAAACTGACAGCTGACTTCTCATCGGAAACAATGAAAGCCAAATGACAATGAGACAGTATATTCAACATGCTTAAAGAAAAAACACTATCTAGTAATAATATTTTTTTAAAAGATTTACTTATTTGGGGGGTGGAGCAAGATGGCAGAGGAGTAGGAGACCCGGATTTCGTCTGGTCCCAGGAATTCAGCTGGATAGGGATCAAACCATTCTGAACACCTAAGAACTCAACCGGAGATCGAAGAAAAGAATAGCAACAACTCTCTGAACAGAAAAGTGACCACTTTCTGGAAGGTAGGACGTGCGGAGAAGTGAATCCAAGGCGATATTAGATATTCAGGAGGATAGACGGTGGGGGAGGGGGCCTCCGTCCGCCACTTCTGGCAAGTGATAAAGCAGCGAGCACAAAATCGCAATTTTTAGAAGTTGGCACCACTGAGGGACGTCGCTCCGGTGGCTAAGCAGGGGGTGGAACCCTCGTGGGACAGTGTGGTCTCAGGACCCTCGGGGTCACAGAAAGACCGGGGGTGCCTGAATGTGGCAGAGCTCCCAGGTATCGGAGCGGGGAAGCCGGCTGCAGAGACAGAGCCGAGGCGCAGGCTCTCAGCTCGGAGTTGCCATAAACTGTGATCCGCGGCACAGTGGGGCCACTGCTCCTCCAGCAGGGACCCAACAAGCGGCAGATCCGGGGAGACTCCCCTTCCTCCCCCAGGAGGAGCGGCGCGAGAGCGCGCCGCATGGATCTGCTGGGTTTGGAGACTCCACACAGGGTCCTGCGCCAGAGATAGAAGCACTCGGTCACAGGCCACAGGCTGGGTGAGCACGAAGTGCGGCCGGAGACTGGGGAGACGGGAGTGACTGACTGCTTTTATCTGGGACTCACTGAGGAGTGGGGCCCTGAGTTCTCGGCTCCTCCGGGGCGGAGACTGGGAGGCCGCCATTTTCACTCTCGTCCTCCAAAGCCCAACGGAAAGCTTGCAGGGAACAAAAGCTCCCGAGAGCAAACCCAAGCAAATTACTTAGCACCGGACCGGCAAGGGCGGACTAATTCCGCCTCCAGCAAAGACATTTGGGAACCACGGCAACAGGCCCCTCCCCCAGAAGATCAGCAAGAACAGCCAGTCAAGACCAAGTTTACCGATCAAAGAGAACAGCAGAACTCCAGCGCTAGGGGAATACTGCACATACAATTCATGGCTTTTTTACCATGATTCTTTAGTCTTTCAAAGTTAATTATTTTTTTTTAACTTTTTTTTTTTGAATTTTTCTTTTTCCCTTTTTCAACCAACATCTTATCAATCCCTTTTTTAAAAAACATTTTTATTTTTCATTTTTAGAGTCATATTCTATCCCTTCATAGTAGTTACCCTGATTTTTGATATAAGTTGTTCTCTCTTTAAAATTTTGAGATACAGTTTCTTCTAACAGATCAAAACATACCCTAAATCTCTACTGTATGGCTTTTCTCTAGTCTCCTGCCTGATCACATTCTCTCTTTTTTTTTTCTTTTTTTTAAATCCTCTTCTTTCTTTTTTCAAACAACTTATCTTATCAATTCCTTTTATAAAATCTTTTATAATTTTCATCTTTACAGTAATATTCCATCCCTTCATCATACAACCCTTATTTTTGTACATATATAAGTTTTCCTTTCTTTAAAATTTTGGGAGGCACTTCCTTCTAACAGACCAAAATACACCCAAAATCTAGTGTGTGGCACTGATCTATGCACCATCCTGATCATATTCTGGTTTTTTTGGTTTTGTTCTGTTTTTGTTTGTTTTTATCTTTTTTTTTTTCTTTTTCTTTTTTCTTTCTTTCCCCTACTTTTCCCCTGTCTTTTCTGATTTGTTTAGAGTATATTTTCTGGGGACATTGTTACCCTGTTAGCATTTTGTTCTCGCATTCATCTGTTCTCCTCTGGACAAAATGACAAGACGGAAAAAATCACCTCAACAAAAAGAACAAGAGGCAGTACTGACTGCCAGGGACCTACTCAATATGGACATCAGCACGATGTCAGAACTAGAGTTCAGAATGATGATTTTAAAGATACTAAATGGGCTTGAAAAAAGCATGGAAGTTATTAGAGAAACCCTTTCTGGAGAAATAAAAGAACTAAAATCTAACCAAGTCGAAATCAAAAAGGCTATTAATGAGGTGCAATAAAAAATGGGGGCTCTAACTCCTAGGATAAATGAGGCAGAAGAGAGAATTAGCGATATAGAAGACCAAATGATGGAAAATAAAGAAGCTGAGAAAAAGAGAGATAAACAACTACCGGATCCCGACAGCAGAATTCAAGAGAGAAGCAATACCATAAGACGAAACAACATTAGAATAATTGGGATCCCAGAAGAAGAAGAAAGAGAGAGGGGGGCAGAAGGTATATTGGAGCAAATTATAGCAGAGAACTTCCCTAATTTGGGGAAGGAAACAGGCATCAAAATCCAGGAGGCACAGAGAACCCCTCTCAAAATCAATAAAAATAAGTCAACACCCCAACATCTAATAGTAAAACTTACGAGTCTCAGAGACAAAGAGAAAATCCTGAAAGCAGCTCGGCAGAAGAGATCCTACAATGGTAGAAACATTAGACTGGCAACAGACCTATCCACAGAGACCTGGCAGGCCAGAAAGGACTGGCATGATATATTCAGAGCACTAAATGAGAAAAATATGCAGCCAAGAATACTATATCCAGCTAGGCTGTCATTGAAAATTGAAGGAGAGATAAAAAGCTTCCAGGACAAACAAAAACTAAAGGAATTTGCAAACACGAAACCAGCCCTACAAGAAATATTGAAAGGGGTCCTCTAAGCAAAGAGAGAGCCTAAAAGTAACATAGACCAGAAAGGAACAGAGACAATATACAGTAACAGTCACCTTATAGGCAATACAATGGCACTAAATTCCTATCTTTCAATAGTTACCCTGAATGTAATTGGGCTAAATGCCCCAATCAAAAGACACAGGCTATCAGATTGGATAAAAAAACAAGACCCATCAATATGCTGTCTGCAAGAGACTCATTTTAGACGCAGACACCCCCAGACTGAAAGTGAAGGGATGGGAAACCATTTACCATGCTAATGGACACCAAAAGAAAGCTGGGGTGGCAATCCTTATATCAGACAAATTAGATTTTAAACCAAAGACTGTAATAAGAGATGAGGAAGGACACTATATCATACTTAAAGGGTCTGTCCAACAAGATCTAACAATTGTAAATATCTATGCCCCTAACATGGGAGCAGCCAATTATATAAGCTAATTAATAGCAAAAGCAAAGAAACACATAGACAACAATACACTAATAGTAGGGGATTTTAAGAGCCCCCTCACTGAATGGACAGATCATCTAAGCAAAAGATCAACAAGGAAATAAAGACTTTAAATGACACACTGGACCAAATGGACTTCACAGATATATTCAGAACATTCCATCCCAAAGCAACAGAATACACATTCTTCTCTAGTGCCCATGGAACATTCTCCAGAATAGATCACATCCTAGGTCATAAATCAGGTCTCAACCGGTACCAAAAGATTGGGATCATTCCCTGCATATTTTCAGACCACAATGCCGTGAAACTAGAACTCAATCACAAGAGGAAAGTCGGAAAGAACTCAAATACATGGAGGCTAAAGAGCATCCTACTAAAGAATGAATGGGTCAACCAGGAAATTAAAGAAGAATTAAAAAAATTCATGGAAACAAATGAAAATGAAAACTGAACACAATTGTTCAAAATCTTTGGGATACAGCAAAGGCAGTCCTAAGAGGAAAGTATATAGCAAAGCCTTTCTCAAGAAACAAGAAAGGTCTCAAATACACAACCTAACTCTACACCTAAAGGAGCTGGAGAGAGAACAGCAAATAAAGCCTAAACCCAGCAGGAGAAGAGAAATAATAAGAGCAGAAATCAATGAAATAGAAACGAAAAGAACAGTAGAACAGTAGAACAGATCAACGAAACAAGGAGCTGGTTCTTTGAAAGAATTAACAAGATTGATAAACCCCTGGCCAGACTTATCAAAAAGAAAAGAGAAATGACCCAAATCAACAAAATCATGAATGAAAGAGGAGAGACCACAACCAACACCAAAGAAATACAAACAATTATAAGAATATATTATGAGCAACTATATGTCAGCAAATTAGATAATCTGGAAGAAATGGATGCATTCCTAGAGATGTATCAACTACCAAAACTGAACCAGGAAGAAATAGAAAACCTGAACAGACCTATAACCACTAAGGAAACTGAAGCAGTCATCAAAAATCTCCCAACAAACAAAAGCCCAGGGCCAGATGGCTTCCCAGGGGAATTCTACCAAACATTTAAAGAAGAATTAATTCCTATTCTTCTGAAACTGTTCCAAAAAATAGAAATGGAAGGAAAACTTCCAAACTCATTTTATGAGGCCACCATTACCTTGATCCCCAAACCAGACAAAGACCTCATCAAAAAGGAGAATTACAGACCAATATCCTTGATGAACATGGATGCAAAAATTCTCACCAAAATACTAGCCAATAGGATCCAACAGTACATTAAAAGGATTACTCATCACAACCAAGTGGGATTTATCCCTGGGCTGCCAGGTTGGTTCAACATCTGCAAATTAATCAATGTGATACAACACATTAATAAAAGAAAGAACAAGCACCATATGATCCTCTCAATCGATACAGAAAAAGCATTTGACAAAGTACAGCATCCTTTCTTGATCAAAACTCTTCAGAGTATAGGGATAGAGGGTACATACCTCAATATCATAAAAGCCATCTATGAAAAACCCACAGCAAATATCATTCTCAATGGGGAAAAACTGAGAGCTTTCCCCCTAAGGTCAGGAACACAGCAGGGATGTCCACTATCACCACTGCTATTCAACATAGTATTAGAAGTCCTAGCCACAGCAATCAGACAACAAAAAGAAGTAAAAGGCATCCAAATTGGCAAAGAAGTCAAACTCTCACTCTTTGCAGATGATATGATACTTTATGTGGAAAACCCAAAAGACTCCACCCCAAAACTGCTAGAACTCATACAGGAATTCAGTAAAGTGGCAGGATATAAAATCAATGCACAGAAATCAGTGGCATTCCTATACACCAACAAGACAGAAGAAAGAGAAATTAAGGAGTCGATCCCATTTACAATTGCACCCAAAACCATAAGATACCTAGGAATAAATCTAACCAAAGAGGCAAAGGATCTGTACTCAGAAAACTATAAAATACTCATGAAAGAAATTGAGGAAGACACAAAGAAATGGAAAAATGTTCCATGCTCATAGATTGGAAGAACAAATATTGTGAAGATGTCAATGCTACCTAGAGCAATCTACACATTCAATGCAATCCCCATCAAAATACCATCAACTTTTTTCAAAGAAATGGAACAAATAATCCTAAAATTTGTATGGAACCAGAAAAGACCTCGAATAGCCAGAGGAATGTTGAAAAAGAAAACCAAAGCTGGCGGCATCACAATTCCAGACTTCAAGCTCTATTACAAAGCTGTCATCATCAAGACAGTATGGTACTGGCACAAAAACAGACACATACATCAATGGAACAGAATAGAGAACTCAGAAATGGACCCTCAACTCTATGGTCAACTAATCTTTGACAAAGCAGGAAAGAATATCCAATGGAAAAATGAGAGTCTCTTCAACAAAGAGTGCTGGGAAAACTGGACAGCCACATGCAGAAGAATGAAACTGGACCATTTCCTTACACCACACATAAAATAGACTCAAAATGGCTGAAAGGCCTAAATGTGAGACAGGAGTCCATCAAAATCCTAAAGGAGAACACAGGCAGCAACCTCTTCGACCTTAGCCGCAGCAACTTCTTCCTAGAAACATCGCCAAAGGCAAGGGAAGTAAGGGCAAAAATGAACTATTGGGACCTCATCAAGATAAAAAGCTTCTGCACAGCAAAAGAAACAGTCAACAAAACCAAAAGACAACCGAAAGAATGGGAGAAGATATTTGCAAATGACATATCAGATAAAGGGCTAGTATCCAAAATCTATAAAGAACTTATCACATTCAACACCCAAAGAACAAATGATCCAATCAAGAAATGGGCAGAAGAAATGAACAGACATTTTCCCAAAGAAGACATCCAAACGGCCAACAGACACATGAAAAAGTGCTCAACATCGCTCGGCATCAGGGAAATCCAAATCAAAACCTCAATGAGATACCACCTCACACCAGTTAGAATGGCTAAAATTAACAAGTCAGGAAATGACAGATGTTGGCGGAGATGCGGAGAAAGGGGAACCCTCCTACACTGTTGGTGGGAATGCAAGCTGGTGCAGCCACTCTGGAAAACAGTATGGAGGTTCTTCAAAAAGTTGAAAATAGAGCTACCATACGATCCAGCAATTGCACTACTGGGTATTTACCCCAAAGATACAAATGTAGGGATCCGAAGGGGTACGTGCACCCCAATGTTTATAGCAGCAATGTCCACAATAGCCAAACTGTGGAAAGAGCCAAGATGTCCATCGACAGACGAATGGATAAAGAAGATGTGGTATATATATATATACAATGGAATATTATGCAGCCATCAAAAAGAATGAAATCTTGCCATTTGCAACGACATGGATGGAACTGGAGGGTATTATGCTGAGCAAAATAAGTCAATCAGAGAAAGACATGTATCATATGACTTCACTGATATGAGGAATTCTTAATCTCAGGAAACAAACTGAGGGTTGCTGGAGTGGTGGGGGGTGGGAGGGATGGGTGGCTGGGTGATAGACATTGGGGAGGGTATGTGCTATGGTGAGCGCTGTGAAGTGTGCAAGACTGTTGAATCACAGATCTGTACCTCTGAAGCAAGTAATACATTATATGTTAAAAAAGAAGAAGAAGATAGGAGGGGAAGAATGAATGGGGGGAAATCAGAGGGGGAGATGAACCATGAGAGACTACGGACTCTGAAAAGCAAACTGAGGGTTCTAGAGGGGAGCGGGGGGAGGATGGGATAACCTGGTGATGGGTATTAAAGAGGGCACGTTCTGCATGGAGCACTGGGTGTTATATGCAAACAATGAATCATGGAACACTACATCAAAAACTAATGATGTAATGTATGGTGATTAACCTAACATAATAAAAAAAAAAGATTTATTTATTTTACAGAGAGAGAGAAAGAGCACGCGCATGCACGGGGGGTGGGGGGGCTGAAGGGAGGCAGACAGAGAGAGAGTCCCAAGTAAACTCTACGCTCAGTGCAGAGCCCAAGGTGGGGCTTGATCTCACAACCCTGAGATCATGACCAGAGCCGAAACCAAGAGTCAGACGCTGAACCAACTATGCTACCCAGGTGTCCCTCAACTAATAATCATATATCTAGCAAAGTGATCTTTCAAAAATAAAGATGATTATAGTAAATAAGTGAGACAGAAAAGGTAACGTATTTTATGATTCTACTTATATGAATTATACAAAATAGGCAATTTTATAGAGACATAATGCAGATTGGTGGTTGCCAAGGGCTAGGGGGAGAATGGGATGGGGGAGTAAATGCTTAATGCATGGGGTTTTATTTTAGAGTGATGAAATGTTTTGGAACTAGATAGAGATGGTGGCTGCACAACATTGTGAATGGCACAGTGAATGCCACTGAATCGTTCGATTTAAAATATTTATTTTATATTCTGTGAATTTCACCTTAAGAAAAGGAATATGAAATATATTTCCAGATAAACAAAAACAGAGAATTCACAGCAGGCTGGCCTCACCAGAAATAATAAAGCAAGTTCCTCAGACTCAAAGGAAGTGACACCTAACATTAGTTAAAATCCTCATGAAAAAATGAGTAGCTCAAGTAAAGGACTTAGCCAAATGCAGATTACGCAGTAGGCTTGTCAATTTAATTTTCCTAGGCACTCTGCTCTATGTTTCTGGAGAAATGAACCTATTATTTCCAGATGAAAAACAGATAATATGGCAAGAAAAGCACAAAATGGGATATTCTTTCTCTAGTGCCTAATTTTCTTACTTCTGAATAGATCCACTTTGTCATCAATACCCTGGGTCCTTCCATGGCCTTCTTTTATACTACGTCAGGCTTCACACTGGCACTCACAGACTCCAAATATGTGTAGCTATATTAGGTTTCCTTATTTCTTGTGCCCTTTTTCCATTTTAGTTCTATTGAAAAAGACAGAGGGTAAATTGGAAGAGGAAAACCTTCTCCTTCCCCTTGGAGGCCTGGGAGAGAAAAGAAAGACCATGGATGTAGAGAGGTAGGCAGTGAAATGTGTGCTCAGAACTCCCCACACTCCAGCACATTAAGATGGAGTGAGATAGGCAGTAGTTAGGAGGGCAAAGTGTCATCGTCAAGTTGGAAGGACGTTAAGTAGCCTTTGGTTCCCATTATAGGATACATCCTGAGTAGGGTGTGATAGGGCCCTTGCAGAAGACAAGGGGGCCCCACAAGTTGCGGGATATATGGAATCCAGGAACTCTTTGAAGGACATGACAGAGACTCAAGAAATCTATGGAGGGAGCAAGATCCAAAGGAGGACAGTTGAAAAGGAGAGGTTCTTGTACCATGACTGAGATGAAACATAACACAAATTCTTCAGCTACAGAATGCCAAAAAAAAGGAGCCAGCTAAAGCAGATTCACTGGATACCAGCCAGCTCACATTCATGAAGGGACCAGGGACCATCCTCCTCCCCAAGTTATAAAGATCTTTTTCCATACCTCAGACACCACCTTAACAGAGGATGGGCGTAGAGAGGGGAATCTAAATGACTGAATAATTATTCAAAGAAACAATTTACAATGTACTAAGTTTTGAACCAGACTGCTTTAAAACTAGCTTTTTTTCATTCTATTAAACAGAACTCATAAAGGATATAACATATTTTTAATAAACTATATTTTTAATGCACATCTCAGTGTAGTATGAGTAATTCTGTGACCCTTATACATATGAAATCACTGAATAAAGTTAATGGACAAAAAAATATGGAGTAAGATGTGAGGAGGTAAATGAGAGTCAGACAATGTTCAAATTCTCTAAAGAATTTATAAGCACAAAATTGACTTTACTAGAATAGCACTGGCATTGGGCAAAATTCATCTTCATAGTTTTGGACATCTCTGTCCAAAGAGCATTCACTGAGTACTCGTGGTAGGAGCTACAGGAACTCTGCTAAATAAAACAAGTTTGCAAGGCGCTTATATCTTGGTTCCACCCTACCTTCTAATGCCAGAAGTCAACCTACAAAATTCTGCTTTCAAGAAAGTTCTGGGGGCGCCTGCGTGGCTCAGTCGTTGAAGCGTCTGCCTTCAGCTCAGGTCATGATCCCGGGGTCCTGGGATCGAGCCCCGCATCGGACTCCCTGCTCCGCAGGGGACCTGCTTCTCCCTCTCCCTCTCCCCCTGCTTGTGTTCCCTCTCTCGCTGTGTCTCTCTCTGTCAAATAAATAAAATCTTAAAAAAAAAAAAAAGTTCTGATATCTGTCAAATATACCTTATTATAAATTACTGTATTCACTCTCCAGGAAAAAAAAAATATCCAAGTGGGTATACACCCACCAGGGTTAGTTTAACCGGGTTAGTTTTGTAATTGACCAAATTAACAGAAAAACGGAGAAAACGCTGATCAAGATCATATATACAAGTATTTGACAAAACTTAACACCAATTTATGACACTCTTAGCAGACTAGGAATAAAAGGAAATTTCCTTGAACCAGAAGAGTATTTACAAAAATACCTACACCATATTATCATACTTACTCATGAATTACTGAATATATACCCCTAAGACTGAGAATGGGACAAAGATCACTCACCACCACATCTATTCAACCTTCTACTACGTTTAACAATCATAATTAGGCAAGAAAAAAGAGGGGTATGAGGATTTAAAATGAAGAAAACTGTTCATATGCAGATAATATATTTGTAAACATAATTCAGTGTCAAATTCTCAGCAGTTTTAATTGTGGAAATAGACTAATTCTAAAATTTATAAGGAAATATAAATAGCTACAAACAGCTAAGGCAATGCTGAAGAAGAAAAAGATGGAGGATTCATTTGCATTATCAGATCAAGACTTATTATAATATAGATATGGTAATTAAGATAGAGTGGGATTGACACAGGAAATCAAAACAATGGGAAAGGACATAAAGTCAGAAAAACATATATTAACATGAATAGGTCTGAAAACACAATGTGGAGTGGAAAAAAAAGATGAGTTGCAGAACTGTAAGTCCATCAGGTTCCCAGTTATTTAAAAATCTAAAACACAGAGCAACATTAAGTAGTGTTCATATATACAAATTTATGTGGTAAAAATATAAAACCATGAACTCTATGGATATAGAGTGACTGCCTCTGGGGACAAAGTATCTGTAATATTCTGATTATTTTGTTGAAAAAAATCCTGAGGCAAAATGACAAAATATTAAAACATGCTAATTTGGGGAGCTGGGTATGTGGCTGCTTATTCTACTTCTCCCTCCCTTTTCCTAGATTTTAAAATAATAAAGAAGAAAAACAAGAGAGACAGAGGAAGAAGCAGCTCTTTATTAGTTCTATTTTGTGTTTTTCTAACTCACTGACTTGAACTTTATTCTTACCAATTCCTTTTTTAATTTTCTCATTTTGTTTCTAATTACTAGAATGGTGTATTTTGTTCATTTACTTTCATTCTTTTATGTTTATTAACATATTTTTTTCAGCCTGTAGGTTTTCTTCTGTTATTTTTTAAGATGTTCTGTAACAAATTTTATGCCCCCATTGATCTGAGTTGCTTATGCTAGTTAAAAAAATTCCATGTGAATGTTTTTCTTTTTGAATCTTTTATTATTAACTTCATATTTAATTGCATTGTGGAACTACTCCCATGTATAGTTTCTACTTTTGAAAAAAAAATTTTTTAAAGATTTTATTTTATTTTATTTATTTGACAGTGAGAGAGGGAACACAAGCAGGGGGACTGGGAGAGGGAGAAGCAGGCTTCCTGCTGAGCAGAGAGCCTGATGTGGAACTTGATCCCAGAACCCTGGGATCATGACCTGAGCCGAAGGCAGACGCTAACAACGGAGCCACCCAGGCGCCCCTCTACTTTTGAAATTTATTGAATTTTATTCACACCTAATACACGGTCAGTTTCTAGGTTATTTCAATATCCAAATAAGAGATAGTAACTGTTTCCAGGCTATAAGCTATCTTAATCTATTAGCTCTATCAAATTATTATTGGTAGATATATATATATATATTTTTGTCTAGCTCATCTAGCATGAGCTAAGACAGATGAAAGTTTCCCTACTGATATGTATCTTCTTATTTTCAGTGTTCCTTATAGTAAATTTGCTGCAGGTTATTTGATAAGGAAGCAGTCCTAAACTATTTATCTTTATTATCTATTGCACTCATTTTAAAACACTGTTCTTTTTGTTTGTTTAAAGCCTACGTTTGACTTTTATCTTACCTGATATTAACACAGACTTTTCCTTTCTTTTAAAGTGAAATTTTGGACAACCACTTTGGAAAACTGCTTGGCAGTATCAATAAAAGGTAACCTATGTATGTGACCTATAACTGAGCAATTCTACTTTTGGTTTATATACAAAAGAATGTGTACATATGTGCAACAAAAGACATCTACAAGAAAGTTCATAGCAATAATATTTGTAATTGTCCTCAAATAAAAACTACCTAAATGGCAATCAATAATAGAATGGATAAATAAAATTGTCTTTTATTCACATAATTGAATAATATAAAGCAATGAAATTAACCAAACTACCAACTACATGCAATAATTCAACATGAATCTGACAAACATAGTATTAGGCAAAAGAAGCCAGACACAGAGTATATACATTAATAAGGTTCAAACTTAGGCAGAGATAATCTGTGGTGATAGCAGTTAAATAGTGCTTAGCCCTGGGATAGGGGTGATGACCTTGGAAAGGTGCAGAAGAAATCTCATGGCTGTTAGGGTAATGTTCTAATTGTTGATCTATTGCTTTTGTAAGTTACACAGTGTGTTCACTTTGAAAATTAACTGAGTTTGAAGAAAAAACTGGATAAGTAGAGAAGCTGCTAATTGGGACACATAATCAAAGAAAGGTATATCTCAGTATATGAAAGCTTTGAGCTGAGGGTGAAATAGCAGTAAAGTGAGATATGTTTAATAGCTAAGAGTGCAGGATAAATCTGTAAAGAGAAAGATTCCAAAGGAAGTATGAAGGATGAAGTTCTGAGGAAAAGGAATTATCCTTGAAGAGGAGGCAGACATCAACTTCTTTTTTTTTTTTTTAAGATTTTATTTATTTGAGAGAGAAGGCATAAGCAGGGGGGAGGGGCCGAGGGAGAAGCAGACTCCCTGCTGAGCAGGGAGCCCCATGCAGGGCTCCGATGCAGGGCTTGATCCCAGGATCCTGAGATCATGACATGAGCTGAAGGCAGATGCTTAACAGACTGAGCCACCCAGGCGTCCTGATATCACTTACTTTAAGAGTAAAATAAACAAGGAACCATGGATTCAAGTCACTAAAACCACAAATATTCACAAAAACTATGCATACCAGGCATAGAATGTTCTAGGGGTTGGAAACACACCAGTAAACCAAATAAAACATATTCTCTGTTCACATTTCAGTGCCTAAAATTATAATAATTTACCAGAAATTATTAGACTGTGGCCCAATCTATAGTAAATACTCGTTGAAAAATATAATTATGTAGGGTCATTTGAGAGACACGTATCTATTTCTTCAGATATTCTAGTATTCTTTAAAATTATGTATGACACATATAGAATAATGTGGTAAAATGCACTAATTTTTTTTTTTAAGATTTTATTTTTAAGTAATCTCTGCACCCAACGTGGGGTTCAAACTCACAACCGCAAGATCAGGTGTCACATGCTCTACTGACTGAGCCAGCCAGGCACCCCTAAGATGCATTAATCTTAAGTGTACAACATGATACACTTTTATACCTTTAAATATTTATGTAATCAGGTCAAAATAACCACATTTTCAGCACTCCAGAGGATTCTCTCATATCCCTTCCCAGTTAACATCCTTTTAGGGGTAACTACTATCCTGATTTCTAGCACAGATTAGTTTTCCCAGCTTTCAAACTACATATAAATGGAACCGTCTATTTTGTCTCTGGCTTCTCTCACTCCAATGTTTGTGAAATTTATCTATATTGTTGTGAGTAACCAGTATCTGTCATTTTTTTTTTTTTTTAATTGTTGTGTGGTCTTCCATTTCACGAAAGGGATAATTTATTCCTTTTTCTGATAATCTTCATTTGCATTCTTTCCAATGCTGGCTATTTTAACATATATTCTTTATTTTATCCTTTATCAAAACAGACCATCAAAATAGCTGGGTTTGTCAACTACAAGAGGTCACACTATATTTACTGCCCTAGGTACCAAAGAAAAGCTTACTTCTCCTAAGAAAAGTTCATTTTTATTTACAATGCAAATTATTGTCCTCAAATAAAAACTACCTAAATGGAAAAGTTCATTTTTATTTACAATGCAAATTATGTAATGAATTTTTTGCTCTGGTTTGTTTCACCTATAATAATGAAATTGAAAACTGAAGCCCAACTTTAATCTCTCTGAATGAACACCTTTCTGCATTACCATATTTTTTTTTTTAAAGATTTTATTTATTTATTTGACAAATAGACCGGGAGAGAGGGAACACAAGCAGGGAGAGTGGGAGAGGGAGAAGCAGGCTTCCTGCCGAGCATGAGCAGGGAGCCCAAGCAGGAGTGCAGGGCTCAATCCCAGGACCCTGGGACCAAGACCTGAGCCTAAGGCAGACCCTTAACAACTGAGCCACCCAGGCATTCCTGCATTACCATATTTTAACTCTTTCCTGGTCTTAATCTTCCAACTCTATTTCCTCTGAAAAAGCTTTATCTATAGAGGATTTTCCAATTTACTATATGGATTACTATAATTCTTTTAAACTACACTGTAGAATAAAGCAGAGAACAAACATACTACTTAAAATTTACCTGGGATTCAGTCATTTCCTCTTCTTTCTGGTAAAAGACAGGGCTTGAAAAGGCAGAACTGGGAAAGAGAAGAAAAGCCATTAGACCAGGCATGCTTTGTGGTTTCAGAACCTGCACCCACAAGGTGGACTAAAGGTCACCCTGTAAATGATTCTTGGATCCATCAGAAAGGCCAAGAATATTCATACCAGAGGTGCTGATAGGTATAAGGATGACTGGTATGATTATGCTTAGCTTAGGCATAAGGTGGATAAGAATAAAAGTTCATATGTGGGAGATGTCCCATGAATTTGTCAATAGTTCTGTATCAGAAAAAAAACAGTTCATAAGGAACAGGAAGATATATAGCTTCATGAAAGAACATAACCAAGAAAATTATGAAATTTACAAAATAACTAAGGTATTTTAAAGTATTGAGACATTACCAACTAAATGGGAATTTAACCAAAATGGTAATATATTTCAAGGAAGGAGTAAGGAGAAGTTTGTGTCTGAGTGATGTGTATCAGAGATATTGGTGGTGGTAAGAGAGTTATATTCTTATTTGCTATAGTAAAATATATATATATAAATCTGAAAAGTGTCAAATAACAACATGATTTGGAAAAACTGAAGAAATATAAGAAATCACACTTAGGAGCTGAAAGTGCTTCTCTTTGGGATCAGCAATTAGGGATGGGGAAAACAGAAACAGGGTATAGTTTTTCATATTATTACAAGTCTAGTAGCACTATTTCGTTTTTTAAAATAAAATTCACATATTTTCCCCAAAATAAAATTTAATCAAGAAAACACGTATCATTGCAATCAATTCAAGCAATACTACAGTGTATAATGAACAACACAGATGTCCTCCCCTGTCCCCATGCACAGTCCCTTTCCCAGTTTTAATTTGATTAAGGAAAATTAATCTATTAATTTATTCAGCAAAAAATTTTTTTTGGTTGTTGTTGGCTTGTAATTGATTTTTGTCACTCATTTCAAGTTTTTTCTTAAAGCATCTTTTTAAAAAATCACTAGAACAGATGAATTATAGTGGAAAAGAACAGTGACCTGAGATTTGCTTTCTAGTCTCTCTACCACTAATAAGCACTGTGACCCTGGGAACCCCACATTCTTAGAACCATCATAATCAATCTTTAAAAGAGGACAGCAGAATAAGATGGATGTCTCAGTAGTTCCCCAGCAACAACAGTGCAAAATCCTGTAAAGAAAATTTGATACCTTGCTAAGGATAGAGAACCAGCATATTCCAAGCCATATGTGGCAGATAATGTTACCAAAAATAGCCATTGTCCTCACCTTATTCCTTGAAAACTAAACCTTAATTTTTTTCACAGGGCAATATACCTCCTCCCAAGGATGAATCATGATTGATCTAGGTCAGTGAAAGTAATCCTATTCCCCTTTTCCAGTTACACACTTTCCCAGCATCCCTTGCAGCTATGAGTTACAATGTGACACAATATTGGCTAACAGGAGTTAAGGTATTTATTAGGGGGGAAGGGTTATGGAAAAATTTGTGATATTTTATTTATTTTTTCTGCATATTATCTCCTGAACATAGCAGCCCCTTGGACCTGGGGGTGTATACCAGCACATTCTGTTGTCAGGACTGTTCCAGTTCTAGTACTGGGCATGGGTCTATGTGGGCACAGATAAAAAAGGAATTATTATATTAAGAGCAATTGCTTACAGTGAATTGAAGTCATCAACCAGCTTAAGAGTGGACACCAATTAGGACTCCCCCAACTCTCTTTCCTCTTTCCCTAAATCATTAAATTTCTCAAGGCAAGAAACAGAAAGTGGGGAAAAAATGACTCCATTAATTTCTTTGAAGCACCTAATGATGGTTTTATTTTTTTAAGATTTTATTTATTTATTTGAGAGAGAGAATGAGATAGAGAGAGAGAGCATGAGGGGGGGAGGGTCAGAGAGAGAAGCAGACTCCCTGCTGAGCAGGGAGCCCGATGTGGGACTCGATCCCGGAACTCCAGGATCATGACCTGAGCTGAAGGCAGTCGCTTAACCAACTGAGCCACCCAGGCGCCCCTAAAAAAAAAAAGAATTTCTAATAGCAACAGTATGTGAACTGGATGGTTCAACAAAAATGACTTTATATTTTGTTAAGGACTTACAAATGAGGAAAAGAAATGAGAGCTTTTAACGAGGGTTTCTTCTCTGTCACCTTCAACACAGTTATGTCCTACATTTATATAATAGTACAAGTAAATAAATTTGTCTCATTCTGCCTTCCATTTTGGGTTCCACCTCCATCCTCAATTGAAATCTATAAAAAAGATTGCTAGGAATGTGATTGGGATTGCATTTAATCTATAGATCAAATTAAAGAGAAATGAAAAAATGAGTCTTCCAATCCATGAATATAGTATATTTCTCCACTTATTTTTTATTCCTTTCATCACAGTTTTGTTTTCAGCATATAGTGCCTACACATATTTTTTTTTTTTAAGATTTTATTTATTTGACAGAGAGAGAAAGACAGCGAGAGAGGGAACACAAGCAGAGGGAGTGGGGGAGGGAGAAGCAGGCTTCCCGCTGAGCAGAGAACCCGATGTGGGGCTCGATCCCAGGACCCTGGGATCATGACCTGAACCGAAGGCAGACGCTTAACGACTGAGCCACCCAGGCGCCCCTGCCTACACATATTCTGTGAGATTTATTTTTAAGTATTTTATTTTGGGGTGTGTTAATAAATTTTTATTTTAAACTCCAATTGTTCATTGCTGGAATATAAAAATGATTTAACTTTATATACTGATTATGTATCCTATAACCATGCTAAATTCATTTAAGAGGTCTAGGAACTTTTTTGTAGGTTCTTTGAGGTTTTCTATCTAAATAATTGTGTTGTCTGCAACAGAAACAGCTGTATTTCTTCCTTTCTGATTTGTATGCCTCTGTCCTTCTCTTGCTTTATTGCACTAGTTAGGACTTCCAATACAATGGTGAACAATGGTGGTGTCAGAGGACATCTTCACTTTGTTGCCAATCTTAGAAGTAAAGCATTATCTCAGCACTAAGTACAATATAAGCTCTAGGATTTGGTTTTTGTTTTGTTTTTTTTTTTAAATGATCTTTAGTAAAGAACATTTCCTTCTGCTGTTCATTTGCTGAGAATTATTTTTTTCATTAATAAATACTGAATTTTGTCAAGTGCTTCTTTTGCATCTATCAAGATGATCATACAATACTTCTTTAGTCTCTTCTGGTGAATTACAGTAACTAATTTTCAAATAATGAACTTAAAATTTATCTTGGGGCACCTGGGTGCCTCAGTTGGTTAAGTGGCCAACTCTTGATATTGGCTCAGGTCATGATCTCAGGGTCCTGGGACTGAGCCCTGTGTTGAGCTCCCCACTCAGTGGGGAGTCTGCTTGAGGATTCTCTCTCCCTGTTTATGCTCTCTTAAATAATCTTTAAAAAAATTATCTTGTATTTCCAAAATGAACCTATTTAGACATGTTATATTATCCTTTTTATATTGGTAGATTCAATTTTTCAATTCAATGTTGAGGATTTTTGTTTCTAAGTCCATGAGAAATACTAGTCTGCAGTTTTCTTTTCTTGTAATGTCTCTGTCTGGTTTTGATATCAGGGTAAGGCTGGTCTCATAACATGAGTTGGAAAGTGTTCCGGTTCTTCTACTTCCTGGAAAAGTTTACATACTATTGTTATGATTTCTTCCTTAGATGTTTGCTATTTCACTTGTGAAATTATCCGGGTGTGTAGTTTCCTTTTTAGAAAGTCTTTTTGTTTATTAAGATATAATTGAGGGGCGCCTGGGTGGCTCAGGCAGTTAAGGGTCTGTCTGCCTTCGGCTCAGGTCATGATCCCAAGGGTCCTGGGATCAAGCCCTGCATCAGGCTCCCTGCTAAGTGAGAAGCCTGCTTCTCCCTCTCCTGCTCCCCCTGATTGTGCTCACTCCCTCTGTCAAATAAAATCTTAAAAAAAAAAAAAAAAGTATAAGTGATATATGGCATTATATAGGTTTCAGGTGTACAATATAATGATTCAACATTTGAGTACATTGTGAAAGGATCACCAAAATAAGTCTAGTTAATATCTAACACCTTACATAGTTACAAGAATTTTTTTATTGTGTGAAAACTTTTAAGATCTACTCTCTTAGCAGCTTTCACATATGCAATACAGTACTGTTAACTATAGTCACCATGCTGTACATTACATCCCTAGGACTTAAAACCAGAAGTTTGTACCTTTTGACTACCTTCACCTATTTCTCTCATCCTCTACCCTACCCTCTGCCTCTGGCAACCACCAGTCTGTTCTCTTTATCTATGAGCTTGGTATTTTAGGGTGGCATTTGTCTATTTTTTTTTTTTAGATTTCACATATAAGTGAAATCATACAGTACTTCTCTTTCACAGACTTATTTCACTTAGCATAATGCCCTCAAGGTCCATCCGTGTTGTCACAAATGGCAAGATTTCATTTTTTTTTTTTTTTTTTGACAGAGAGAGATAGTGAGAGCAGGAACACAAGCAGGGGGGAGTGGGAGAGGGAGAAGCAGGCTTCCCACGGAGCAGGGAGCCCGATGCGGGGCTCGATCCCAGGACCCTGGGATCATTACCTGAGCCGAAGGCAGACGCTTAACGACTAAGCCACCCAGGCTCCCCAAGATTTCATTCTTTCTTATGGCTGAATAATATCGCATTGTATGTATGTATACATTCATTCACACACACACACATTTTCTTTACCTATTCATCTATCAATGGGACACTTAGGTTGCATCCATATCTTGGCTATCGTAATAATGCTGCAACAAACATGGGGTTACATATATCTAAGTTAGTGTTTTTGTTTTCTTCAGATAAATACCAAGAAGTGGTAGGGGCGCCTGGGGGTTTATATTGGCTCTACCAATATAAATAAATAAAATCTTTAAAAAAAAAAAAAATACCAAGAAGTGGTATTGCTGGATCATATGGCATTTCTATTTTTATTGAGGAACCTCCATACTATTTTCCATACTGGCTCTACCAATTTACATTCCAATCAACAATGCATAAGTGTTTCCTTTTCTCTCCATCCTTGCCAACACTTGTTATTCCCTATCTTTTCAATAATAGCCATTCTAACAGGTGTGAGGTAACACCTTATTGTGGCTTTGATTTGCATTTCCCTAAACACTGAAGATCACTAATCACTGAATATCACTTTATCTTTTTATGTATCTGTTGGCCATATGTATGTCTTTTTTGGAAAAATGTCTATTCAGATCTCCTGCCCATTTTTAAAATTGGATATTGTGGGGTTTTATGCTATTGAGTTTTATGTGTTCTTTATATATTTTGGATATTAATTCCTTATCAGGTATGTGATTTGCAGATATTTTCTCCCCTGTAGTAGACTGCTTTTTCATTTTGTTGGTTTCCTTTGCTATGCATAAGCTTTTTAGTTTTATGTAGTCTCACTTGTTTGTTTTTAATTTTGTTGCTTTTGTATCATAGGTTTTTAAACAACAAATTCGAATTTCATTAATAATACAATGATTCAGGTTATTTCTTATTGAGTAAATATTGGTAGTTTGTGTCTTTCAAAAAAAGTACCCATTTTACCTAACACACTTACTGAAGAGACTTTCTTTTTTCCATTGGATATTCTTTCCTGCTCTGTTGAAGATAGTTGACCATATAGTTGTGGGTCCACTGGAGAATTCATGGACTTTGAGTATCTGTAGTATTCCTTTAGTGTCCCTTTCAAGGTCTATCAGGTGAGTGAGACCCTGTCTTTCAACTCCAAAAATGGCAATTTGTGTTTTGTCTCCTTTTCTCATGGTCAGACCATCCAGAGGTTTAACAATTTTATTGATCTTTTCAAAGGACTAGTTTTGATTCACTGATTTTCTCCATTATTTGTTTTCAATTTTATTGAATTCTGCTGTAGTCTTTAATATCCATTTCTTTTTATTTGCTTTGGGTTTAATTTGCTCCTTTTCTCCCATAGTTTCTTAAGTGGAAGTCAGTGGTGATCTGAACTTTTTCTAATTACTTATAGCATTTTAGTACTATGAATTTCCCTCCAAGTACTGAGTTAGCTGTCCCACATGTTATGATATGTTGCATTTCCATTCAAAATATTT
The DNA here is from genome assembly GCF_004348235.1 of Phoca vitulina. Taxonomy (NCBI): domain Eukaryota; kingdom Metazoa; phylum Chordata; class Mammalia; order Carnivora; family Phocidae; genus Phoca; species Phoca vitulina. The sequence goes on along the minus strand of NW_022589761.1, from coordinate 7,483,774 downwards.
TTTAATTTCCTGTGAGATTTCCTCTTTGACTCATGGGCTATTTAGAAGTATGTTGTTTAATTTCCAAGTGTTTGAAGATGACCCAGATATCTTTCTGTTCTTGATTTCTAGCTTTATTCTGGAATGGTCTGAGAACACATTTTAAATGACTTCTATTGCTTTGAAATTACTAAAGTTTGTTTTATGGCCCAGAGTATGATCTATCTTGGTGAACGTTCATGTGTACTTGAGGAAGACACATATTTTGCTCTTGTTGGGTGGAGTGTTCTATAAAGATCATTAACATCTGAACACCAAAAAATTGACATTAAACACTTGAATGTTGGCTGATAAATGTTTGTTAGGTCTTCTATAACCTTACTGACCTTTTGCCTCCTTTTTTCATCAATTACTGAGAGAGGAGCTTTAAAGCTCCCAATTATAAGTGTGCATCTGTCTATTTCTCCTTTCAGTTCTATCAGGTTTTGCTTCATTTGTTAGCTACACCTACATTTTGGAACTGTCATGTCTTCTTAGAGAAGTGACCCCTTTATCATGACATAATGTCTCTTTTCATCCCTGATAAATATTCCTTGTTTTGAAATCTACTTGTCTAATATTAAAATTGCTACTCTATCTTCCTTTTGGTTCATATATCTTTGATATATTTTTCTCTGTCATTTCCTCTCAATGCATCAATCTTTATATTTAAAATGGGTTTCTCGTAAACAGCATTTAGGAGATCTTTTATCCAATGTTGCTAAACATCTTTATCTTTTAACTGGTGTGTTTAGATCAACATTTAACATAATCATTGGTATAGCTGGATTAAAATCTATCATCTTAGCTGTTTTCTATTTGCTCCATTTGTTCCGTTTCTTTGTCCCCACATTTTCTGCTTTGGCTTGGCTTAATTGAGTACTTTTTATTATTCCATTTTTCTCTTGTACTGAATTATTATTTGTACCTCTTTAAAAAAATGTTAGTGGTTTCCCTAGGTTTTACAATATACTACACTGCTTTACTTGTACTAGAGTAAATTTATAATGATCCATTCCAAATTCCTCCCTCCCATCCTTTGTGCTATAGTTGTCATAACATCTCAGACGAGATGTGCTAGTCATGGCAAATGTTATTTTTCTTCCTCCTTTGCAAAGAACTTACTGTGATATATAGCAATTTGTTCAATTTCTGAACTACCATGTATTATTACCTCCTAAAATGAGCTCCAATACAGTTAAAATACACATAACAATTTAGGCATCGCCAACACCACCATCACCATCTATGCCCGCCTGAATCCAAATTTTGCCTAATATCCAAAAATCACTGAGAGCCCTACCCCTGGCTACATTTACACAGCAATTCTCTAGATAGCCTGAGCTAACTTGCACACTGGGGATTTGGCTCCATGGTGGTAACTGAGTATTTTATTTCCACCACCACCCAAACTTTTCCCCAGTCTTCACTCCACTACTTTCATGTGTCTGTGGATTCCATTGGGCAACAAATGTTTAAATCACATGCAGGATGTGCCATTTATAATTCTGTGTCTTTCTTTAAAAGTAGAGAGCATTTGTCAACTACACTCACATTTAAAAATTTTTTTTAAAAAAAGCTAAGAAAAGAAAAAAAAAAGAGCACTTGTTCCCTTTAAAAGCCACTGTATATCATTTCCCCACCACCTGGAAACCCTGTCCTGATTACTGATCAGCTCCATCATTCACTAAACCAATTCCTTCTTGTCCTATAAGAAGTCAAATTAAGAACTACTTTATCCCTTGACTGAGAGATCTCTCCCTCTCTGGATCTATTTTATTCCCATATTCAGGATGCTCAAAAAACACCAAGCAGGGTAAATACCAAAAATCCATACACAGGCATATCATACAGAAATTAAAGAAAACCAAAAGAAAAAAAAGAGAGAGAGAGAAATGATCAAAGAAGCCAGAGAAAAAGAACAACTTCTGGATACAGCCACAAGGATAAGAATTACAGCAGAATTCTCATCAGAAACCATATAAGCAAAACAAGAGTGGAGTGAAATATTTAAAGTATTAAAAGAAAATCCCACCAACCTAGAATTCACTAACCGAGGAAATTATCCTTCAAAAGTGAAGGAAACTAATATTACACAGTATGTTAACTAACTGGAATTTAAATAAACGTCTTTAAAAAAAGTGAAGGAGAAATAGGGACACCTGGGTGGCTCAGTCGGTTAAGTGTCTGCCTTCTTTAGGCAGAAGAAAAATGATATAGGTCAGAAACTTGGACCTACATAAAGAAAAGCAGCACATGAGAGAAGAAATAATGAAGGTAAAATAAAATCTTCTGGCTCTTTCATTCTTAATTTATCTAAAAGATAATGTTTATTGGGGGGCCTGGGTGGCTCAGTTGGTTAAGCATCTGACTTTGGCTCAGGTCATTATCTCAGGGTCCTGAGACTGAGCTCAGTGGGGAGTCTGCTTCTTCCTCTCCCTCTGCCCCTCCCCCGGCTCATGCACTCTCTCCATAATAAATAAATAAAACCTTTAAATAAATAAATATAAAAGATGTTTATTTAAAGAAATAATTGTACTAGGTGATTAGGTGCTTATATGCATTAGGTGATTATAGCACATGCATGAGTGAAATGATGACAGGAATGTCACAGGAATGAGAAGGTGGACTTGGGAATACAGTCAACCCTTGAACAACACAGGTTTGAACTGTGTAGGTCTATTTATATAGGGATATTTTTCAATAAATGCAGTACAGTACTGTAAATGTATTTTCTCTTCCTCATGATTTTCTTAACCTTTTCTCCAGCTTACTTTACTGTAAGAATACAGTGTATAATACAGATAACTTAAAAAAAAAATGTGTTGGGGCGCCTGGGTGGCTCAGTCGTTAAGTGTCTGCCTTCGGCTCAGGTCATGATCCCAGGGTCCTGGGATCGAGCCCCACATCGGGCTTCCTGCTCTGCAGGAAGCCTGCTTCTCCCTCTCCCACTCCCCCGGCTTGTGTTCCCTCTCTCGCTGTGTCTCTCTCTGTCAAATAAATAAATAAAATCTTAAAAAAAAAAAATGTGTTAATCAACAGTTTGTGTTGTCAGTAAGGCTTCTGGTCAATAGTAGGCTATTAGTAGTTAAGTTTTGGGGGAGTCAAAAATTATAGGTGGATTTTTGACTGCTCAGGGCTTGACACCCCTAACTCCCATGTTGTTTAAGGGTCAACTGTACTCTGTTATAAAGTTCCCTGCACTATATCCAAAGTACTATAGCATTTTGAAAGTGAACTTGGATTAGTTAAAAATATATATTGTAAACTCTAGAGTAACACCAATTTTCTTCTTAAAAGGATAAATGATATAGTAAAACAGTAGGCAAAATGGAAACATACAAAATGCTCAGTGAAAAACAGAAGTCAAAGGAAGGGAAAAAAAAGATAGCAAATGGAGCAAACAGAAAACAGTTACAAAGATGGTTGATATTAATGCAACTATATAAATAATCACATTAAGTCTAAATGGTCTAAACACACCAATGAAAAAACAGATTGTTAAGTGGATAAAAACACCAAGAACCTGGGGTGCCTAGGTGGCTCAGTCAGTTAAGTGTCCGACTCTTGAGCTCAGCTCAGGTCTAGATCTCAGGGTCGTGAGTTCAAGCCCCATGTAGGGCTCCAATCTGGGCGTGGAGCCTACTTACACCAAGACCCAACTATATGTGCCTACAAGAAACACATTTTAAATATAAACATTCCGACAGGTGAAAAGTAAAGGAATAGGAGTGACATCAGCAAAAATGTAAGAGTAGGAAACTCTAGGCTTCCATGTCTGCCCAGAAACTGAAAGAGCTGGCAAAACCTGTCAGAATCAACCTTACAGTAACTCTGGAAAATAGTCAAAGGTTACAAAGTAAATGCTTAAACAGGAGAGGTGAATTAAACACAGTAGGAGATCTGTGTGGCATTTTAACTAACCTATTCACAATCACAAAAGCAAGAACAACACTAAGGTACTAGGAATATTGCAAACAAAAGCTGTGTAAGAGCCTAATCAAGAAAATTTATTCAATTTATTGATGTTCATAAAAGTAGTGTTAATAAATATCATGCTTAAAAATAGAAGTGAGCATGATAAAGATAACACTTTTCCCAATATTATCTATAAAATTAATATAATTCCAATAACAATTCAAAAAACGTTTTTTATTCAACTTGTCAAGCCAATCTTCAAATTTAAGATGAGCTAAGAACAGTGAGATTAAAAAAACATGGAAATTGTAACCTAAATTTATCTAAGAGGGATGGCATGAATATACACACATTAAGCATATTTGCTCATATTAAAAAATGAAATGTGACACTAAAACATTTTTAAAAGTTACTAAAAAAAAAAAAGAGTAGAGAGAAACAAGATGGTAGAGGCAAAATAGAATATAAACAAGACTCCTTGACCTTTTCTGACAATGTTATGAAACTAGAAGTTGACCACAAGAAAAAATCTTGAAAGACCACAAATACATGGAGGTTAAACATGCTACTAAACAATGAATGGGCTGGGGTGCCTGGGTGGCTCAGTCGGTTAAGCATCTGCCTTCGGCTCAGGTCATGATCCCAGGGTCCTGGGATTGAGCCCCGTGTCGGGCTCCCTGCTCAGTGCAGAGTCGGCTTCTCCCTCTCCCTCTGCCCCTCCCCCACTTTTGCTCACGCACACAGATAAATAAAATCTTCAAAAAACAAAACAATGAATGGGTCAACAAGGAAATCAAAGAAGAAATTTTTAAAAAATACTTGGAAACAAACGAAAATAAAAACACAATGGTTCAAAACCCCTGGGATGCAGCAAAAGCAGTCCTACGAGGGAAGTATACAGCAATACAGGCCTACCTTAAGAAGCAAGAAAGCAGAGGGCGCCTGAGTGGCTCAGTTGGTTAAGCGACTGCCTTTGGCTCAGGTCATGATCCTGGACTCCCAGGATCGACTCCCAGGATCGAGTCCCGCAGCAGGCTCCTGCTTCTCCCTCTGACCCTCCCCGCTCTCATGCTTTCTCGCTCTCAAATAAATAAATAAAATCTTAAAAAAAAAAAAAAAAGGCAAGAAAGCAGAACACCACGAAGCCTAAAGCCAGCAGAAGGAAGGAAATAATAAAGAGTAGAGCAGAAATAAATGACACAGACACTAAAAAAACAATAGAACAGATCAATGAAACCAGGAGCTGGTTCTTTGAAAAAATTAATAAAATTGATAAACCTCTTGCCAGAATTATTGAGAAAAGAAGAGAAAGGACTCAAATAAATAAAATCACAATGAGAGAGGAGAAATAACAACCAATACCATAGAAATAAAAACATGGATGGATAGACGAGCAAATAAAACATATAAAAATAAAACCAAAGTAAAAACCGGGTAATTCTAAATTTTTAGAATTGGAAATAGCCATATGAACTCATTAAGTTAAGAATATATTTCCTGCTACAAAATTAATGAACACTGAAAACATGCCAAGTGAAGGAAGCCAGTCACAAAAGATGACATATTGTATGATTTCATTTATATGAAATGTCTAGAATAGGCAAATTTATAGAGACAGAAAGCTGATTAGTGGTTGATTAAACTGGGATGAGGGAGGGGAACAGGACACTGACTGCTAATGGGTATTTCTTTTAGTAGGGACAAAAGTGCTCTAAAATTACATTATGGTAATGGGTGTACCTGTGAATTTTTTAAAGAAAACACTGAATTATACACCTTAGATGGATAAAATGTATCAAGCTGTTAAAAAATAAAAAGGGGGTGCCTGGGTGGCTCAGTCGGTTGAGCATCCGACTTTGATTTCAGCTCAGGTCATGATCTCAGGGTGGTGGGATCAAGCCCCGAGTCAGGCTCTGTGCTCAGCACGAAGTCTGTTTGTCCCTCTCCCTCTGCTCCTCCCCCCCCACTCTCTCTCTCTCTAAAGTAAATAAATAAAATCTTTTAAAAATTAAAAAAAATAAAAAGAATGCATTTCCTAGCTCTGTCCACCAAGAAAAAAAAGTTAGAAACAATGACCATGCCAGTAACAATAAGCCTGTAACTGTGGTTTCAAAATATCATTTCCCAATAAAAGGAATCAGGAGGGCACCATAAAGAAATGCTTGATTCCATGCCTAGGGCAGGAAATGTTCAAAATGATCTTGGAATAACCTTTCATACCAGAAATGTAGAACACTATCAAAGACTTCTAGAGATGTGTTGGAAAGACTTATAAACCATCTCAAAGAGATAACCAAAGATGGGAAAATTTGAGCTTCACAAAGAAAATAACCACAATGGTTTGAATCATACCAAATATGTTAAAATCTATGCGTATATAACAGTAAAATAATAACTCACTGGAAAATGCTAAGGAACCAATTCAATAGCCTGAAACCTATAAAGGGAAAGAATCAATTTATTCTGCTTTTCCTGTAAAAACTTTCCTCAAGGTAACCAAAGAATTGATGACAGAAATTTTTTCTTTAAAAAAATATTCCAGCCAGTAAATGAAGGGATATAAAACTCGAATACCATCATTTTGTAACCCCTACTGAAATATAGCTAATAATCTTCCATGTTTTCTTAAACTGGTATGGTGGTAAAAAGGATTGTTCTATTTTGAAAACATTTGACAACTAAAGGGAAAAATATCCTCCTCTCTGCCTTACTTCCTCTAGTATTTCAACCGAACAGTTCTCCAACCCCATCAGAAACTTCCATTCCTTCGTTCTACCAATTTTCCACTGTCCCTCACCTTCCTGTCCTGACTTTTCTACCTACCTGGCCTAAAATTCACAATTTAATTAATTCCTGCCAACTTAGACACTCTTGCCTCTCACATTGTTCCTAATTAGTTCACGAAACAAACACTGATTAAATCCAACTCCATCTACCCCTCCATTTCCCTCCCCTCTTCCATTTAAAGAAAAACCTGAGTTGTCTATACTTGGTATCTCCCTTTTTTTCCTCCATTTCTCTCTTTAGCCCCATACTCCGGTGAAACTGCTCTTCAGGATCACCAATGACTTTCATGTTGCTAATGTCAACATTCCTTTCTCAGTCCCCATTTTACTTGGCCTATCAGCAGCACTGACACAGTTCTTATTAACACACATTTTTCCTTTGGTTTCCAGTATATCAAACTCACCTAGCTTCCCTCCAACCATTCAAGCTAGTTCCTTTCAGTCCTTTTTGCTGGTTCCTCTCATTTCCCAGACTTTGTTGGAGTGACCCAGAGGTAAGTCCTTCACCTCTACCTTCTTCTACCTACCCTACCCTCTAACTGATTTCATTCAGTCCATTCGCTTTAAATATCATCTATATACTGATAATTCCCAAATTTATGTCTTCAGCCTAGATCTTAGATCCTTCTTTTGAACTTCAGACTTGTATATCCCACTGCCAACTTAATATCTCTACTTGAATGTCTAGTGGACATCTCATGCTTCATATACCAAATTCCAAACTGAAATCTATCTCCCTATGCCCCAAGTCAGTTTTTCCTACTTTCGTTCCTTTCTCAGTTAATGATAACTCCATTCTTGAAGTTGCTCAGATTAAAAAATATTGTGTCATCTTGTCACACATTCCACATCAGATTTCCATCAGCAAATTGTATCATCTCTATCTTTAAATTATATCTAATGCATGATGACTTCTCACCATTTTTACTACTCTAGTCCAAGTCATTGACATCTTTTCCCTAGATTACTGTAATTATTGTGTTGTATTCCTAACTGGTCTCTCTGCTTCTGCCCTTGCCCCTCACCCCATCCTTCCTCCTGTAGTACTCTTATCAGAGCAGCCAAAGTGATCCACTTATATCATAAGCAAATAATATCACTCCCATAATCAAAACTCTCCAACAGCTTCCCATCTCATTCACAGTAAAAGCCAAAATCATAATATAGCCTATCCAGATCCAACCTGATCTGCCCTCCTTCCCTCCATTTACCCTCTCTCATTTCACTAGTCTTCATCTCATTTGCTCTATTTCAGTCACACCAACCTCTTTGCTGTTAACAGGTATGTTCCCACCTCAGGACTTTTGTAACTATTGTTCACGCTGCCTGGAATAACCTTTCCTCAATTATATGCATGAACAGCTCCTTTACTTCCTTCAAATCTTTATTATTACCTTTTCAGGATGCCTTCCCTGGCTACCCCATCTAAACTCTTAATTCCCTTCTCTAATTCTATATGTCCTTATATGTTACATTTAACTCACTTACCTCATTTATTATCTGGCCCACAACAATGTAAGTACCATGACAGCAGAGTTTCTCTTTTGCTCAATGCTATATCTGAAGCATCTAGAATTGTTCCTGTCACACAGACAGCATTCAATAAATGGTGTGTTGATGAATAAATGAATACTTGAAGAACCTAGAAAATAAATTTGAAAACAGAATACTGCTTTAGAAAAATATTTTAGAAAATACATAAGTCACACAAAAAGATTTTTTTTTTTTTAAAGATTTTATTTATTTATTTGACACAGAGAGAGAGAGAGAGAGCGAGAGAGGGAACACAAGCAGGGGGAGTGGCAGAGGGAGAAGCAGGCTTCCCGCGGAACAGGGAGCCCGATGCGGGGCTCTATCCCAGGACCCTGGGATCATGACCTGAGCCGAAGGCAGATGCTTAACGACTGAGCCACCCAGGCGCCCCCACACAAAAAGATTTTTAAAATGCTTGACCAGTAGTAACCAAACAACTGCAAATTAATTTTACATCTATGAAGTTAGCAAAGATTACTAATAGTAGATAACCATTGTTATCAAGGGTGTATGAATACAGGCAATCTTATACTATGCCAATAATAGTGTAAATTAGGGGCGCCTGGGTGGCTCAGTCGTTAAGTGTCTGCCTTCGGCTCAGGTCATGACCTCAGGGTCCTGGGATTGAGCCCCGCATCGGGCTCCCTGCTCGGCGGAGAGCCTGCTTCTCCCTCTCCCACTCCCCCTGCTTGTGTTCCCTCTCTCGCTGTGTCTCTCTGTCAAATAAATAAATAAAATCTTTAAAAAAAAAAAAAAATAATAGTGTAAATTATTTGAACCTTACAGGAGAATAATTGGATATTAATATATGAATGCATGTGTATGTATTCGCAGAGGGGGGAAAGATGGGAAGTGAATTTTGATAGTTGCTGGCAGACTTATGAATGATTTTTGTTTTCTTTGAGCTTTTCTGTGTTTTGCGATTTGGGGCGGGCAGTCGGGGGCAAGGAGCAAGAAGTTAGTACGCACACAAAACAACGTAGCTAATACACAAAAATAAAATTTAAGACAAATAAATACTACAAGTGTTGGGGGCATTGATGGCTCTCATAAAAACGTATTTCCAATGACCATAAAGCAAAGCAAAGAAGCCCAGATACAAACAGTCGCACAAATCTACACCCGCAACCGTGCTCTACCTCTCATCCACGGAGTTTCTCATGCACTCACGAACCCCCATCACGCACGTTCGCATCCACGTTCATAATGAAACATAAAAGGAAAAGCACATCCACAAAATGCGCTCACACACACGTTCTCACGGCCACACTCAGTCACAGACAAATGTCTGGCAAACGGTCATATCACTCCCCACACTCACAGTCCTTCACGCGCCACTCCCACGGCCTCAGGGAACCAGCCGCGCCGGCACAGCCCTGCCGGCATCCTCCTCCAACAACACAGGCACGGGGTCCGCAGGCCCCTACTCCCAGCCAGCACAAAGGGTCCCAGACACGGAGCTGGCGGCCTCCCGAAGACTCACCACGCAGCCCGCGGACACAGGCCCAATTCCACAGCTCAACGCCGCCCAAGTGGCCCCGCCGGTGCGGACCGAGTCAGAGACGCCTCTAAGGTCAACGCCGGCTGCGGCTGAGGGCAGCACGAGCCTCGGTCCGTTAGACGCCGGACAACACTTCCCAGAGGCCCCTGCGGCTCAAGGGGGCGGGTCGGCTTTTCTGCCGGCGAGTAGCCGGAATAATCTACCGCTGCGGTTAAGGACGCCCAGGTCTGCCGAGGAGGTTCAGCTGAGTTTTGCTGCAGCTGCTTCGCTTGAGCCCGGCACTCCACTCGGAGCCCGGGAGTGCAACTTGGTGCTGAGAAGAATCTGGAAATGTTCGCAACTTTCAGGCTACGGACTACATTTCCCAGAGGCCTTCACGGCCAAGTCACTTTTCTGCGAAAAGTCTTTCTCCTTGTGGTTGGCTGGGTCTCCTGTTCCCGGGTTATGGTGCCTGATCCGTGAAGGAAGCACCGCTGAGTCGGTTTGGTTCCGTCTGGTCCAGGCCCCACCTGGACTTCAGGGGGGTGAAGGTGTGGGAAAAAAATCAGGGGCCTGTGGCCGGACCAGCTTGAGCCTCAAGCTTCTGGCGGCAGTCAGAAAAGAGAGGCGTGGCGTTGTGTGACCGTGTACGGGAGATATTGGCCGTGGAGCTTGGGGTAGGGTGTCTAAGGAGTGGAGAGACTCTGAGGTCCAGGGACTTTGGGGGTCGTGCGAATTTGCGACCATTTGTGTGACCATGGTCGCGTTGTATGTTCTTGTGACCGTTTGATTCCGACCCTGCAGTTTTTTCAGAGACAGTGTGCTTGTGTTAATTCTTTGTGTTTCTGCTTTTCTGACTGGCCCCTGTTACAATATTGAAACTTAAAAGGTTACCCCGATAAACCACAGCCACCAAGATAATAAATGGGAGGAATCTTAGAGGTTTGTGAATCCATATTACTGAAACACCCAAGCTTTTTAATTCTGTGTTAGTCCACATTCGGTGTGTGTCACATGGACAAAGGTGATACTGGTAATTTAGAAAGATATTGTTGAAGAGGGCAAAGACATTGAGCCATCAAATGGAATTCTAAGTAGCCGCAACATCGGGAGTGAAAAGTGTACGGGACAAAGCAGAGAAAGAACCAGGAGCAAAAACCTAAAAATCTAGCAAACCAGACTAGATGTCACTTCTGCCCTAAAGATCTCATTCTTTTTTTCAGCATTTCATGTGGGTTCGGCTCTGACTTCAGAAAAATTAAAAAACAGTTGACAATGAGAGTTGAAGACTCTGCAATAATTTTGCAGTAGAGACTAAAATGGAGAAAATGTCTATGTAAACACTAGCCCAATGCTTTTCTGCCATGGTATGTTGGCAAAGAGAACAAAATGCCGCAGACTACAGCATGCTAAGTATCAGAGGCTTGTGGTTGTTGAAGGTATGGGAGAGGCTTCTGACTCAGAAGCTTACCATGAAGCTATATAAAAGCCATATGATGGGGCGCCTGGGTGGCTCAGTCGTTAAGCGTCTGCCCTTGGCTTAGGTCATGATCCCAGAGTCCTGGGATCAAGTCCCACATCAGGCTCCCTGCTCAGCGGGAAGCCTGCTTCTCCCTCTCCCACTCCCCCTGCTTGTGTTCCCTCTCTCACTGTGTCTTTCTCTGTCAAATAAATAAATAAAATCTTAAAAAAAAAAAAAAGGCCATATGACTATGTTACCTCTAGGATGCAGAAGATAGTCTTTCACTAGATGATAAAGGGCATTTTTTCCGAGTAGTGTGAATCTGTGTCTGGGGAGGGACAAGAGACTCCCAGTCAAACACTACATGAGAGAGAACATGTCCTCCAAATAAGTTTTGCTTGTCTTTTGTCTCTACCAATAAATTTTTTTCTGTCTACTGAAAGAATTATTTTTGCTTATCATTTTGTTGAGATGATAAAAGAACAGTTAGTTGTTCTATGTCCCTCCAGCTTCCTAATTTTCTATAGTTGTAGATTTGTCTATTTCTCCTTTTATTTCTGTTAACTTTGCTTTACATATTTTGAAGCTCTCTTATGGATGATAGATATTTTGAGTTGTGATAACTTTTCTTATGGATCGATCCAACAGGGTGATTATGGAATTTACTCTTTATTTATAATAATTGCTTTTTTATCTTAGTCTATTTTGATATTACTATAGTTTCACCATCCTTCTTTGGGTTAGTGCATGGTTTATCTCTTTCTACTCTTTTGCTTTTAACCTGGTTTATTTTTAAGGTGTGTCTGTTATTAAACAGCATTATTTTAAAAATAATGACAATCTTACTCTTTAATTTGACATATTTAGTGAATTTACATTTAATGTATTTGGGTTTTGGTCTACTACTTTAGAATTTATTTTATTTTTGGCCTGGCTTTTTTAAAATTTCAATTTTTTATTTGAGATAATTCTAGATTTGCATGCAGTTGTAAGAAATAATTCAGAGATCCCATGTGCCCTTTATCCAGTTTCTCCCAGTGGTAACATCTTCCAAAATTATATATAATATCACAACCTGGATATTGACATTGATACGGTCAAGATTTAGAATATTTTCATCATCATGAAGATACTCCATGTGTACTTTTGTAGCCACACCCACTTCCTTTCTGCCCACAGCCGCCTCCTTAAGGCTGGGCAACCCTAATCTGTTCTCCCATCTCTGTAATTTTACCTTTCAAGAATATTAGATAAATGGAATGATAAAATATGTAATTTAAACATTGGTTTTTCATGGAGTTTAGTTCCCTGGAGATTCAGATATGTTGTTACATGTTTAAGTAATTCATTCCTTTTTATTGCTGAGTGGATATCCATGTGGATATACTACACTTTCTTTAGTCAATCACTTATTGAAGGACATGTATTGTTTCCAACTTTTGGCCATTATAACTAAAGCTGCTATACACATTCATGTACAATTTTTTGTGTGAATATAAATTTTCATTTCTTTTAGGTAAACACCTAGGAAAGGTTTTAGAAGGAATTTGTCAATTTATACCAAAAACAGAAATGAAAAAAAAAAAAACCTATCTGAGATACTGAGATTGTGTTGAAAATACAGATGAATTTGGGAGGAATTGACATCTTTAAAATGGTGAATCTTGTGACCCATGAACACAGTATATATCTCCATTTATTTAGATCTTCTTTCTCTCAGGAATATTTTGTAGTTTTTTACATAAAGGTAATGAAATCTTTTGTCAGATTTACCCCTATTTCAGAGTTTTTGATGCTATTGTAAATGGCATTTTAAAAAATTTCGATTTCCAATTGTTCCTTGCCAGCATATAGAAATACAATCGGTTTTTGTATGTTGATCTTAGAGCCTATTACTTTGCTAAAGTCATTTAGTGTTTCTACTAGAATTTTGGAGATTCCATTGGATTTTCTACATAGGTGATCTTGTCACCTGTGAAAAAAGACATCGGTACCTATTCCTATCTGTTGCGAATAGTGATACCCATTTCTTTTCCAATCTGCAGGTACTACCCGCAAAATTTGGTTGGGATGTTAAGACTGATGAACACACACACACACACACACCCCAAGCGGGTTATGAAAAGTTTTATTACTGACATAATGAAGCTTCCTAGAAAAGCAGGGCAGGCTTCCCAAGAAAGTCTGTAAGTGGTTTGCAAAAGCAAGGAACTGAAATTGGCAGGGAGTTTTTTTTTTTTTTTAAGATTTTATTTATTTATTTGAGAGAGAATGAGAGAGAACACATGAGAGGGGGGAGGGTCAGAGGGAGAAGCAGACTCCCTGCCGAGCAGGGAGCCCGATGCGGGACTCGATCCAGGGACTCCAGGATCATGACCTGAGCCGAAGGCAGTCGCTTAACCAACTGAGCCACCCAGGCGCCCTGGCAGGGAGTTTTTATGGCAGAGGCTTGTGTGGTTTAAATCTCCTGCAAGTGCCAAAGGAGGGAGCACCTGAGCTTGTGGGGCACAAGAGAAAGGAGGAGTGAGGCTTAAAAGCCAGGAGTTTCTGCCACTTCTGGGGCTGCTTGCATGTTCCTTCAGTGCACACCTGGTGAAGCAGCAGCTGAGGAGACTCAAGACCTCACCGCAGCTGGCAAACAGCGCATCGAAGGAGTCAAGACCAAGAACAATGATCATATTCATTTGAGGTGGGAGAACAGGATGGTCCCGTGGGTGCAATTTTAAGATTAAGAGGGCATACAATACTTAATAAACGAATGAAAGCCTATTGTGAACAATAGGGTTTGTTAACGAGATGAATTAGGTTCTGATTTGACAGGCAGCCAATCAGTGAAACAGACTCATCTGCACAGTTGGAAATGGAGGATTAAAACATAATTGATGTGTTCCAGCAGCAGACAGGGGATGCCTACTAAAAAAGGATCTGCTACGTTACTCCAGAACTCTGTTTCTCCAGACAAAGAAGACATTCTCAATTAGAAAAATGCAATCTGGTTCCACCACATCTTAACTACTACCGTATGGTTTTCTCTAGTCTTTCATTTTCCTCTTCCTTATTCCTTTATTGTACATAAAGGAACTGGTGTATGTGCATGAGCATATTGCTTTAAAAAAAAACTAAATGGCTGATGGTATGTTTTGATTAACATCAAATGGAGATGGGATGGAGAAAAATACTGGTTCTGTGAAAATACCCCCTTTCCATTAGTGGTATACTCTTCAGCTTTTATCTTTATATTCTGTAAGTTATTTTGCTGTTTAACAAAAAACAGAACAACAAAAATCCTTGTATACCTTGTTTGGATAATTTTAATGTTTTTTCATTTATCATTGTTAAACCAAGGATAATTTTATAACTTCTTTGTACATAGCTGTTACATGTAAGGCAATCTGTCTTTAAGTTAGGATAAATTACTCTAAAAGAAATGAATCCTAGATAGTTTTCCCTTTGTGTCAAGTGTCTTGTTTAAAAAAAAAAAAATTTATGGGTTTTTTTTTTTAAGAGCTATGAGCAAACATCAAAAAATGGAATTAGACTCTTCATTACATTATCAAATCTGTATGCTGTTTATTTCTTTTCCTGATTTCACTGGCAAAAACTTTAAATACAAGATTGAATAGAAGTGGGGATAGCTTTGTCATGTACCTGATCTTAGAGGGAAAGTATTCAGTGTTGTTCTATTAGGTGAAATGGTAGCTAAAAGGCTTTTGCTAGATGGCCTTCATTTAGTTAAGAAGGTTTTTTTCTTAGGGTGCCTGGGTGGCTCAGTCATTAAGTGTCTGCCTTTGGCCCAGATCATGATCCCAGAGTCCTGGGATCGAGTCCTGCATAGGGCTCCCTGTTCGGCAGGAAGCCTGCTTCTCCCTCTCCCACTCCCCCTGCTGGTGTTCCTGTTCTCACTATCTCTCTCCCTGTCAAATAAATAAATAAAATCTTAAAAAAAAAAAAAAAGTTTTTTTTCTTTTTCTGATAAGTATTTATCAAGAATGGATGTTGATTTTTGTCAAATGCTTTTTCTGCATCTATTGAGATGTTAATATTGACTTTCTCCTTTAGTTCATTAATATGGTGAATTACACTGGGCTTCAAATCTTAAACCAATCTTAGGTTCCTGGGGTAGACACCACCTGGCCATTGTGCATTATCACTTTTATATATTGTTGGATTCAATTTGCTAAAGTTTTATTAATAGGTTCATGAGGGATGTTGGTCTGTAGTTTGGGGGGGGTGGGGCGCTAATATTTTTGTCTAGATAACTCCTAGAGTGAGCTGGGAAGATTTTTCCATCTTTTTGGTATCCTGAAAGAGTATATATAGAATTATCATTTTTTTTCCTTAAATGCTTAAGAGAATTTTAAATGTTTACTAGAAATTAAAATGAAATAGAAATGTGTAATCGAATTTACCAGTGAAGCTATCTGGGACTGGTATTTTTTTTTTTTTTTTTGGAGGAAGGTTTTTAATTACAAATGCAATTTATTTAAATACATATAAGGTTTTTCAGGTTAACTGCTTTCTTTAGTAAGGTTTAATAGTTTGTGTCTGTCAAGAAATCTTTCTATTTCGGGGCACCTGGGTGGCTCAGTTGTTAAGCGGCTGCCTTCAGCTCAGATCATGAGGTCCTGGAATCGAACCCTGCACTGGGCTCCATGCTCGGCAGGAAGCCTGCTTCTCCCTCTCCCCCTCCCCCTGCTTGTGTTCCCTCTCTCGCTCTGTCTGTCAAATAAATAAAATTTAAAAAAAAAAAAAAAAGAAATCTTTCTATTTCATCTAAGTTGTTTATTGGATTAAAGTTGCTATGATATACTATGTTGTCCTTTTAATATTTGTAGAATCTGTAGTGATGTCACCTCTCTCATTCCTGGTATGCATAGTTTATTTCCCTTTCTTTCCTGATCAGTCTGGCTAGTTTTATCATATTTATTAATCTCAAAGAATTACCTTTTAGTTCCACTGATTTATCTTTATTTTTCAGTTTTCTATTTCATTGATTTCTGCTCTGATATTTATTATTTCCTTTGTTTTTTACTTACATTATGTTTAATTTTCCTTTTCCTAGTATGTTAAAGTGGAAAATGAAGTCTTAGATTTGAGACTTTGATTTCTTCTTTGCTAACATAGTATTTGATTCTATAAATTTCCCCCTGAATACTGCTTCAGTGGCATCCCATAATTTTTATATGTTTTGATTTTCTTTTGGGTCAAAATACTTTCTAATTTCTTTTTGATTTCTTCTTTAATCCACGGGTTATTTAAAAATGTATATGTTTCCACATGTTAGAGAATTAACCACATATTTTTTAGCTATTGATTTCTTTTTTTAAAGAAAGATTTTTTATTTATTCATCCGAGAGAGACAGAGAGAGCGAGCGAGCGCATGAGCAGGGGGGAGGGTCAGAGGGAGAGGGAGAGGCACACTCCCCGCTAAGCAGAGAGTCCGACGTGGGGCAGACTCCCAGGACCCTGAGATCATGACCTGAGCCTAAGGCAGATGCTTAACCAACTGAGCCACCGAGGCGCCCCTCAGCTATTGATTTCTAATTCAGTTTCATTTTGGAAAGAAGTTTGTTTTGTGGTTCAGAATATATTCTATCTTTGTAAATGCCCCATGTGCACTTGAAAAACAGGATTTTTTTTTTTTTTTTTGCTGTTGTTGGTTGTAGTGGTCTGTAAATATCAATTAGCTCAAATGACAGTGTTTTTCAAATCTTCTATGTTTTAGCTTATTTTCTCAGTCTACTTCTTCTAGCAATTACTGAGCGTGGTATTGGAATCTCTGACTTACCATTGTGGATTTATCTCTTCCTTCCAGTTTAATCAGTTGTTGTTTCATGTATTTTGATGGGTGCATAAACATTTATGATTGTTATTTTCTCTTGATTAACTGACCTTCATTATTATAGAATGATCTTCTTTATCCCTATATTTTTTGTTCTGAAATCTACTTTGTAGATATTAATACAGCTACTCCAGTTTTTTTTAACAGCTTTATTGAGATATAACTCACATGTCATACAATTCACCCTTTAAAGTGTACAATTCAATTTTTGGTATGTTAAATTATTAAATTTTGTATTACTATAAAATGTATAACAGAATTTGCCATTTTAACAATTTTTAAGTGTGCAATTAAGTGCATTCACAATGTTGTACAATAACCGACATTGTCTATTTCCAAAATTTTTATCACCTGAAATGGAAACTCTGTAATCACTAAGCATAGTAGGCAATCAACTCTCAATTCCTCCCTCCCCACAGCCCCTGGTAACCTCTATTTTCTTCCTCTATGAATTTGCGTAATCCAAATATTTCATATAAACAGAATGCAATATTTGTCCTTTTGTGTATGGTTTATTTCACTTTGCATAATTGTTTCAAGGTTCATCCATATAGTAGCATGTTATCACATCTTTATTCCTTTTTATGGCTGAGTAGCATTCCATTGTATGTACATACCACATTTTGTTTATCCATTCGTCTTTTGATGGACACTTGGGTTGTTTCCACCTTTTGGCTATTTTGAATAATGCTATAATGAACACTGGAATACAAGTATCTGGGGTGCCTGGGTGGCTCAGTCATTAAGCATCTGCCTTTGGCTCAGGTCATGATCCCAGGGTCCTGGGATCGAGCCCCACATTGGGCTCCCTGCTCAGCGGGAAGCCTGCTTCTCCCTCTATCCCTGCCCCTCCCCCTGCTTGTGTTCCCTCTCTCTCTGTGTCTCTCTCTGTCAAATAAATAAATAAAATCTTTAAAAAAAAAAAAGGAATACAAGTATCTGTTCAAGTCCCTGCTTTCAATTCCTTTGGGAGTGGACTAGCTGGGTCATATGGTAAATCTATGCTAAGCTTTTGAAGAATTGCCAAACTCTTTTCTATAACAAGTTGCAGCATTTTATATTCTCACCATCATCGTACAAAGGTTTCAAGTTCTACATGTCCTCATCAACATTTGTTATTTTGATAATACTGATCCTAGTAGGTATAAAGTGTTATCTCATAGTTTTATATGCATTTGCTTAACTAATAATATTGAGCATCTTTGTATGTGTTTATTGGCCATTTTTATCTTCTTTAGAGAAATATATATTCAAGTGTTTGGTCATCTTTTAATTGGGTTGTGTTCTTGTTGAGCTTTAGGAGTTCTTTATATATTAAACCCTTGTCAAATACATGATTTACAAATATTTTTACCCATTCTGTAGGCTGTCTTTCCACTTTCTTGATAATGTCCTTTCTTGTTAATATTTTTAATTTTGATGAAGTCCAGTATATCTATTTTTTCTTTGGTTGCTTGTGCTTTTGTTGTCATATCTAAGAATCCATTGCCAAATCCAAGGTCATTCCAGCTTTCTCTACACAGCATTAGCATGGTGTATCTTTTTCCATCCTTGTACTTCTAACTATTGGTAGAGTTATATTAAATTTCTCATAGGCAGCATATGGTTGAGTCATGCTTTTTTATGCCATCTGAAACTCTGTGCCTCTTAATTGGATGTTCAGATAAATTATATTTAGTCTGATTATTGATATAAACCTTCCATCTGTTTTTTGTTCCCTTCTCTTCCTGACTTCTTTTGGATTGAGTGATTTATGATAATTTGATTCCATTCTATCTCCCTTGTTGGATTATCAGCTATAACTTTTTGTTAGGTTAGTGGTTGCTGTAGGGCTTAGAGGGTACATCTTTCATTTATTATAGTGTTTGTTCAAGTGATACTATATTACTTCACATAGAATGTAGGAACCTTACAGGTACCGGTGGTTCAGTCGGTTAAGCATCCGACTCTTGATTTTGGCTCAGGTCATGATCTCAGGGTTCTGAGATGGAGCCCCATATTGGGCTCTGCATGCAGCATGGAGTCTGCTTGTCCCTCTCCCTCTGTTCCTCCCCCCTGCTCTCTCTCTCTTTCAGATGAGTAAATAAAATCTTTTTTTTTAAAAGATTTTATTTATTTGACAGAGAGAGACACAGTTAGAGAGGGAACACAAGTAAAGGGAGAGGGAGAAGCAGGCTTCCCGCCAAGCAGGGAGCCCGATGCGGGGCTCGATCCCAGGACTCTGGGATCATGACCCGAGCTGAAGGCAGACGCTTAACGACTGAGCCACCCAGGCGCCCCTAAATAAATAAAATCTTAAAGAAAAAAAATAATGTAGGAACCTTAGGATAGTTTATTTCCATTTACTTCTCCTGGCCTCTGTACTATTGTTATATGATTTGCATATACATCCAAAGCTACATTGTTTTTGTTTTTGTTTAAACAGTAATTTATCTTTTGGTGAGATTTAATTAACAAAAAAGTCTTACGTATTTACCCTGTAGTATCATCTCTAATGTTCTTCATTCTCTTGTGTAGATCCAGATTTCTATCTGTTATTCAATTATACAAATATTTAGCCTCTTGAGGTTGTCCTTCTGCTCAGTAGTATTCTATTAGCTATTTTTTGAAGTTTATTTTGTCTGTATGTATCCCAGCACTTTGAAGAGCATCTGGCACACAGTAGGTGCCTTCTAATCCCGATACCACAGAGAAAAATTTCACACATAACCACATCCATTAGACTAATGCTCAGGACCTGTCACACACACTATCCTATTACATTCCTACTCCACTCTCCACCAGTCAGTCCCTTTCTATTATAACACATTCTCACAGGTAACATCACAAATGTTACACAATAACACAATCTTACACATGGTCACAGACAACCAGCATGCCCACCCTGACACCCAGAGTTTTACACAGAAACACACACAATGACAGAATCAAAGAGTCACATACCAACTCACAAAATTACAGTCATGTGACAGAACTTGTGGGGAGACAATAAATAAAAACTTAAAATATAAACACTATTGTTCTATGGGAGTATAGATCAGATCAAGGCGGCCAGAGAGGTGTGATCAGGGAAGGCCTTTTTGGGGATATGACATTTGTATCTGAAAGGAAAGAATAAGAGAACTTTGAAGATACCCAGCAGAAGAGCCATTTTAGGAAGGGGGGACACATTCACACCCATAATCACCAAATCACAAATACAAGAACCGTATGCAAAAGGTGACATTCTCCTCTCCGATCTTCAAGGTAACCCATTCCCGAACCAAAAACACCAGGGAGGGCGAGACTGGGTGGAAGTATAGTGCCCCTGCGCACTCTACTCTCTGCTGTCCCCGTCCTACACACTTTTTTCGGGTACCTCAGCTCAACGGCAGGAGCTCGCCCCTCACCCCATCTGTGTGGACGCGCACACACGAACCGCACCCCCCGCGGCTACTCGGCGCCTCTAAGTTCTCCGCCCCGTTGCAAAGGGAGGGGGACCAAGCACTTGTGCCTGCGCACTTCAATCCCAGTCCGTCTAGTTGACGCTCGACCGGGTTCCTTTGACGGACCCAGGCCCCGAAGTGAGATTTGGGTTCCCTCTGTAGGGCCAGAGAGAGGCCGGCGTGGGAGGACCCGGGGCAGAGGGGGCGGCGTTACCAAGCCCCAGCGGCGCCGCGCCAGGGCAGTCGGGTTCCGCAGCGCCGCTTTTTCTGGTCTGGACTACATTTCCCAGTGGCCCCTGCGAGCACTGGGCCGGCGGCCCCTTTGTGTCCTCCGGAGGCCCAGTCGCTTCTTTCCGGGCCCGCGGGGGTGGGTTCCCATCAGACTCTCAGGGCAGGAGGTGGGCCGGAATTGAGATAGCCAGAGCCTTCGGGGCGGGGACGGGATCTTCCCGCAGTTCACTTCTGCAGGTAGGGAATGGGCTGAGGAGTGGCCTGAGGGTCACCCGGACGTCGGTGCCCGGGCCCTCGGTGTGACTGTAGGTGCGAGATGGTGGTTGGTTGTCACACAGTGTGAGACTGTCATCCGATGTGCCTGTGCACGTCGTATATGTGACTGTGGGTGCGAGCGAGTCGATGGTTGATGCTACGGAGTGTGAGACTGTGAGTGGGGGTGGGAGGGTATTGTGTCCCCCGTTGTTCCAGTACCCACGGCCTCTTTGTGACTGGGGTTGTGTGAATGTAAACGTCGGTTGTGATAGCCTAGTTTTTGAGACTTGGGGCTGTGGGAGAGCGTGACGGTGTGAGACAGCCCATACCCATGGCCGCTGATTGTTCTGTGTGTAAGACCGTGGTTGGCGCTGTAGTTTTTTAAGAATGAGTATGTGGGGGGACTGAGTGAGACTGTGTGCCACCAATATCTTTTGAAGCTAGCCAGGTGATGCCAGTGTGCCACCAAGTTTCAGAACCACTGGTCTGTTGGAGAGGAGAAAGCCTGGAGTCAGGAAGACCTTTGTTTGA
The DNA here is from genome assembly GCF_004348235.1 of Phoca vitulina. Taxonomy (NCBI): domain Eukaryota; kingdom Metazoa; phylum Chordata; class Mammalia; order Carnivora; family Phocidae; genus Phoca; species Phoca vitulina. Next base: position 7,462,293 of record NW_022589761.1, on the reverse strand, counting down.
TCTGGGTACTGTTACTCATTAGTTGTGTGCCTTTATGTAAATGATTACATTCCTTGTAGTCTTTATTTGTAAAAATCTAGGAAAATCTATTGCTAAAATAATAAATTAGGAAGTGATTTAGACATGAGTTAAATTGCATGCAAACAAATTTCTAGGTCTCCAGTATGCTTTCTCTCTATTGGAAGGAAGGGTGCAGCAGAAGGAAAGAGAAGCTGAAAAATTCTAGGCTGGCGATTCTGGATGCTGCAAGGAAACCCTAGTTTTTCATGTTCTGTTCCCCATCTCAGTCATCTGAGGACACTGCCATTTCCCAAGAGAAGAGCCAAGAAGAAGAAAGAATGGCTGTTGGACTTCTTAAAGCCATGTACCAGGTGAGTTGGTGTTTCCTATTTCCTGAAATATTTTCCTGCTCTTTAAACCAAACAGACATTAACTTTGCTTTTGCTGAAACTTTTCTGGGTAACTAATCATGTCACTTGTTAAAACCCTCCAGCAGTTGATTCCCACCTCATTCAGGATAAATGCTGAAGTCCTTGCCTTAGCCTGCAAGGCGGTACCTAATCTGGTCCCAGACTATCTTTCTGAGCTCAGCTAATCACTCCATTTGTAACTCAGTTCTTAGCCATTCTAACTTCCTTGTAGTGAGCTAAGCACTTTTTTTTTTTTTTTGAGCTGAGTACATTCTTTTTTTTTTTTGATTTTATTTATTTGTCAGAGAGCGCACAAGCAGGTGGGAGTGGCAGGCAGAGCAGGCAGAGGGAGAAGTAGGCTCCCCGCTGAGCAAGGAGCCTGATGCAGGACTTGATCCCAGGACCCTGGGATCATGACCTGAGTTGAAGGCAGCTGCCTAACTGACTGAGCCACCCAGGCGTCCCTGAGCTGAGTACATTCTTAACTCATAGCCTTGCACTTGCTGTTCCCTCTGCCTGGAATGCTGTTCCCCAAGATACAGACTAACTTCTTCATTATAGTCTCTGCCCAAATATTCATTCCCTCAACAATTTTTATTGAGCACCTGTTAAGTAAGAAGGCTTAGTCCTTGGTCCTCTTCACCTACACTCACTCCTTTGGTAATCTTCTTCTGTCTCATGGCTTTAAATGCCATCTATATGCCAACAACCACCAAATTATATATAGTCCAGACCTCTCTCCTGAAATCCATACTTGTATATCCAACTACCTACTTAGCATCTTCATTTGGTTGTATAATGATACCTCAAACTCAAATGTCTCAAACTTAGTGAAACAAGCCATTGGAAGTTTGGGGGCATAGAAGTGACATGATCTATTTCTCACTTAATAGAATCACTCTGGCTGCTATTGAGAATAAACTGATTGGGACAAGGATAGAAACAGGGAAACCAATTAGGGAACTTCTACGTACTTCCCTACCTCAGGTGCTCAAGCTAAAAGTTTTCCATCATGAAGTTCTGTTTGTTCTATGTTCAAAACATATCCAGAAGTTGACCACTTTTACTACCACACTGCTTCTGTTCTGGTCCAAACTGTCATCTCTCACCTAGGTTATTGCTATGCTCTTCTAACTTTTCTGTCTACTTCTACCCTTCCTCTCTTTTAAGTCTATTCTTAACAGAGCAAAGTGATTCTGTTACACATGTCGTATTATATGATTCTTCACAGCAGGAATAGAAATAATAGAAAGTATAGACAACTCTTTCAAATAGTTTAGCTGTGGTAACTTAAGTGTGGTCAACAAGGTTTTTTCAAGATGGGTTTATAGCTGTATTCTGATGTTTGAGATTCAGTGGAAAGAGAAATTTGAAGATGAAGAGAAGTGAAGAGGGGACTGCTGGAACACTGCTTGAGGAGGAAGAGGACCTGCGGTCTAGTGGACAAGTGGAGGGGTTGGCCTTTGCTGAGAAAGTGGCTGTTCATATAGACTAGTAATAGGAGCAAGTTAAAGTATGTTGGGACAGTGCAGATAGATGTGTAGATATTGTGGGAGTTTGTGGAAATTCTCTTAGAATGGATTTTGTTTTTTGAGTGAAACAGAAAGCAAGATCATTAGTAAGGATGAGGAAAAAGGTATTGAAGATTTGAGGAGAGAGGGAAAGTATGGAATGGTCATTTAGGGGAGTGGGACATGAATGGACTGGACCAATGTATCATATAGGCATTTTGGCCTTCTTGAAGTTAGTGTCATGAATTTAAAGTGAGACCAGTTAGCATGATTGGTGTGATTTTCTCCAGCAAAGTACAGCTGTTCAGGGTACAGAAATAGAGTATGCTGAGAGATGGCAGTGGTTTAACCAGGTGGGTAAGGGCAGGGAAGTTGAGGGTATATGCATGGGGGTGATTAATAATAAATGGCTGTGCTAGGAAGTGAGAGGATGTGGGATTGAGAACAGTGAAAATGTGGTAAGTCAGTGATTTGTAGGTTCTAGTGGGGTCAAAGAATTATCCTAATTGGGGTACCAGAGGGCAAAAGTTGGAATATAGGAGGTAGAAGTCAGAGTGGGAGAGTTGAGATTAGGGAGGGTTTGCTACTTATTGGTAATGACAAAGTCTGGGGCATGGCACTGGAAGTGAATGACTATTGAAGTGTGGAGGACAAGACTACTGGAGGAGAGAAGGGACACAGAATGGAGAGGCCTGGTTGTTGGATTATTTATACAGATATTGAAATGACCAAAGATTATGTGTGATAGGAGCAGCGTTGGAGAGAGTGACAGTGAGCCAGGCGCTGAAGTGTTCAAGGAATGACAGAGTATTGGTATCTACCAGGAATTGGTAGACAACTAAAACAGGGAGGGATGACAGAGTCTAATTTCATGACATTTAAAACTAGGTGTCTTTTAGGGAGGTGGGAGGGGTAATGGTCTAGAAACAAAGGTAAGGAGCAAAGAGATTACCTGCCTTACCTCCAGGTGCTGTGGTACAAGGAATGTGGGAAATAAGACAGTCACCACATGACAGGGATTCAAGGGAAGTAGTCAGTCCTCTCAGCTGGGAAACCTGTTTCTATGAGGGCAGAAAGGTGAAGAGAACTGTTGACTTTCTTCATCCTGGTTTGATTACAATTATGAATGGATTTTGAAACCAAGTATTTGGTTAGAGATCAAAATTTATTTTTAATTTTTTTTAAAATTCCAGTGTAGTTAACTTACAGTGCTATATTAGTTTTCAGGTGTACAATATAGTGATCTATATATTAGTTCTATAATAATATATAGTTCTATATATTATTTGGTACTCATCAAGACAAGTGCATTCCTAATCCCCTTCACCTATTTCACCTATCTGCCCCCCCCAACCTCCCCTCTGGTAACCATCTGTTTGTTCTCTATAGTTAAGAGTCTGTTTTTGGTTTCTCTCTCTTTTTTTCCCCTTTGTTCATTTGCTTTGTTTCTTAAATTCCACATATGAGTGAAATCATATGGTATTTATCTTTCTCTGACTGGCTTATTTTGCTTAGCATTATCCTCTTTAGCTCCATCATATTGTTGCAAATGGCAGGATTTCATTTTTTTTATGGCTAAATAATATTCCATTGTATGTATAGAGAGAGGTCAAATATTTTAAGAGATCATTTGTTAGAGGTCAAATATTTTAAAGTAATAATTTAAGCTCATTATGTTGACATTGTCATTATTTTCATTAACTTTCATTAAAAGAATCATTGAAAAATGAATGTCATGCACGCCTGGGTGGCTCAGTCGCTAAGTAACTGCCTTCAGCTCAGGTCATGGTCCCAGGGTCCTGGGATCGAGTCCCACATCGGGCTCCCTGCTCCACGGGAAGCCTGCTTCTCCCTCTCCCACTCCCCCCTGCTTGTGTTCCCTGTCTCACTGTGTCTCTCTCTGTCAAATAAATAAATAAAATCTTAAAAAAGAAAAAAAAGAAAAATGCATGTCATATATTAAAAAATAGTTATACATTTATTATATATGTTTATGTAAGGTAAGGAAAACATTTTTGGAAGCATATATGGCATATGAACCAAACTCTTAACAGGAACATTTCTGCAACAAATGTTCCTGTTATATTATTGGTAGGGCAGAGATGAAGAAACTCACAAACTACTTCATATAATTATAAATAAGAAAAAAGTTACTGAGTATTGTAAAACACTTTTTTAAAATAACTTTGAAAGAAATAAAGAATTTTTTTATTTTTTATTTTTATTTTTATTTTTTTTAAAGATTTTATTTATTTATTTATTTGACAGAGAGATGAGAGAGAGCACAAGTAGGCAGAGAAGCAGGCAGATGGAGAGGGAGAAGCAGGCTCCCCGCAAAGCAGGGAGCCCGATGCGGGACTCGATCCCAGGACCCTGGGATCATGACCTGAGCCGAAGGCAGCCGCTTAACCGACTGAGCCACCCAGGCGCCCTTAAGAAATAAAGAATTTTTTTAAAGTTTTATTTATTTGAGAGAGAGACAGAGATAGCGACAGAGATAGTAAGAGAGAGCATGAGTGGGGAGGAGAGGGAGAAACAGGTTCCCTGCTGAGCAGGGAGCCCGATATGGGGCTCAATCCCAGGACCCTGGCATCATGACCTGAGCTGAATGCAGATACTTAACCGACTGAGCCACCCAGGCACCCCTGTAAAACACTTTAATAATTTTTATTCTGTAGAGACAGTTTAACTATGACAAAATTGTATCAAATGCCCAATAAATGTTTTCTTGCCTTGACAGATTCACCTCTTCTAAAAATTATATATATATATATGTGTGTGTGTGTGTGTGTGTGTGTATACACACACACACACACACGTTAATTTTCATCAGCAGGTGGTCACATTATAGAAACCTAGAATCCAGCTGAATCACAGCATAGCTCCAAGTTTTTAAGAACTTTGCCCAGCCTACAGGCAGAAGCAGTATTCTGAGCAGAACACCCATTTCTTTATACAAAATTTTAAGTACTCTGAATTAAAGTATTTGAATTTTAATAGAATTGATGATTTGCTCTCCTTGGTCTAGCACAATTTTCAGAGATACAGCAAGCACTTTCTGGTCTCATTTTTTTAAAAGATTTATTTATTTATTTCAGAGAGAAAGAGAATGTGCGCAAGGGGAGGGGCAGAGGGAGAGAGAGACTACGTGCTGAGCACAGAGCCTGACACAGGGCTCGATCTCAGGACCCTGAGATCATGACCTGAGCAGAAACAGCCACTAGTGGGATGCTTAATTGACTGTGCCACCCAGGCACCCCAGCACTTTCTGGTCTCATTTTTGATCCTCCCATAGTTTCTTGAACTTTTCAAACCATTCATTCATTAATTCAGTTTATTCAGCAAATATTTGAATGCGTCATGTGTGGCAAATACTGCCCTATAACAAGGGATATAGCAGTGAGCAAAGCCCTCATGGACTTCACATTTTAGTGGAGGCTGGGAGCAGACAGTAACAAAATAATTAGGTGCCATGCCGAACAATAAAGGAGGGTTAGGGAAATAGGGAACAGGAGTAAGAGCTTGCTTTTTTTGTACAGAATGATTTGAGAAGTACAAAAGGCCTGAGGGGGAACATGCTTGACATCTTTGGTTTGAGGATGTAATGTCAGGGAGAGCCCAGTATGCCTAGGGCAGAACAAGTAAGGTGAATATGGTAAGAGATGAAGTTATTTCATTCATTTATTTGTTTTATTTCAGGAGTTGGTAACCTTCAGAGATGTGGCTGTAGATTTCTCCCAAGAGGAGTGGGACTGTCTAAATTCTTCCCAGAGGCATCTGTACAGTAATGTGATGTTGGAGAACTATAGGATCTTGGTGTCCCTGGGTAAGAATATCTTGTCCGTGTAAAATTGAGTTTCTACACATAAGGGCCTCTTTGCTACCACCACTGTGAATATTTGGATGGCATCCTCAGTGCTTGGCTGAATGTCTGTTGCTGTGCCAAAGCAATGGTTTAATATTTATAAAGTTGCCAGTGGACGGGTCTGTTATTAATCTGTGTTGGAAGCTTCAGCTTTCCTATATTTTGAATACACATCCTTTACACATTTATCCCTGTCTTACTGTAAACTCCCCTTCCCTGTTGATCAAAGGATTGGTTATGAGTTCTGGGATATCTACAGCATGACTAAATTGTTTCTTCTCATACATTGCAGGACTTTGCTTTTCTAAGCCCAGTGTGATATTATTGTTGGAACAAGGGAAAGAGCCCTGGATGGTGAAGAGAGAACTGGCAAAAGGCTTGTGCTCAGGTGAGTGAAGAGGAAATAGGCAGGCAAAAACCTCTGGAGGTGACGGCTCAGCTTGACTTAGAGGCACCTCTTCACTCTTCTTTGTTGGCATGTTCTCAGATGTTCTAGGTCTTACTAGAAACTTGAGGCCTTTTAGAGTGTTCTCCCAAATTTGTTATTCTTCACTGTCCCTCCTTTAATACTTTGCTCCCTCCTTTCTAAGAACTCATTTATCTATTCTGAGTCACATTCCTTCCCAGTTTCATAAGTCTCTTCCAGTCTTTAAAAAACTTTTCCTAATCTGATAAACTTTTGAGTAGTACAGACAGCTGTAACTAAAGTGCCAGGTTCAAGTCTTGACACTTACATGCAGTAAAATTTTGGGCAAGTTACTTAACCTCTCTGTACTTTTATTTTGTCATCTGTAAAATGGGATATACTTTTAAAGTGCTTTAACAGTTCCTTTCTCGGGGCGCCTGGGTGGCTCAGTCATTAAGCGTCTGCCTTCGGCTCAGGTCATGATCCCAGGTTCCTGGGATTGAGCCCCGCATCGGGCTCCCTGCTCAGCGGGAAGCCTGCTTCTCCCTCTCCCACTCCCCCTGCTTGTGTTCCCTCTCTCGCTGTGTCTCTCTCTGTCAAATAAATAAATAAAATCTTTAAAAAAAAAACAAAAAAACAGTTCCTTTCTCATATTGTGAACTCAAAGGCTGTTAGTTGCTATTGTAGTAGTAGTGTATCTCCAAATGCCTCGTTTCTCTCTGAATGGTAAGTTCATTCTTTCATTCCTTTCATCAACATTTATTGAATTTTTAAACAGTACCCACAAAATGCTAGAGTGCTACATATTTGTAGAAGTTATCAAACAATTGATGGGCTAGTAGCAGAGATACAGTATTAGCTGTAAATGGCATATGTGAAAAGCTGACACAAGGAAGCCCAGAGAAAGGTGAGAGGCCAAGGAGTCTGGGTAATGGAGAAGATGGTCTCTAACAAAAACACAGGTGAGAAGCTAGGAAACATTTGAGACAGAAGAAATGAAGAGTTTAGGTTTGTGGCATAGGAAGGATTTTTAGATAGACATAGGAAGCATTAAGGTAAAATGGAAGACTAAAGTTCAAAAGAAAATGAGGGTCACTGTAAATATGTCTGTTTTTTTTTTTTTTTTAATTTTTTTTTTTTAAGATTTTATTTATTCATTCATGAGAAACAGAGAGAGAGAGAGAGAGGCAGAGGGAGAAGCAGGCTCCCAAGGAGCAGGGAGCCCGATGCGGGACTCGATCCCAGGACCCTGGGATCATGACCTGAGCCAAAGGCAGACGCTTAACCATCTGAGCCACCCAGGTGCCCAATATGTCTGTTAATACCACTCCCCAACTCACCCCCTCCAGTACTTCTCCCCAGTCTTTTATGTCCTTGTTCAGCTTTTTAAGAACAATGTTTGATGTGGAACTGTAGTGTCAAAGAATATATGGTTAAATTTTATTTATTAATTATTATTACTAAATAAATCTCACATGCATGAATGTATATTAGGATATCTATATCTATATATCAATATACATATTGATAATATAATAATAGAACAAAATAATAATAGAACAAAACCCATGTACCTACTTCTTAGCTTAAAAAATAGAAAATTTTGGGGGTGCCTGGGTGGCTCAGTTGGTAGAGCATGCCTCATGTTGGGTATAGAGATGACTTTAAGAAAAAAAAAAAAAGAGAGAGAAAATTGTCAATGCCATTATAGGCCTTTGAGGGCCCCCGCCTGATGATAAACCATTCCCTATCCATGGCCCATCCCCACCCCTTACTGGGGAAACCATTATTCTACAATTTTGCTTATCTTTCCTTGACTTTTCTTAATAGTTGTGCCATTACCCTTAAACAAAATATTATATTTGTGTATTTTCAACTTTTTACATGTGAAAATACATGGTGCATGTAATTCTTTTTTTTTTTTCAACTCAAAATTATGTTCCTGGGGCGCCTGGGTGGCTTAGTCGTTAAGCGTCTGCCTTCGGCTCAGGTCATGATCCCAGGGTCCTGGGATCGAGCCCCGCATCGGGCTCCCTGCTCAGTGGGGAGCCTGCTTCTCCCTCTCCCACTTCCCCTGCTTATGTTCTCTCTCGCACTGTGTCTCTCTCTGTCAAATAAATAAATAAAATCTTTAAAAAAAAAAAATTATGTTCCTGAGGGGTGCCTGGGTGGCTCAGTTGGTTAAGCATCTGACTCTTGATTTTGGCTCAGGTCATGATCTCAGGGTTGTGAGAGTGAGCCCTGAGTCAGACTCCCTGCTCAGTGGGGAGTCTGCTTCTTTCTCTCTTTCTGCCCCTCCCCTCACTTTTAGTTTTGTTAATTGTTTGCTGTACAGGTTTTTATTTTGATGTAGTCCCAATAATTTATTTTTGCCTTTATTTCCCTTCCCTCAGGGAACCTGTCTAGAAAAAAGTTGTTACAGCCAATGTCAGATAAATTACCGTCTGTGCTCTCTTGTAGGATTTTTACAGTTTCAGATCTCACATTTAGGTTTTTAATCTATTTTTAGGTTTTTTGGTGTGTGTATGGTGTAAGAAAGTGGTCCAGTTTCATTCTTTTACATGTTGCTCTCTAGTTTTCCCAGCACCATTTGTTGAAGACACTGTCTTTTTTCCATCAGATAGTTTTTCCTGCTTTGTCAGAGTTAATTGACCATATATATAATTGTGGTTTTATTTCTGGATTGTCTATTCTGTTCCATTGATCTATGTGTATATTTTTGTGCTGATACTATACTGTTGGTTTTTTTAAGATTTTATTTTTAAGTAATCTCTACACCCAACATGGCGCTCAAACTTACAATCCCGAGATCAAGAGTTGCCTGTTCCACCAACTAAGCCAGCCAGGTGCCCCTGGTACCATACTGTTCTGATTATTACAGCTTTGTAATATAACTCAAGTCTGGAATTGTGATGCCTCCAGCTTTGCTTTGCTTTTTCAAGGTTGCTTTGGCTATTTGGAGTCTTTTGTGGTTCCATATACATTTTAGGATTATCTGCTCTACTTCTGTGAAAAATGCTGTTGGTATTTTGATAGGGATTGCATTAAATGTATAGATCGCTTTGGTCAATGTAGGCATTTTAACAGTATTTGTTCTTCCAGTCCATGAGCATGGGATGTTTTCTTTGTGTCATCTTCAATTTCTTTCATCAGTGTTTGATAGTTTTCAAAGCACAGGTCTTTCACCTCTTTGGTTAGGTTTATTCCTAGGTGTCTTACTACTTTTGGTGAAATTGTAGATGTGACTGTTTTCTTAATTTCTCTTTCTGCTGTTTCATTTTTGGTGTATGGAAATGCAACAGATTTCTGTATATTTTGTATCCTGCAACACTTATAATCACCACTGAATTTGTTTATCAGTTTTAGCAATTTTTTGGTGAAGTCTTTTGAGTTTTCTACATATAGTATGTCATCTAATAGTGAAGGCATCCTTATCGATTTGGATGCTTTTTATTTCATTTTGTTGTGTGATGATAGCAGGCATTCTTGTTCACTTTTGGTCTTTAAAGTGCTTTTCGTATTTTGAAAGAGTGCTTTCATATTTTGTTATAAATAACCCTGACATTTAAAGGTTTTTGGTAGATATCTTTTTGTTTCTGTTTTTTAGAGTTTCATTATAGAAAGCTTTGGAGTTTTAACAAATGTTTTTCTCTGTAGATGATTAGATGGTTTTTAGTTTTTCATCTGTTAATGTGGTGAATTACATATTACATTTTTAATGTTGAACTAACTTTGTAGTCCTGAGGTAAACCCATCTTTATATCTTTTTCATTTATGGCTACTTGCTGTTTGCCAATATATTGTTTAGGGTTTTTTGCATCTACGTTAATCAGTGAGTAAGGCTGATGTTCAGTTTTCCCTTCATGTACTCTTCTTGTCAGATTTTGGAATCAAGATACTAGTCTCATAAAATTTATTGGTGGGTATTCCTCTTTTTTCTTCCTTAGAATAATTTGTGTAAAATAAAAATTCTTTGTTTTTTGAATGGTAGAACTTTGTTCACCTTGGCCTGTGATTTTTTTCTTATGAAAAGAATTTAAACAACTAATTCAATTTGTTATAAGATCCTGTTTCTCCTATAATCATGGAGTTATAGTATTTTTCTAAGAATTTTTATGACCTATGTAAATATTCAAATTTATTAGATTGAAGTTGTCCATTATCTTCTCTTATCTGAAGTTGGCAGTGTATATAATTATGACCTCTTTTTTCTTCCAAAAAGGGAGAAACAAATTTTTCCATGGATTTATCTTTTTTTTTTTTTTTTTTTTTTTTTTAAGATTTTATTTATTTATTTGAGAGAGAGAGAATGAGAGACAGAGAGCATGAGAGGGAAGAGGGCACAGGGAGAAGCAGACCCCCTGCTGAGCAGGGAGCCTGATGTGGGACTCGATCCCGGGACTCCAGGATCATGACCTGAGCCGAAGGCAGTTGCTTAACCAACTGAGCCACCCAGGCGCCCTGGATTTATCTTTTTTTGTGTGTGTGTGTGTTTTCAGACATTTTTCACTTCACTGATCCTCTCTAATTTATCTTTTTAAAAATTTCATGGGGGTGCTTGGGTGGCTCAGTCAGTTGAGCATCTCCCTTCTGCTCAGGATCCTAGGGTCCTGGGATCAATCCCCACATCAGGCTCTCTGCTCAGTGGGGAGCCTGTTTCTCCATCTCTTCTGCCTGCTTCTCCCCCTGCTTGTGCTCTCTCTCTCTCTGTCAAATAAATAAATAAAAATCTTTAAAATTTTTTCATATATTTCTCTTATTATTTAATTCTTCCTATGTTTGTTTATGCTATCCCTACTTTTTTTTTCACTTTTAAAGTTAGATAATTGGGGCGCCTGGGTGGCTCAGCCGTTAAGCGTCTGCCTTTGGCTCAGGTCATGATCTCAGTGTCCTGGGATCGGGCCCCACATCGGGCTCCCTGCTCAGTGGGAAGCCTGCTTCTCCCTCTCCCACTCCCCCTGCTTGTGTTCCCTCTCTCGCTGTGTCTCTCTCTGTCAAATAAATAAATAAAAATCTTTAAAAAAAAAATAAATAAATAAAGTTAGATAATTCATTGTTTTTGAGGCTTTCTCTTTTCTATTATAAGCACTTAAGACTATTAGGAATAGGGGCACCTGACTGGCTCCCTCAGTGGAGCATGTGACTCTTTGGGATTGTGAGTTCAAGCCCTATACTGGGTATAGTGATTACTTAGAAATAAAATCTTTTTTTTTTTAAGACTATATTAGGACTGTATTTCACATATTTTGATAGGTTGCATTTTTGTTATCATGTATATCTAAGCATTTTCTAATTTCCATTAAGTTTTTTTCGGACCCATGAATTACTTGGAATTTTTAGGTTCCAAATTCAAGTTTTTTGTTTAACTGCACTGTGGTTAGAGAATATTTCTATTTAACTCAAATTCTTTAAAACTTATTTTATGTCTCAGTGGTTAATTTTGGTAAATAGTTGGTGTGTCCTAGGAAATAATATGTTTCTGGTTGTGCAATATACAGCATTTGATATATGTTCCTTGGATTAGCTCATTAATTTTGCTATCAAATCTTCTGTATCCTTATTGATTTAAAAAAAAAAAATCTCTGAGAAGTCAATTATAGGAAGACATGTTAAAGAACTCTGATGATGAATACATAAATTTTTTTGGTAATTCTGACTACTGATTTTTTATATTTTGAAACTATTTTATTAGATCACATGTTTTTGGAATTGTTTTATCTTTCTGGTAAATTCTTCCCTATATTATTGTTCCCTCTTAAAATCTAGTGATGATTTTTCCCTTAACTATATTGCTTGATATTAGTGTAGCTATACTAGCCTTCTTTTGTTAATACTTCCTTGGTGTAGTGTCTCTATCCCTATACTCCCTTACTTTCTGTGTTTGTCTTGTAAAGAGTAAATATAGCTAAAGAGTTTTTTAGTCTACTCTGATAATCTGTATCTTTTAACTAAATGATGATAGTCAATTACATATTTTGGTATTACTAATAGAACTGGACTTATTTCCACATCTCATTTTCTTTTATAAATTCTTTTCCTATTTTTTCCTTGTTTCTTGACTTTTACTCCATCTGCTAATTTGAAAGTTAAACAGTCTATTTCTATTCTTCTATTAGCTAGCTTAGAAAATTTAACATTTATGGGGCGCCTTGGCTAGTTCAGGCAGTGGGATGTGACTCTTGATCTTAGGGTTGTAAATTTGAGCCCCAGGTTGGGTGTAGAGATTACTGAGAAACAAAATCTTTAAAAAAAAGTTAACATTTATAGTCACCTTAATAAAGTCTAAAGTTAATCCTTACCTTTATTTTCCTCCCTTAAAAATATAAGAACCTTAGAATGTTTTAATTTCACTTACCCTCTTTTTAGTTATTTCTTTTAATCCCATAAATGATTATTTTGTTTTATGAAGTTACAAAATTAGACCATTATTTTGTTTAGTTAGTGTTGTTTAGATTTACCCATGTTTCATTTTCTTCATTCACCATTCCTTTTTATATCCCAGAACTTCTTCCTGTATTAATTCCTTTATCAATAAATATACTATTTATACAAACTATTTTGTTATTATTAATTTGTTCATTTGTTTTGTATACTTATTTTGCTTTCATGCATGTAAGAATCTTAAATATATGCACGCATAAATTGACAGTTACTAGTTTTATCAGTACCTTAAAGATACCACTCCATACTTTTCTGGCTTCTATTGTTGCTATTGAGATGTCAGTATATTGTTCAGTAGCATTAAGTACATTCATATTGTTTTGCTACAATCACCAGAATCTTTCCACAGAACTCTTTTCATCTTGTAAGACTGAAACTCTATATGCACTAGACAGTAATTCTCCATTCTCCCCTTCCCTAGTCCCTGGCAACCACCATTCCACCTTCTTTCTATGAATTTCATTATATACATACCTCATATAAGTGGAGTCATACAGCATTTGTCTTTTTGTGACTGGCTTATTTTACACGGGATAATGTCTTCAAAGTTGAATCATGTTGTAGCATGTGTCACAATTTCCTCCTTTTTAAAAGTGGAGTAACATTCGATTGTATGTATATACCACATTTTGTTTATCCATCCATTTAATGACAGACTCTTTGGTTGCTTCCATCTTTAGCTATTGTAAATAATGCTCCTATGAACACAGGAGCACAAATACTTTTTTGAGACCTTGCTTTCAATTTTTTTGGGTATATACTTAGAAGAGAAATTGCTGGATCTTATTTTTAATTTTTGAGGAACTGCCATACTGTTTTCCATGGAGGCTCTCCCATTTTACATTCTCACCAACAGTGCCAAGGGTTCCAATTTCCCCACATTTTCATCACCACCTGTTATTTTCTTTCTTTCTTTCTTTTTTAATAGTAGCCATCCTAATGAGTATGAAGTAGCATCTTGTGGTTTTGATTTGCATTTCCCTAATGATTAATGATATTGAACATCTTTTCATCCTTGTTGGCCATTTGTATATCTTCTTTGGAAAAATGTCTGTTCAAGTCCTTTGCCTATTTTTTAATTGTGTTCTTGTTCAGTTGTAGGAGTTCTTTATATATTCTGGATATATATGCATTTTCAGATGCATGATTTGCAGATGTTTTCTCCCATTCTGTGGGTTGCCTTTTTACTTTGTTGATTATAACCTTTAATGCATAAAAGATTTGAATTTTCATGAAATTCAGTTTTACTTTTCCTTTGGTGCCTATGCTTTATGATATTATAACCAAGAAATCATTGCTAAATTCAATGTCATGAGGATTTTTCCCTATGTTTGCAACTAAAAGTATTTTAGTTTTAGGTTTTACATTTAGGTCTTTGATCCATTTGGGGTTAACTTTTGTATATGATGTAAAGGAAGAGCCCAGCTTTATTGTTTTGCATGTGGATATCCAATTTTCTCAGCACCATTTGTTGAAAAGCCTGTCCTTTCCCCATTGAATGGTCTTGACACCCTTATCATCTGTTTGTCTTCTTTGGAAAAAAAATGTCTATTCATGTCTTTTGCCCATTTCTGAATTGGATTATTTGTTTTTTGGGTTTTGAGTTTGGTAAGTTATTTATAGATTTTGAATATTAACCCTTTATCAGATAGGTCATTTGCAAATATCATCTCCGGTAGGTTGCCTTTTAGTTTTGTTGATTGTTTCCTTTGCTGTGCAGAAGTTTTTTATTTTGATGAAGTCCCAAGAGTTTTTTTTTGTTTTTGTTTTTGTTTCCCTTGCCTCAGGGCATATCTAGTAAGAAGTTGCTATGGCTGATGTCAAAGAGGTTACTGCCCATGTTCTTCTCTAGGATTTTAATGGTTTCCTGTCTCATATTTAGGTTTTCCTCCATTTTGGATTTATTTTTGTGTATGATATAAGAAAATGGTCCAGTTTTCCCAACACCATTTGTTGAAGAGACTGTCTTTTTTCCGTTGGATATTCTTTCCTGCTCTGTCAAAGATTAATTGACCATATAGTAGTGGGTTCATTTCTGGATTTTTTATTCTGTTCTGTTGATCTGTATGTCTATTTTTGTGCCAGTCCATACTGTCTTGATCACTACATTTTGTAATATAACTTGAAGTCCAGAATTGTGATGCCTCCAGCTTTGCTTTTCTTTTTCAAGACTGCTTTGTCTATTCGGGGTCTTTTGTGTTTCCATACAAATTTTAGGATAGTTCTAGCTCTGTGAAAAATGCTGTTGGTATTTTGATAGGGATTGCATTAAATCTATAGATTGCTTTGGGTAATATAGACATTTTAGCAATACTTATTCCTCTAATCCATGAGCATGGAATGTTTTTCCATTTCTTTGTGTCATCTTTAATTTCTTTCATCAGTGTTTTATAGTTTTTAGGTACAGGTCTTTCACCTCTTTGGATAGGTTTATTCCTAGGTATTTTATGGTTTTTGGTACAATTGTTAAAGGGTTTGATTCCTTGATTTCTCTTTCTGCTGCTTCATTATTGGTATATAGAAATGCAACAGATTTCTTTCTTTTTTTCCTTCCAAGATTTTATCTAAGTTCAAGTTAGTTAACATATACTCTAGTATTACTTTCAGGAGTAGAATTTAGTGGTTCATCACTTTCATTTAACACCCAGTGCTCATCACAAGTGCCCTCCTTAATGCCCATCACCCATTTAGTCCATCTCCCCCACCCATCTGTCCTCCAGCAACCCTCAGTTTGTTCTCTATAGTTAAGAGACTCCTGGGGCTCCTGGATGGCTTAGTCGGTTGAGCATCTGACTCTTGATCTTGGCTCAGGTCTTGATCTCACAGTTGTGGGTTTGAGCTCCACACTGGGTTCTGTACTGGGCATGGAGCCTACTTAAAAAAAAAGGGAGAGAGAGAGTCTCTTATGATTTGCCTCTCTCTCTGTTTTTATCTTATTTTATTTTCCCTTCCCCTATGTTCATCTCTTTGTTTCTTAAATTCCACATTTGGGTGAAATCATATGGTATTTGTCTTTCTCTGACTTATTTCACTTAGCATAATACAGTCTAGTTCCATCCCTGCCATTGCACATAGCAAGATTTCATTCTTTTTGGTGACTGAGTAATATTCCATTGTATATATATATACCACATCTTCCTTATCCATTCATCAGTCGATGGACATGTGGGCTCTTTCCATAATTTGGCTATTGTTGATAGTGCTGCTATAAACATTGGGGTGCATGTATCCCTTCAAATTTGTAGTTTTGTATCCTTTGGATAAATACCTAATAGTGCGATTGCTAGGTCGTACGGTAGTTCTGTTTTTAACTTTTGGAGGAACCTCCATACTGTTTTCCAGAGTAGTTGTACCAGTTTGCATTCCCACCAACAGTGTAAGAGGGTTCCCCTTTCTCCACATCCTTGCCAACATCTGTTGTTTCCTGAGTTGTTAGTTTAGCAATTCTGACAGGTATCATTGTGGTTTTGATTTGTGTTTCCCTGATGATAAGTGATGTTAAGCATTGTTTCATATGTCTCTTAGCCACTAATGCAACAGATTTCTATACATTTATTTTGCCCTGTGACTCTAGTGAATTCATGTATCAATTCTAGCAATTTTTTGGTGGAGTCTTTTAGATTTTCTATATAGAGTATCATATCATCTGCAAATACTGAAAGTTTGACTTCTTCCTAATGATTTGGATGCCTTTTATTTCTTTGTGTTGTCTGACTACTATGGCTAGGACTTCCCGTACTATGTTAAATAACAGTGGTGAGAGGGGCATATGGATGGTACAGTCAGTTAAGTGTCTGACTCCTGGTTTCATCTTAGGTCATGGTCTCAGGGTTATGAGATAGAGCCCCATGTTGGGCTCTGCACTCAGTGTGGAGTCTACTTAAGTTTCTCTCTCCTTCTCCCTCTGCCCCTCCCACTCGTGCTCTCTAATAAATAAATAAATCTTTAAAAAAAAATAACAGTGGTGAGAGTGGACATCCCTGTCTTATTCCTAACTGTAGTGGAAGAGTGCTGTTTTTCCCTACTGAGGATGATAATAGCTGGGTTTTTCATATATGTTGGCACCCTTATCAAAAGTCATTTGACTATACATGTGAGGGTTTATTTTGGGGCTTTCTATTTTCTATTCCATTAGTCTGTATGTCTATCTTCATGGCAGTATCAGACTGTTTTGACTACTGTAGCTTTGTAGAAATTTCTAAAATCAGGAAGTGTGAGACTTTGTTCTTCCTTTTCCAGATTTGTTCTGGAACTTTGATCTTCCCTTTCAGGATTATTTTCACTATTTGGGGTCCATTGATTTTCCATATGAATTTTTGGATCAATTTTTCTTATTTCTGGAAAAAAATAACATCATTGGGATTTGATAGGGATTGCACTGAATCTGTAGATAGCTTTAGGTAGTATTGACATTTTAGCAATATTAATGTTTTAATCCATGAATTCAGGATATCTCCATTTATTTACATATTATTTGATTTCTTTCAGCAATGTTTTGTAGTTTTCACTATACAAGTCTTTCACCTCCTTGATTAATTCCTGTTTTCTTTTTTATGCTATTGTAGATAGAGTTGTTTTCTTAATTTCCTTTTCAGATTGTTCATTGTTCATGTATAGAAATGCAACTGATTTGGGTGTGTTGACTTTGTATCCTGCTACTTTGCCGAATTTGTTTATTAGTTCTAATGGGTGGTGGGGGCATGTGGAGTCTTTAGTGTTTCTAATATAAGAGAATGTCATCTACAAACACATAATTTTACTTCTTCCTTTATAATTTGGATTTTTAAAATTTATTTTTCTTGACTAATTGTTCTGGCTAGAACATCCGTACTATATTGACTAGAAGTGGTGAAAGTATGCATTCTTGCCTTGCTTCTGGAAATCTTAGAGGAAAGCTTTCAGTCTTTCACCATTAAATATGATTTTAGCTATGGGCTTTTCATATATGGCTTGTATTATGTTGAAGTAGTTTCCTTCTATTGCCAGTTTGTTGAGTGTTTTTATCATGAAAGGGTGTTGGACTTTTGTCAAATGCTTTTTCTGCACCAATTGAAATGATCATGTTTTTTTCCTTCATTCTGTTAATGTGTGTTACATTAATTTTTGCTGAACCATCCTTGCATTCCAGCAATAAATTCCACTTGGTCACAGTGTATAATCCATATAATATGGTGTTGAATTCAGTTTGCTAGTATTTGTTGATGTTTTTTACATCAATTCTCATAAGAGATATTGGTCTCTAGTTTTCTTATGGTATCTTAGTCTGGCTTTGGTATCAGAGTAATGATGGCCTCATAGAAGGAGTTTGGAAGTCTTCACTCCTCTTCATTGCTTTGGAAAAGTTTGAGGAGGATTTGTGTGAATTCTTTAAACGTGTGATAGAATTCACCACAGACACTATGTGGTCCTAGGACTTTTCTTGTTAGAAGATTTTGGATTACTGATTCAGTCAACTTACATTAACAGCTATACATTTCCCTTTTAGCACAGCTTTTGATGCATCCCATAATTTTTGGTATGTTACATTTTTATTTCCATTGGTTTCAAGATAGCTTGTGATATCTTCTTTGACCCATTGGTTGTTTAAGTGTTTAATTTCCACATATTTGTGGATTTTTTCCAGTTTTCATTTTGCTATTTATTGCTAGTTTCATTTTATTATGATTGAGAAAGATAATTTGTATGATTTCAATCTTTTAAAATTAATGCATCTTTTATGGACAACACATAGTCTATCCTAGATACATGTTTACTTTTTTGATATACTTTAGGATTTAAAAAAATTCTTACAGTCAGTTTGCCAAACTGCAAAATCTGAGAGAACAGTCTACACAAGACTGTGCTTATTTCAGACACCAACTGCAAGTTTGGATCTTCAGGGCCACACTCATTTCTGACATGCTGGCTACTGATAAGGGGGTACCTGCAGTAACCCTCACGTTTGATAATTCACAACAGTGACTCACAGAGGTCAGGAAAGAACTATATTATGATTACAGTTTTATTTTAACAAAAGATACAAAGAACCAGCCAAAAGTAAAGACACCAAGAGCAAGGTCTGCGAGAGCTGCAAACACGAAGGGGCCCTCCAGACATTTCAGTGTTCAAAAGAATAGGCTCTCAAGCGAGCATCATTGTACAGGGTTGTTTGTGTTTCGGTTTCATTATGTAGGCATGATTGAGTGAGTCATTGCCCAGTGCCCAACATGATTCAATCACCAGCCTCCTTCCCTTCCCAAAAGTCAAACTGGTATCATGGTGGCTCAAAGCACCAACCCTTTAAGTCACGTGGTTGGTCTTTCTGGCATGGCTAGCCTCCATCCTAAATCATCAAATTAGCAAAAACTATACAGGGGCATGTCATGAGTCATAAACTATAGTTATAAACTAGCAGATGTGGTCCAAGGGGCTCACTATGAATAACAGTGACACTCCTTCCAGGAATATAGAGGATTTAGAAAAAAAAAAAAGAACACCTAAAGTAATTTACAAAACGTGGAAATGAATAACAATGAAAACACTAACTGCCAAAATTGTAGGACACAACCTATGTAGTAGAGGGTAGTAGTGCAGCTTCAAGTACATTTATCAAGAAAAACAAAAAACTGGAGTGCCTGGGTGGCTCAGTTGTTAAGTGTCTGCCTTCGGCTCAGGTCATGATCCCAGGGTCCTGGGATTGAGCCCTGCATTGGGCTCCCTGCTCCATGGGAAGCCTGCTTCTCCCTCTCCCTCTGCCCCTGCTTGTGTTCCCTTTCTCGCTGTGTTTCTCTCTCTGTCAAATAAATAAATAAAACCTTAAAAATAAATAAAAAACACCTTAAATTTATTATATTCAAAACTGAATTCCAGATCTTCCATATCTCTCCACCTAAACCTGCTGTGCCCATGGCCTTCCCTTTCACTGCTGATGGCTAATCCATCCTGCCATTGCTCAGACCGTAAACTTTGATGGCTTGCTTATCTCATTTTTCTGTTACATTTCATATCCAATCTGTCAGGATATCCTCTTGGCATTTCCTATAATATATACCTAGAATCTGACCATCTCGCTATACCTCCACTGATAGCTCCTTGGTCTGGTTACTTATCATCTTCACCTGGATTACTAAAATCATAGGTCCCCTTGCTTCTTCCCTATTTGCCACCTTTCAGTATATTTATTAAATTGTAAATAGATATCACTCCTCTACTCCACAAACACTTCAGTAGTTCTCTATCCCACTCAGGGTAAGAGCCAAATTCCTTAGAAAGCATATAAAGCTTAAATAATCTTTTCTCTCCTGACTTTATCTACTACACCTCTCCAGCAACACTGGCCTTCTTGCTATTCTTCAAACATAGCAAACATGCTTCTACTTTTAGGCTGTTTCCTTTGCCTAGAATGCTCTTTCTCCATATAACTAAGTGACAAACTTCTTCACTTCCTTCAAATCTTCGCTTAAATGTTAACTTACTAATTATTCCTACCTCTTGCTTCACCAACATTCCTAATCTCTTTTACCCTGCCTTTCATTTTCTGTAGCACTTAGTACTTCCTAATATACAATAAAATTTACTCATTTAGCATTTATTTCCTATCTCTCCTAAGAATATAAGGTCCACAAAGGTAAGGATCTTTGTTTTGTTTACTATAATATCAAAAGCATTTAGGAGAATATATGGCACAAGTTTCAATGAATATTCTTGAAAGAAGCAACTATAAAAATGGAGGTTATTTCACTGCCTATGTTATTCATACATGCATAAAATTATAACCAAGCCCTTCCCCCTCTATAATTCCTTATTGACCTGAGATTTACCTTACTGACTTTCTTAAAATTCTATTCATTCCTCCTCAAGTTTCTGTGTGACCTATTTTCAGTTTCTTGCAAACATCAGAATTACAAAAGCAAATGTTCTTGTAGTTTTATTTATTAAATTTATTAATTTATTATTTATTTATTTATTAAATTCACATACTTCACTTTATGAATGTACTTTCACAAATGTTCCTTCTGGTACATGATAGAACAGACATTTTTTTAAATTACTGTTTTTCAGGCTGGGAATCTATGTGTGAGACTGAAGAATTAACTTCAAAGCAGGACATTTATGAAGCACAATCATCACAGAAAACAGAAAAACTCACAAGCTATGGCCTTGAGTATTCCAGTTTGAGAGAAGAATGGAAATGCGAAGGCCATTTTGAGAGACAGCCAGTAAATCAGAAAGCATGTTTCAAGGAAGAGACAATCACTCATGAAGAAGCCCTCGTTAATAAAAGAGCACAAGAATATAACAAATCTTGGGGAAGTTTCCATCCGAACACACTGCTTCATACACAACAGATAATCACCAAAGAGGAGAAAGTACATAAACATGATACACATAAGAAAAGCTTTAAAAAAAATTTAATGGCCATTAAGCCCAAGAGTATCTATACAGAGAAGAAACTCTTGAAATGTAATGACTGTGAAAAAGTCTTTAGCCAGAGCTCATCTCTTACACTTCATCAAAGAATTCATACTGGAGAGAAACCATATAAATGTGTAGAATGTGGAAAAGCCTTTAGCCAGAGATCAAATCTT
The DNA here is from genome assembly GCF_004348235.1 of Phoca vitulina. Lineage (NCBI taxonomy): Eukaryota > Metazoa > Chordata > Mammalia > Carnivora > Phocidae > Phoca > Phoca vitulina. Next base: position 7,441,093 of record NW_022589761.1, on the reverse strand, counting down.
GTTCAACATCAGAGGATTCATACTGGAGAGAAACCCTATGAATGTAAGGAATGTAGGAAAGCCTTCAGTCAGAATGCACACCTTGTTCAACATCTGAGAGTTCATACTGGAGAAAAACCTTATGAATGCAAGGTGTGTAGGAAAGCCTTTAGCCAGTTTGCTTACCTTGCTCAACATCAGAGAGTTCATACTGGAGAGAAACCTTATGAATGTATTGAATGTGGGAAAGCATTTAGCAATAGATCATCCATTGCTCAACACCAGAGAGTTCATACTGGTGAGAAACCATACGAATGTAATGTCTGTGGAAAAGCATTTAGCCTTCGTGCATACCTTACCGTACACCAGAGAATACATACTGGAGAGAGACCCTATGAATGTAAGGAATGTGGGAAGGCTTTCAGCCAGAATTCACATCTTGCTCAACATCAGAGAATTCATACTGGAGAAAAACCTTATAAATGTCAAGAATGTAGGAAAGCATTCAGCCAGATTGCCTACCTTGCCCAACATCAAAGAGTTCATACTGGAGAAAAACCCTATGAATGTATTAAATGTGGGAAGGCTTTTAGCAATGACTCATCCCTTACTCAACATCAGAGAGTTCATACTGGAGAGAAGCCTTATGAATGTAACGTTTGTGGAAAGGCTTTTAGTTACTGTGGATCCCTTGCCCAACATCAGAGAATTCATACTGGAGAGAGACCTTATGAATGTAAGGAATGCAAGAAAACTTTCAGGCAGCATGCACACCTTGCTCATCATCAGAGAATCCATCTTGGGGAGTCCCTCTCACCACCCAATCCAGTCAATCACCAAGTCCTCTAGACACTATCTCATAAATATTTCCAGAATTTATACTCTTTTCTCTGTCTCAAATGTTGTTGCCCTAGTCTAAGATTCATCTCACCTGGATCACCATGCTGTAGCTTTCTAACAGGTCTTCCCGTATCAACTTTTGGTCCCTTTAAATTCATTTCCTGTCATGCCCCAAGCTGATTTTTTTGAGTGTAAGAATACATCACTGCCTCCAATTAAAACTTTTTTGGGGCTTACTATTGTTCTTAAGCTAATATCCACAGTCTTAAAATTGTCTATGAGGCACTTCATTATCTGGTTCTATACCTTTCAGCCTTATTTTATTCCAGTCTCCTTCTCTGAGCACTAGGCACTTCCCAGGACTAAGAGCTTAGATTCTGGAAAATCATAGCTCTACCACTACTGTGGTATTATGTGACTTTGAGTAATTTGTTTGACTTATCTAAACCTCAGGGTTTTCTTTAATTCTTAAAATAGGGATAATAAAGGATACTGTATTGTAGAAATGTGATTATTAAATGAAATAGTGTCTGTTGTAGATTGATGCATATTAATAAATTTGCATGTAAAGTGCTTCACATAGCACATCAAACATAGCAGATATTCAATAAATCATAATAGCTAACATGTATTGAGTACCTACTATGCACCAGGCATTGTTCTACATACTCAACATATATTAACTCGCTTACTCCTCACAGCTAGAACAAGATTCCTCAGTGGACAAAGGAGAACATCCCTGGGAAGCAGCAGGTCAGAACTGAGAAAACCCCAAAATTTTAGAAACATAAGTGGGAGTCTTCATACTCTAGATAAGTAATCAATATAGACACAAGTAGTAGACCTACACCTACAACCAGTTTTAGGAAGTTTCTAAAGAGAATTGGATAAACCAATCAATATAAAGAAAATGAGGATTCACAGAGAGGAATATAGAACTCAATTTAGATCAAGAAAAAGAACAGAGTATCACAATTAACTCAAAAAAGGCACCAGGCCCAGGCAATTGTATTGGGTGAATCTAGGTAAATTTAAGAAGTATTTAAATTGTTCCATACCACAGAAGAAGTCTAAAGTTTGTAAAATTTTTAACCAGTGGCTGTAAAATTGAAATGAAAAGGGGATTGAGGGAAAAAAGTTACAGACAAATATATATAGGCTTTTACATATTTGAAATATATGCTTCCACTCATTCAGTGAATATTGAGTAGCTACCGTTTGCTGGACACTGTTTTAGATATGAGGAGACAATAGTGACCAATACTAAGACTATGTCCTCATGGAGTTATTTAAAGTTATTTAAAGCTGAAATTGAAATTGTTTATAGTTAAATATAAAACAATAGATTCTCTAGACTCAGCAAAATGAAGAATAATAAACTGAGGAGTAGCATATAATCTAGGCTGAAGAGACTCAGGATAATAATGTTATGTTATTCCTAATTTACAAATTCACTGCAATTAGAACAAAATTCCTCAGGTCTTTTTGCCCTTTAATTTCACAACTTTGTTCTGAAATTCATCTATGAAGTGTGAATTCTTAAGACAGCAAGAGAATTGTTGAATCTGACCTACTTGTAGAAATTCTGCATATGATAAAGATGGTTTATACCTGTAAATAAAGGATGGATTTGGGTTTATTAGAATAATTGTATCCATTACAGTAAGGGAAATGCAAATAAAACCACAGTGAAGTATTTCAAAATCATCATATTGGCAAAAGCGTTACAGAGCCAATTATTGGAAAGATGTGGAGCAGTAGGAATGTTCATACAGTGTTATTGGAAGTAGTTGTATTTAGGATAATTTAGCAATATCTAGTAAAGTTGAAAATGTGGTTACTCTCTAACCCAGCAGTTCCATACTTAAACCTCTTATAGTCTCTCCTCATGTGTTTAGAGTGATGTACATGAAAGTCTATTTCAGCATTATTTGAGAATGAAAAGTTTAAAGCAATCAAAATAACCATTAGGGTGAATGTAAGTTATAGCCCAAGTTAAAAGGAATGAAGTAGAGATACTTCTTTCAACATGGATAAATCTAAAAAAAACCAAAAAACAAAAACCAAACATGAATAAATGTTAAAACAATATTAATGAAATTGAACTAGAGAGTATTTTGAAGGAGATGGTACCACTTATATAAAGTTTGAAAATATGCAAATTGATGCTATGGGTATATGGCTAAATACCATATAGATTTAATGTTACAACATTCGTGGAAATAATAATTAAATCCAAAACAGTGGTGACATCTGTCTGCAGGGGGAGAAAAATGAGATTGAGAAAAGGATGCAAAGGGAGATATCTTTTAATCATTTACTTCTTTAAAAAATAAGCAAATATGGCCAATTCTTATAAATTGATAAAGCTGGTTGTTGGTTTATAGATAGGTTCTTATTCTCTGTATCTTTCGTAATAAAAAAAAAATAAAGAACATTTAAATATTTGCTTTTGCCAAGTTACTTCCTTACTATACCTCAGGCATGACACTGGTGTTCCCATCCATATTCACCATTCTCTTCAGAGAGAAGCTGACACATAATTGATCATATAGTTTTTCTCTTCATTTTTTTAATGTAGCACATTACATTGATTTTTTTTTTTTTTTAAGTAGGTTCCACACCCAGTGTGGGGCCCAATGCCAGGCTTGAACTCATGACCCTGAGATCAAGACCTGAGCTGAGATCAAGACTTGGAGGCTTAACCGATTGAGCCACCCAGGTGCCTAACATTACATTGATTTTTATAGGTTGTACCACCCTCACAGGACTGGGATAAATTCCATTTGGTCATAGCATATAGTTCTTTTACTAGGTTGCTGAATTCACTAGCATGTTATTATTGCTAGTATTGTGTTGAGGATCTTTGTATCTATTTTCATTTGTATTCACAAGGGATACTGGCTTGTAGTTTTTTTTTTTTTCCTTGTATTGTCTCCCCCCCCTTTATTTTTAAAGATTTTATTTATTTATTTGATAGAGACACAGTGAGAGAGGGAACACAAGCAGGGGGAGTGGGAGAGGGAGAAGCAGGCTTCCCGCTGAGCAGGGAGCCCGATGCGGGGCTCGATCCCAGGACCCTGGGATCATGACCTGAGCCGAAGGCAGATGCTTAATGACTGAGCCACCCAGGCGCCCCCTTTTTTTTCCTCTTTTTTTTTTTGGCTTTAATAACAAGGTAATGTTGACCTCATAGAATGAGTTTGGAAGTGATTCCTCTAGTTCAAGTTTTGGGAGAGTTTGAGGAGAATTGGTGTTAATTCTTTAAATGTTTGGAAGAATTCACCAGTGAAGCTATCTGGACCTGGGCTTTTCTTTGTTAGGAGGCTTTTGCTTAATGATTTAATTTCCTTTTTTTGTTATAGGTCTGTTTGGATTTTCTATTTCTTCTTGCGTTGTTTTTGTAGTTGTGTATTTCTAGGGGTATATTTCTAGTTTTCCCATTTCATCAAGATTATCAGATTGCTTAGCCTACAATTGCTATAGTATTCTCTTATAATCCTTTTTATTTCTGTAAAATTGGTAAAGTCCCTACTTTCACTTCTAATTTTAGTAATTTGAGTCTTCTCTCTCTTGTCTGTTTTAATAGTCAACTGCCAAAAGTTTTTCAATTTTGCTGTTATTTTCAAGGAACCAACTCCTGGGTTTGTTGATCTTTATTTATATATTGTTTTGTTTATCTGTGCTCTAATCTTTATTATTTCCATTCTTCTGACAGCTTTGGGTTTAAATTGTTCTTTTTTGCTAATTCCATATTATATAAAGTTAAGTTATTGATTTGAGATCTTTCTTTTTTAAAATGTAAATGTTTACAGCAATAAATTTCTCTTAGCACTGATTTGGATGCATTCTGTAAGTGTTGGTATGTTATGTTTTTCAGTTTGTCTCAAGATCTTTTGTGATTTCTCTTGTGATTTATTCTTTGATGCACTGGTTAAAAGTCTTTAATTTCCACATATTTGTGGATTTTCCACTTCTCCTGCTATTGATTTCTAGTTTCATTCCACTGGGCCCACTACATCCTATAACTTTTGGTAAGTTGTGTTTAATTTTCATTTATCCTAAATGGTTTTATAATTTCATTTTTGGATTTCTTATTTAGTCTAGTTTTCTTAACAGTATGTTGTTTTAAAAAAAACCCCAGACTCTTAAATACAGAGAATGAACTGGTATTTGCTTAGAGGGAAGGCTGGTATGGGTGTGGGTGTGGGTTAAATAGACAAAGGGAATTAAAAGGTACAAATTTGCAGTTATAAAGTCACAGAGATGAGAAATAAAAAATAAGGAATACAGCCAATACTATTGTAATAATGTTGTATGGTTACTACACTTAGTGTGGTGGGCACTGAGTAATGTATTGAATTGTTGAATCCATATGTTTGTACACCTGAAACTAACAGAACTAATTGCTTATTAATTATACTTCAAAAAGTGTGTTGCTTAATTTCCACATATATATGAATTTTCCCATTGTCCTGTTATTTCTAGTTTCATTCCATTGTAATTGGTAAAGATATGTGGTATATTTTCAGTCTCTTAAAATGTATTAAGACTTGTTTTGTGACTAATTATTTGTTCTATCCTGAAGGATGTTCAAAATGCACTTAAGACAAAAATCAGTGTTTTGCTATTAATGGGTTGAGTATTCTGTTTTGTCTGTTGACTTATGGTATTGTTCAAGTCTTCTATTTCCTTACTGATCTTCTATTTCATTGTTTTATTCATTATTTTGTTTTGTTTTCAAGTTTTTATTTAAATTCCAGTTAGTTAACATACAGTGTAATATTAGTTTCAGGTGTAGAATTTAGTGACTCATTGTTTCATTCATTATTGAAAGTGGAGTAGTCAAGACTCCAGGTATTATTGTATAACTATTTGTATGTTCAATAATGTCATTTTTTTGCTTCATATATTCTGCAGCTCTGTTGTTAGATACATATTATAGAGTGAATATTTGTGTGTCTCGCAAATTCATATGTTGAAGCCCTAACCCCTATTGTAATGGAGATGGGGCCTTTGGAAGATAATGAGGGTTAGATAAAGTCATGAGGGACAAACCTTCGTGACAGGAATAGTGCTCGTATAAGAAAAGATACCAGAGAGCTTAATCTGCTTTCTCTGCATTTGGACAAAGAAGTGGTCATGTGAGCACACAGCAAGATAGCAGCCATCTGCAATCCAATAAAAGAGCTCTCATTTAAAAAAAAAAAAAGAGCTCTCACCAGAAACTGACCAGCTGGGACCCTGATCTCCAAATTCCAGCCTCTAGCACTGTAAGAAAATTAATTTCTGTTGCTTAAGACACCCAGTTTATGGTATTGTTTAATAGAAGCCCAAGCTAAGACAATGCATATGATTATAACTGTTATATTTTCTTGAAGTTTTAATCAATATCTCTGCCTGACCTCAGAGATAATGTAACAGAAACTTCAGTGATGAGACGCAACATGGAATACAAACTTTGCAAAAATAGTTTGGAGAAGTCACTAAATAATGAATGGCTGCTGTCCTCAACAAACAGAAATCAGCAATCCCCAAGGAGGGAAATAATCTGATTTCCAAACTTAAAACATTATACTACTCAAAATGTCTACATCTCAGCAACAAATTACAAAGCATTAAAAAACAGGAAAGTATGTACCATTCACATATAAAAAAGAATCTGACAGAAACTATCACTGAGGAAATGAAGACATTGAAATTACTAGTCAAATACATTAAACCAGCTATGCAAAATATGCTAAATGAGCTAAGTAAAACACTGGACAAAAAACTAAAGTAAATCAAGAAAACAATATATGAAAAAAATGAATGTTGATTAAAAAATAGAAACTATAAAAAGGAACCAAAAAGAAATTCTGGAGCTGAAAAGTACAATAGCTGAAATGAAAAAATCACTAGAGTCCAATGGCAGATCTGAGGAGGCAGAAAACTTAGTGAACTTAAAGATAGGGCAATTGAAATGATCTAGTCTGAAGACTAGAAACAAAAAGAATGAAAAAAGAGTATGACACAATCAAGCACATCAATATATGCATAATAGGGAGTCCAGAAGGGAGGAAGAAGGAGGCAGAAAAAATATTTGAAGAAATGACTGCCAAAATCTTCCCAAACTTGATAAAGACATGAAATACACATTTTCAAGACCCTCAATCAACTGCAAGCATGATAAACTCAAAGGGATCAACACTGAGAAATGTTACAATTAAATTATTGAAAAGCAAAGACAAAGATTCTTGAAAGCAGTAGGAGGCAATCAATTTGCTACATACAAAGGTGCTTCAATAGAATTAACAGCTGATTACTCATCAGAAACCATGGAAGTCAGGAGAAAATCAGATTATATATTCAACATTCCAAAAGAGAAAAAAGCCCTGACAGATGATCTATATCTAGCAAAACTAACCTCAAAAATGAAAGAGAAGTTAAGATATTCCAGGTAAACAAAAGCTGAGGGAGTTGTTACTAGCATACCTCTGTTTTAACTTTGTTAAATTAATATTTATGAAGTAGAGTGCCACAATGTTGGCTGGTGAGCTGGGGTTCAACAAAAGGCCAAAAAGAAATTGAAATAGAGTTTATTACTCACGGTCCGGGAGGAAGTACACAGCATGCCACCAGGGACAACGCAGGTAGGTCCAGGCAGAATGCAGACAGAAAGTGCAGCAGGACCTAGGGCACATGCTTTCATTAGGGTCTGTAGGTAGTGTGTTTTAGGATTCTAATGCTAAGGCCAGATTGGTTAATTCAAATAAAAAAGAGTGGGGTTTATATAAGCTTCATGGGGGTCTTATAGAAGGGCCACACAAGGGGGGAGGGCTCTGGGAAGCAGGGGAAACTGTTTATTACAAGGGCCATTTGGGGAAGTCCTATCAGGAAGTTATTTGTGAAGCTAGGGGCTGTGATCTAAGGTATGTACCAATGGGAGGGACTAGTGTTAGTTTGAAGCCCTGGTTTCATTGATCTATTGTTTTAGTTTCTATTTATTTCTGGTCTAATCTTTATTATTTCCTTCCTTCTACTGTTTTTGAGTTTTGTTTGTTCTTCTTCTAGTTCCTTTAGGTGGAAGGTTAGGTTGTTTGAGATTTTTCTTCCTTCTTGAGGTAGGTGTGTATTGCTATAACCTTCCCTCTTAGAACAGCTTTTGCTGCATCTCAAAGATTTGGGGCTGTTTTCATTTTCACTTGTCTCCATGTATTTTTTATTTCCTCTTTAATTTCTTGGTTGACCCATTCATTGTTTAGTAGCATGTTATTTAACCTTCATGTATTTGTGCTCTTTCCAGATTTTTTCTTGTGGTTGACTTCTAGTTTCATAGTGGTGTGGCCAGAAAAGATGCATAGTATGATGTCAATGTTTTTTTAATTTGTTGAGACTTGTTTTGTGGCCTAATATGTGATCTATTCTGGAGAATTTTCCTTGTGTACTTGAAAAGAATGTGTATTCTGCTGTTTTAGGATGGAATGTTCTGAATATATCTGTAGATCCACCTGGTCCAATGTGTCTTTCAAAGTCACTGTTTCCTCATTGATTTTCTGTTTGGACAATCTATCCATTGATCTAAGTGTGTTAAAGTCCCCTACTATTAATATTGCAACTCATTTGTGTCCCAAAGGTTTGTTTCCTGCTTGCTCAACAAGTATAGATTAGCTCTAGCCCTGGCACCCCATCAAAATTCTCCACCATTCAGTGGGGCTGAAACCATACCTTCTATGATGAAATCTGAACCCCAGGTTTAGAGATGGGGCCCATCTTCAAAATTTATCCTTCCCTGGATACTCTCCTTCAGTCTTTGGGTACTTTTCAGAGTTCTTTTATATCTTATAGTTACTCTTTTACAATAGCTTCATATTTCTTTATACTCCATCTTGGTCCAGAACTGGAAGTAAAATATATCCTTAATAGCTGCATTGAATATTTACACTAACTGTAATTAATAATGTATTGGGAGTTATTTCTATACTCATATGGAAATTTTTTTAAAGATTTATTTATTTGAAAGAGGGGAGGGGCAAAGGGAGAGGGAGAGAGAGAATCTTAAACAGACTCTGCTGAGCATGGAGCTCAACACAAGGCTCAATCTCACGACTCTGAGATCATTACCTGAGCCAAAATCAAGAGCTGGATGCTTAACTGACTCAGCCACCCAGGCACCCTACTCTTATGGAAATTTTTGAGCAAATGAGAGGGAAATTATGTATCACTTCTGATAATGTTTCACTTAGCCATGGGGCCACAATTGGCAAGGGAGAATGGGAAATTTGGTACCTAGCAGGGCAGCCAAGCACCCAGGAAAAAACTGAAAATTCTAGCAGTCTGCCAAAATTATGGTGTATCACTAAAAGAATATATAGTTGTAGCAATATGCCACCATAAAAATGAGGTAATTTCATGTAGGAGAGGATCTCTGAGACAGAATATATTTTCCAAAAAGGCCCACCAAAGTATATCCTACCCCATATGCTCTACTTACAACGTGACACTCTCCTATCAAGATGTAGCTGCCTACACAGAGAATGGCAGAAGTGAGATTATGCAACTTCCCAGGCTAGGTATGGAAGATCTTTATGGCATATTGCATTTTCCAAACAGGCCACAGTATATCCTATCCTACAAGCTCTTCTTAAAATGTGACACTTCTTTCACAGAGCTGTAACTGCCTCAACCAATGGAGTATGACACAAGTGAGGTTATGTGATTTCTGAGGCTAGATCATAAAAATTACATGCGCTTTGACCTTGTTGTTTAGGGCATATTCTTGGAACCCAAGACACCATGCTAAGCAGCCACATAGAGATATCACATGTAGGTATTCTGGCTGACCACCCTATCTAAGGTCCAGTTGACAGCCAGAATCAACTGCCAGACATGTGAGCATGTGAATCTTCAGATGATCCCAGCCTTCAGCCATCAAGCTTTCAAGCCACCCCATCTGAGGCTATGTCAATTAGAGATGAGCAGTTGCTGTCAAGCCTTGTCCATATTTTTATAGATGTGTGAGCTAAATAAACTATTATTGTATCTTAAGCCAAGTTTGGAGTGGTTGTTATGCAGCAATAGCAACTGGAATCATTGCCAAAATATGTAAGTGAAAAAAGCAAGGCAGGTTTTTAAAATATACAATTTTTATATATTCTTAAAAAGCAAGTGAAAAAAGAGAAAGTACATCCTAGCTCGCTCGCTGTCTCTATATATACATATATTGCTTTCAATCTCTGCTAGTAGCTTATATAGCTAGAAATATACAATTTCATATATATCCTTGGAAAAATTACACAAGTGGGTCATTTCCTAATGGATTTGTTCCAAAGCCTGGGAACTGTTTGGGGGATTTGAGTCATACACTGTTGCAGGCCAGGATTGGGTTTCATTAACAGTAGTACATTTCCCTCAAAAACTCAATAGGCTTTCAAAGTATTTGCTACTGTTTAATTACAATGTCAAAGATCTTGTGTGAGGAGCGCCTGGGTGGCTCAGTTGGTTAAGCGACTGCCTTCGGCTCAGGTCATGATCCTGGAGTCCCTGGATCGAGTCCCGCATCGGGCTCCCTGCTTGGCGAGGAGCCTGCTTCTCCCTCTAACCCTCCCCCCTCTCGTGTACTCTTTCTCTCTCTCATTCTCGCTCTCTCAAATAAATAAATAAATCTTTAAAAAAAAAAAAAAAGATCTTGTGTGAATACAGTTTTAAGCCTGATTTCTTTTGCTTACTGGCCCCTTTGTACTTTCTTTTTTCTATCCCTTTAATGTTGCTAGGCAATCATATTTCACATTAAATATCTCACTTTGGTGATGTTTCATATCTTTTCTTTTGGACCTCAAACTTCTCATCCCCCATATTTTCAGCTAACCTTAACACTCATGGAATCACTGAAGGAATCAGAAGAACACTTCACAAAACTTCTCCCACCTCATCTACTTACTTCCCAGCACCCCATATTCTGCCATACTATTGCCAGGAATAAACTCTCCATACCCAAAATGATCCCTCCATCTGCTAAATCTTATCCCCTCTCACTGACATAAGGTCATTGCTCTAGTAATTCTCACTTCTTTGTTATGAATTATTCCCCCCATCTGTATTATTCCAACCAGCATACAGAACTGCTATTACTTCTCCCGTCCTGGAGACACTCCAATTCCTGTTGCCACACTAATTAACTGTTTTTTGTTTGTTTTTTTTGCTTCAGTTTGCAGCAAACACCTCCAAGCAGTTGTGTCTATATTCATTGTCTCCAATTTCTATTTTTCAACAGTTTCTTAATTCAACCACTCCAAAACAAACAAAAATACCCCTTCTCTTCTCAAGATCAACAATAACATGGATAAGTTCAAGTCAATTCTCAAGTATTCTCTAGTATTATGTCATCTGCTAATGGTATCTACAACCATTGATCATCCTTCCTTTGACTCACTTTCATTCAGCTTCTGTAATGCCACACTATTCTGTTTTTCCTTCCATCCCACTGGTCCTTCTTAGCATCCTTTGCTAGTCTGTCCTTTTATCCTTGAACTCTTAATGTTAGAAGGCACTGTGGATCAGTCTTTATCTATACCCAGGTCTTTAATGATCTTATTCTGCCTCTTGTTTTATGTAAGTATAGGCAATACCTACCAAATTCATATAATCTCTAGAACAGTACAAGCTAAAACATCCAAGTGCCTAATCAATATTATCATTTTGTCTAAAAGATACTTCAAATTCAACATGTTCAAAATTGAACTCCCAAACTTCCCCAACAAACCTGATGGAATTGCAGCTTTCCCCATCTCAGCTGATGGGAATACCATCTTTCCAATTGTTTGAGACCAAAACCTGTGAGTCAAAGTCACCCCAGAACCCCCTCTCTCTCACCTGATATCCAACCCTTAAACAAATCTTGCTTGCTCACATTTACCCTATATTTAGAATTGAACAACTTCTCCCCATTGTTACCACTATGGTGTGAGCCAACATCATCTTTCATCTGAATTAAGAGGCCATAGCCTCTTGCCCATTTACTTGTTTTTTCTTTTAACAACACAATAGCAGCCTATCAAATCACATCCCCTGCTCAAAACACTCCAGTGGCTGCCATTTCCATCAGAAAAAATTACAAAATGCTTACAGTGACTTACAAGATATGGCCCTGTTATCTCTCCATCTTCCTCAATTATAACGCCCTTGCACAGACCTCTACAATAGCTTCTTTAATGTTTCTCAAGTATACCAGCATCATCCCATTGTAGGGCCTTTGTTCTAGCTTTTCCTGTCTGCAGTGCTCTTCCTGTAGATAACCACTGACTTACTCCTTCACATCTTCAAATCTTGACTCGAATCTTTCCTTATCTATGGTCCATTTCATAAACTTTCATATTCCTTAGCTACTTTTGAATGATCTTTCCTCCGTAACACTAATGTTCTAACATACTCTGTAATTTTTCTATTATTATTCTATCTCCTCCTGCTAGAGTTGCTCATTGATATATCCCAAACACCTAAAAAATGTACTGTCAACCAGGATTGAATGCCTGTAGGGAGAGATAGCATCTCTTAACAAAGCAATATCGCTTTCAATCTCTGCTAGTAGCCTCTGCAGTCTATACCAAATTTATCTTTCACGGGACATTACCAAAAGCAACAAGAAACACCCAACACACATTCTGAATCACTCCTACCATTTCTACTAACATTACAGTCTTAACTGGTGAAGAATCTGCCTTGTAAGATAGAATGGAAGGGAGACAGACCAAATGTCCTGTCTATGAAAGCAAAAATCTTTAGTTTTCTAGCCTGAAGTGGGTTAATTCTCATTCATGATGGCACAAAGTCAATGCCAAACTTGAGATTTCTTTTACCCACAGCACTCCACCTCTGGGTACAAAATTTTATAACCTTAATACATTTTAGTGTCAATAACAGAATGAAAACAACATCAACAAATAAGTTTATTTTAATTTTATATAAAGAAATACAGGAGGCAAGCAGACCAGAATTGGTACAACTGTTCCATAAAATCAGTACAGGTGTAAACTCATTCTGTATTTCTGCTCCATCATCCTTAGTACCCAGATAACCATTCTCAAATTAAATGTCCATATTGTAGGTAGGGAAACAAAGAAATACAAAGAGAGAAAAGGTATTCTTAAATGTCCTACATGTACAAATACCACTTCCATCTTGTTGACCTGCAAGAGGGGCTGAGATGATTTTTCAGCCAAGAATTCTAAAGGAAAAATGGATATTGGGTAGGGAAGTAACAGTCCCTGACAGACTGTCACCATGTTTCACTGAAAAATAGTAATGTTGGTTTATTTTTAGTTTAATTCAAAAGCTGTACATTCAAGTTTTTAGAAATTTCCTAGTAGGAAATTTTATTTTGGCTATCCATTGTTATTCATTTCTAAATAATATTCTTGAATTGTGGTAAAAAAAATGATAGGACATATGAGTTTCTGGACTTTGTTACAATTCACTTCAACTCTCTTCAACAATCCACTGATTAAATCTACAATGTTTTGTGGGTTTTTTCCCCCAACAGTATGAATTTTCTCTTCTAGTATATGGGATGAGATGTGAATGAAAGCTTTCTCATATTCATTACAGCATACAGTGCCCCCCACTCAAAGAGTCAGGGTCAAGTGTTAATGAAAGATTTCTTAATATTCATTATACTCCTAAGTGTCCTCTTCTCATGCAAATTCTCTAAAATCGTACTAGTAATAATGATAGCTAATACTTGTGATATGCTATGTTCAAGGCACTGCTCTAAGAGCTTTACATGAAATGTCTCACATAATACTTCCAAGAATCTTACAAGGAAGGTATTATTCTTAGGCCTATCTTACAAATGATTAAACCAAAGCAGAGGTTAATTATGATAAATGTCATGAGGAAAATAGCTGGTAGAGACAGGGTAATGTTGAAAAAGACATATTCTACAGCTAAAGGCCTCAATATATTTACTATATTAACAGAATTATTCTCTATTATAATATGCTAAAGTTTAATAGGTTTCCAGTAATGATAGGTTTTTCTACATAGATTACATTAATAGTTATTTTCCCCCATTAGAATTCACTGATGCTGAACTTTATGAGGCAAATATGCTCCCATATTCACATTTTAGGAATTCTTTGATAATAAATGGATTAGTGACCAGAGAAGGCTATCTTAATCACAAAGAATCAGATAATTCATATAAAAACTTGTGAGCTATGACTGAAGTCTATCCCACATTCCTTATATTCAAAAGATTTCTCACTGATATGAATTCTCTGATGTTGAGTTAGTTGTGAACCACGAGTAAAGGCCTTCCCACATTCCTTACATTGATAGGGTTTCTCACCAGTATGAACTCTCTGATGTCGAGAAAGATGTGAGCTCTGAGTAAATGCTTTTCTGCATTCTTTGCATTCATAGGGCTTCTCACCAGTATGAATTCTCTGATGTAAAGTAAGTTGAGAGCCATGACTAAAGGCCTTCCCACATTCCTTGCATTCATAAGGCTTTTCTCCAGTGTGAACTCGCTGATGTTGAGTAAGTTGTGAACCACGAATAAAGGCCTTCCCACATTCCTTACACTGATACGGTTTCTCACCTGTATGAATTCTCTGATGCTGTATGAGGAGTAAGCCACGAGCAAAGGCCTTCCCACATTCATTACATACATACGGTTTTTCACCAGTATGAAGTCTCTGATGTTGAGAAAGATGTGAACTCTGAGTAAAGGCCATTCTACATTCTTTACATTCATACGGTTTCTCACCAGTATGAATTCTCTGATGTTGAGTAAGCTGTGAGCCACGAATAAAAGACTTCCCACATTCCTTACATTCATAGGGTTTCTCACCGGTGTGAATCCTCTCATGTTGAGTAAGTTCTGAGCCACGACTAAATGTCTTTCCACATTCTTTACATTCATAGGGTTTTTCACCAGTATGAATCCTTTGATGTCGAGTAAGGAGTGAGCCACGATTAAAAGCCTTTCCACATTCCTTACATTGATAGGGTTTCTCACCAGTATGAATTCTCTGATGTTGGGTAAGTTGTGAGCCATGACTAAAGGTCTTTCCACATTCCTTACATTCATAGGGCTTCTCATTGGTATGAATTCTCTGGTGTTGAGTAAGTTGTGAGCCACGGATAAAGGCTTTCCCACATTCTTCACATTTATAGGGCTTTTCACCAGTATGAATCCTCTGATGTTGCATAAGCAAAGAGCCACGAATAAAGGCCTTTCCACATTCCTTACATTCATATGGCTTTTCCCCATTGTGAATTTTCTGATGTTGAGAAAGCTGTGAGCCACAAATAAAAGCCTTCCCACATTCCTTACATTCATAAGGTTTTTCACCAGTGTGAATTCTCTTATGCAGAATAAGTTGTGAGAGCTGAGTAAAGACCTTTCTACATTCTTTACATTCATAGAGTTTCTCACCAGTATGAAGTCTCTGGTGCAGAGTAAGTTGTGAGTTCTGAGTAAAGGCCTTCCCACATTCTTTACATTCATAAGGTTTCTCACCAGTATGGACTTTTTGATGTCGGGTGAGTTGTGAGCTACGAATAAAGGCCTTCCCACATTCTTCACATTTATACGGTTTTTCACCAGTATGAATTCTATGATGTAAAATAAGTTGTGAGCTCTGAGTAAAGGCCTTCCCACATTCCTTGCATGCATAGGGTTTCTCACCAGTATGAAGTCTCTGATGAAGAATGAGCTGTGAATCACGACTAAAGGCCTTTCCACATTGCTTACATTCATAGGGTTTTTCACCAGTATGAATACTATGATGTTGAGTTAGGTGTGAGGCTCGTCTAAAAGCCTTCCCGCATTCCTTACATTTATAGGGTTTCTCATTAGAATGACACCTAGGATGTTGAGATAAGTAAGCATGCTGATTGAAAATGGACATTTTTTCATATATGATCATCCCTTGCCTGAAATATTCCTCCTGATTTTCTTGTTGCTTTTCCAATGTGCCTCTCACTTCCAAATAATCTCTGGAACTGGACTCCTCAAGGTCACAGTTTTCAAGCCTGGCACTCATTTCCCATTGGGATAATTCTGTTTCATAAGTGTCCTTTTTTGGAGATAAATCCTTATTTGCACTCCTTGAAGGCAAGTCTGAAAGATAAGAGAACATGAAAAATTCCTGTTATCATTTCAGGAGAACCCATAGTAGAAAAGACTATATATGAAAATATACATGGGAGCACCTGGGTGGCTCAGATGGTTGAGCGTCTGCCTTCAGCTCAGGTCATGATCCCAGGGTCCTGGGATCGAGTCCCACATCAGGCTCCCTGCTCAGCGGGGAGCCTACTTCTCCCTCTGCCTCTCACTCTCTCTCTCTGTCTCTTATGAATAAATAAATAAAATCTTAAAAAAAAAAAGAAAATAGATATGGATGGTAACCAATTTATGATGGTTCAACTTAAAATTTTTTGATTTTATGATAGTACAAAAGCAACATACAGGGACGCCTGGGTGGCTCAGTCGGTTAAGCATCTGCCTTCAGCTCAGGTCATGATCCCAGGGTCCTGGGATCGAGTCCCACATCGGGCTCCTTGCTCAGCGGGGAGCCTGCTTCTCCCTCTCCCACTCCCCCTGCTTGTGCTCTCTCTCTTTTTCTGACAAATAAATAAAATCTTAAAAAAATAAAAAAGCAACATATAGAAACTGTACTTCAAATTTTGAATTTTGATAATTTCCTGAGCTAGCAATATGCAGTACAATACCCTCATGATCCTGGGCAGTGGCAGTAAGTTACAACTCCCAGGCAGCCACGTGATTATGAGGGTAAACAACTGATATACTTACAACTATTCTGTACCCATACAACCATTCTGCTTTTCAGTTTCAGTATAGTATTTAAAAAATTACATGAGGTATTCAACATTTTATCATAAAATAGACTTTATGTTAGATAATTTTGCTGAACTATAGACTTGTAAGTGTTATGAGCATGTTTAAGGTAGGATAGGCTAAGCTCTGATGTTTGGTAGGTGTATTAAACTTACAAATTTTCAACTCACAATGGGATTATTGGGACAGGAGTTGTAAGTTGAGGATGTGATATAGGTAACTAATACAAGAAATAACTGGCTTACATCAGTGCTTTTCAGATATTTACTATGACCTATACTAATACCTACTTACCTTTCACATCACAACCTGACCCATACAGTTTCATTAAACAATATCTACCCTGTTTTACTTTTTCTATGCTATTCAAGTCTCCTCTCACTCACACATGCACACACACACACTCACACACAGATAGTCAAAACCCACTAAACTGATTTCATGTTGCATGCAGTAATATATTCCTGCCTAAGGTTTCAAAAAAATATTAGCATAGAATGATCTTACATACTAACATGTAAAAAGAGCACCAGAGAATCTACTGAGAAAGTAAGGGGAGAGAAAACATTTTAAAGCCAATGGTTCTCAAACTGGGGCAGGGGGGCGGTCAAAATCACTGGGGACTTTGATAAAATTAAAGATGCCCAGATACCACACCAGACTAACTGATCTGAATCTAATGCATCAGAAAAAGAGCATGGTGATCTCTAGTTTTAATACTTCCTACAAACTGATTCTGATTCAGATCATGATTTGCTATCTCTGCCTAAAACTTAATAGCTTCCAAATTAAACTTAGAATAAAATCCAAATGCCTCCCATGACTTTGACAAAGCACTCCATGGTGCAGTCCCAACTTATCTGATTTCTCTCCACAAGCCTTCTCAGTTTTGCTCATTATTTGCCAAACATACTAGATTCCTTTGAGCTCTGAAAAAACTAAAGAGCCAATTTCAACTTACAACTAACTAGAGCCTGTTTGATGTCTTTGGACTACTGTGCATGACATACTGACTTTTTCTCATCCTTCAGGTCTCAATTTAAATACCAGTTCATATATCATAAATATCCATTTCTACTAACAGAAGACTAGGTAATTTAAAACAAATTTCCTGATGAGAGCAATTACACAAATTGGACAAGATATTATGGGCACCTGACTGAAGGCACTAGAGAACTGCTATTGTAATAAAGAGTCGGTGGGCTGAAAGTTGAAAAACATGAAAATTCAAAGAAATAAGCTAATTATTTTAGGCTACTTTTCCACTCACGGAGGTCCTACAGTTCAAGAAAAGACAACTGAGACGTGGAAAAACTAAGCGGTGTATTGGACTATTTCTTAAGGTTTGGGCAATAACTAGAGAACAGGGCCCTCTATAAAGTCATACTTAGAGTTGGGAACCCTGAGGGCTACAAAAATAAGGAATAAGGGAAAAACAGTAGACCAGTCTGGGCAGGGTCCGAAGTCTGAACCATCTTTGAATCAACTCAACCAAGAAATCTGGACTAAAGTAATTTAAGATTATTTGCCACAAAGCATATTAAAATCTTCACTGAAGATTCACCCAAGGCTTCAAATTACTTTCATAATTTTTCTTTACAATTGTAAATTATGTAAACTAATATTGTACAATTACAATTTATTGAGTCTAGCACTCAATAAAAAATAACCAGGTGATGAGGGTACACAGACAACTTAACTGAAAAACCTGAAAAACAGAAGAATAAAGACAAAAGAAACAGATCTATGAGGGCTCAAGTCATGTATCCACTACAAAAGTAATGATACAACACTTCTATCATTCCTAAATACTCTTGTGCTATCCCTTTGTAGTAAATTTCTCCTAACCTTAAGCGTAGATGCCTGGAAACTACTGATCTATGGCTTTCCCAGCACCTCCTTACAAATGGAAACAAAAGTATTTCCATACAAAATCTAAGATTAAAATGGAAAAAGTGATCATACTTTTCCAATTGCCTTGCCTCTTTCATACTGCTTCCTAGGTACTAGCCAGAGATATCTTCATTAGTTCTCCCTGTCCTTTTCAACCACAATACCAAGTAGCCTTTGATTACTTATCTTTACTTCACAGTCTGCTTTCTTTATGCCCTGTCTCATGTGTTCTCATACTCACTCTTGTATCCAAGGCAAATACCAGAATAATAATTGTATAATTTCTTGGGCATTGATACAGGTCAAAGACATGATGAAAGGTTTCTGTAAACTTATGGAATACTAGGGATTTTGGAGAGAAAAAAGCATTACTGAATATAAGGAAAGGAATCTGGAGTAATAAATTTCCAGAATTTTACTGAAAAACAGTACGCTGTATGGAAATAAGATCCAGAAAAAGAACACCAAAAAATCTCATATGCTGCTAATGGCAATGTACAACAGCACAACCATGATGAAAGAGTTTGGTTGTTTTGTATAAGGGTAAACATACACTTAGCATATGATCCAGCATTAATAATTGTATGTATTCACACTTATGCCCAGACAAACATCTGTACACCAAGGATTATAGCAGCTTTATTCACAATTACCAAAAAATCAGAAGCCAAAGATGCATTCATACTGGTAAAGAAGTTAAACTGTATTTGCAGATGACATACTATACATAAAAAATCCTAAAGACTCCACTAAAAAACTACTAGAAGTAATAAATGAATCCAGTAAAGTTACAGAATAAAAGAACTTATACCATGAAGTTAGTAGCATTTCTATACAGTAATAATAAAGTAGCAGAAAAAGAAATTAAGAAAACAATCCCATTTACAATTATATTAAAAGAATAAAATACCTGGGAATAAACTTAACCAAACAGGCAAAAGACCTGTAGTCTGAAAACAATAAAACACTGATGAAAGAAATTCAAGATGACATAAACAAATGGAAAAATATTCCATGTTCATAGATTGGAAGAACAAATGTTGTTAAAATGTCCATTCTACCCAGAGCAATCTGTAGATTTAATGCAATCCCTATCAAAATACAAACAAAAATTTTCACAGAACTAGAACAGATAATCCTAATATTTTTATTATATCACAAAAGACCCTGAATAGCCAAAGCAACCTTGAGAAAGAAAAATACAGCTGGAAGTATTACAATTCCACATTTCTAGATAGACTATGAAGCTGTAGTAATCAAAATAGAAAGGTACTGGCACAGATACATGTATCAATAAAACAGAATAGAGAAACCAGAAATAAACCTACACTTATATAGTCAATTAATCCATGACAAAGAACGTAAGAATATACAATGAGGAAAAGACAGTCTCTTCATCAAATGGTGCTGGGAAAATTGGACAGCTATATGCAAAAGAATGAAACTGGACGGTCTTTTAACACCATACAAAAAAACAAACTCAAAATGGATTAAAGGGCTAAATATGAGATCTGAATCCATAAAAATCCTAGAAGAGAACACAGGCAGTAATTTCTCTGACATTGTCCATAGCAACATTTTTTTTTTTTTAGATATGTGCCCTAAGGCAAGGGAAACAAAAAGCAAAAATAAACTATTGGGACTACATCAAAATAGCTTTTGCACAGCAAAGGAAACCATTAACAAAACAAAAAGGCAACCTAATGAATGGGAGAAGATATTTGCAAATATACCCAATAAGAGATTAATATCCAATATATATAAAGAATTATACAACTCTGAACCAAAAAGTAATTCAATTAAAAAATGGCAGAGGACCTGAATAGACATTTTTCCAATGAAGACATACAGATGGCCAACAGACACATGAAAAGATGCCCAACATCACTCGTCATCAAGAAAATGCAAACCAAAACCACAATGAGCTATCATCATCTTGCACCTGTTGGATGCTAAAAACAAAAAGACAAGAAATAATAAGTGTTGGTAAGGATGTAGAGGAGGAAACCCTCATACACTGTTGATGGGTATGTAAATTCATGTAATCACTGTGGAAAACAGTATGTGGAGGTTCCTCAAAAAAACAAAAATATAGAGTGGGGGAAGATGGCAGCAGAGTAGGAGGACCCTTGGCTCACCTTGTTCTATGAATACAACTAGATAACTATCAAATCATCTTAAGTACCCCAGAAATCGATCTGAAGATGTGTACTCCACATCTAAAGGTAGAGAAGAGGACACATCAAAGAAGTTAGGAAGTCTGGAGATGCAGCTTGGGAGAGAAATGGATCGTGTCTGCTGTAGTGGGAAGGGAGTTGCAGACATGGAGAAGGGTAAGAGACAGACTAGTACACAGGGAATCCCTATAGCAGCTGGCTTGGAAAGTGAAAGGGTCCAAATTTCAAGAGTTCATGCAACCAGCGGGGATTAATGCCTAGAGTTTAAAAGGTCAGCATGTGTGGCTCTGCGAGAGCTTGGAGAACACTGGGACTGCTTTTGGAGAAGAGGCAGGGCAAAGAGCCCGCAGACATACAGTGTGGAAATAGCGATCTGAAGAGCACCTGGGGCACACAGTGGGGAGGTTAGTTGAGAGGCAGCAATCACAGAGAGACCCCTCAAGGAACAAAGGAACTAGCAGGTGCCATTCCCCTCCCCCATCCCTCAGCATAAACACAGAGCCACCTGTGGGAACCAGCGTACTGACAACACTAGCTACTCAACTTGCTTTCAAGCCCCAGCTCCACCAAGCTACAGTGGAACCACCCTTCCCAGTAACACTTGCCTCAGTCTCCCTTGGTGGGTCCCCTTCCTCAGAATACTGGATCAAACCCCCACTAATACTGTGTCTCCTGACCCAGGAGTTTTGTGAGGCCTCAGTTCCAGTGGCAATGGTGACAGGTCTCATTTCACAAGCAGACCAGAGCACATCTAGTTAAAATGCATCCCATTGAGGCCAGGGACCAAACGCTGCTCACAACAGGCAAAGAGGCTTTGCAGATGACTAGCCTGAAGGATAAAGCAGCCGGGACATGACAGCAGAACACACGCAGCACACATTGGAGAAACTCCCTAAAGCACCAGGCCCTGGGGAACAGGGACACTACACTGCAGGACATAACAGAAACTCTTCTTCGTAAGGCCACTACCCTCAAGAAAAGGAGACATAGCTGACTTTCTTAACACAGAGAAACAGGCATGGAGTACTCAGACAAAATTAGAAGACAGAGGAATTTGTCCTAAATGAAGGAAAAGGACAAGGCCATGGCCAGAGATCTAAGCAAAACAGATATAAGTAACATGCCTGATGGAGAATTTAATGATCATAAGGATACTCACTGGACTTGACAAAAGAGTGGAAGACATCAGTGAGACCATTAACAAAGATAAGGAATAACAGGAAGGGCTCAAGAAATGAAATGAGAAACACATTTGGTGGAATAAACAGAAGGCTGCATGAATCAGAGGAACGAATTAATGACTAGAAGACAGAGTAACGGAAAGTAATCAAGCTAAACAAAAGAGAAAAAAGAATTACACAAAATGAGAAGAGACTTAAGGAACTCAGTGACTCCATCAAATATAGTAACATTTGCATTATAGGAGTCTGAGAAGAAGAGAGAAAAGGGGGCAGAGAATTTATTGAAGAAATTATAGTTGAAAGCTTCTGTAATCTCAGGAAGGAAAGATATATCCAGATCCAAAAGGCACAGAGAACCCCCAACAAAATCAAGAAAAGGAGATCCACACCGAGACATACTGTAATTAAATGGCAAAATAGTGATAAAGAAAAAAATATTAAAAGCAGCAAGCCAAAAGAAAGTTACATACAAAGGAACCCCATAAAGCTAGGTGCAGATTTTTCAGCAGAAATTTTCTAAGCCAGAAAGGAATGCCATGATATATTCAAAGTGCTGAATTGGGAGAAACCTCCAGCCAAGAACACCTTATCCAGCAAGTTTTTGATTCAGAATAGAGGGAGAGATAGAGAGTTTCTCAGATAAAAACTAAAGGAGTTTGTAATCACTAAACCAGCCCTGCAAGAATTATTAAGGGGAACCCTCTGAGTGGAAAGCAAAGACCAAAAATGACAGTATTAAGGTAGAAAACACAAAAGCAGTAAAAATGAATATTTCTGTAAAAATTCAGTCAAGGAACTCACAAAATAAAGGATGTAAAATATGACACTGGGTACCTAAAATGTGGGGAGGAGAGGAGTAAAGACTGAATTCAAACTTAAGACCATTAACCTAATATAGACTGCCACATGCAGATGTTGTAGACAAAACTAATGGTACCCAGACAGCAAAAGTCACTAATAAGTATGAGAAGAATTAAAAGAAATAAAAATACATCACTAAAGAAAACCAGCAAACCACGAAAAAGTGAAAGACAAGAAAGGATCAGAGAAAGTCTTCAGAAACAACCACAAAACAAGTAATAAAATGGCAATAAATACATATCTATCAACAATCACTTTGAATGTAATGGACTAAAACATTCCAATCAGGACAAATGGTACCTCCACTTGTGAACAAAGCATAATGTATAAAGCTGTCACATTACTGGGGTGCCTGGGTGGCTCAGTCGTTAAGCGTCTGCCTTCGGCTCAGGTCATGATCCCAGGGTCCTGGGATCGAGCCCTGCATCAGGCTCCCTGCTCAGCAGGAAGCCTGCTTCTCCCTCTCCCACTCCCCCTGCTTGTGCACTCTCTCTCTCTGTCTCTCTCTCTGTCAAATAAATAAAATCTTAAAAAAAAAAAAGTTGTCATATTACTTTACTATGTTGTACACCTGAAACTAATGCAACATTTGTGTCAATTATATGCAAAATTAAAAAAAATGGAAACCCAGATGTCCCTCAAAAGTGAATGAACCAACAAACTTTGGCATTTCCCTACAATGCAACACTACTCAGGAATAAATAGAAAGTACGGATACATGGAATAATATGGATAAATCTCAAATACATTTTACTAAGTGAAAAAAGCCAGACCAGAAAGGCTATATATTTTTATTCCATTTATATAATATTCTGGAAAAGGCAAAATTGTAGGGATAGAAAACAGGTCACTGGTTGTAATAAGGGACAGCATGATGAAATTTTTTTAAAAGATTTTATTTATTTATTTATTTATTTATTTATTTATTTATTTATTTATTTTAGAGAGCATGAGCTGAGGGAGGGGCAGAGGGAAAGGGACAGGCAGAGAATCTCCACTAGACTCCACACTGGGCACACAGCTCCACGTAGGGCTTGATCTCATGACCCTGAGATCATGACCTGAGCTTTCGGCTCAGGTTTTTGGTTTCGCCAAGAGTTGTTTGATTAACCAACTGAGCCACCCAGGTGCCCCCAACATAAGGAAATTTGAGGTTGTAATGGGACTGTTGTATATTAGGACTACAACAGTAAATAGTGCATCAGATTTCCTGAAGAACACCAATAAATACTGAATAAAACCTGAGAAACAACCTTCCAGAAGAATGTCAAGCTAGATCTACAGAGTCTACAATGAAGAACCAGAAACTAGAAAGGTAAACATACTTTGAAGCCACAGCTACCCTTGGGACATTTGCTGTCTTCAATTGCCTACATATGAAACTTAATGGTCTAAAAAAAATCTCAGATAAGGCCCTGGACTGACAATATGTCAGATTAGTAATAAACCTCTTCAGAAAATTATAACCATCCAAAGTCTGCAGTTCAGAGGGAGAGGAAAAAAATTCCTTGGTTTCAAAGGAAAATGACAAGGAAATCTTAGTCTTAGCCATTTAATAAATTTTGACTTTTATTTTAAGATGGGGAGCCACTGAAGGGTTGTGAGAAGCAGCATGACAATATGACTTTTGTTTAAAAATGAATCATTCTGGTTGTTTAAAAAACAACAGATAGTCAGGGTGCTGCGTGGCTCAGTCAGTTGGGCATCCAGCTCTTGGTTTTGGCTCAGGTCACGATCTCATGAGTTGTGGGACTAAGCCCAAATTTGGGCTCTGCGCTTGGTGGGTAGTATGCCCTATGGGGATGATCTCCCTCTGCCCCTCCCCCACACACTCTCCTTCTCTCTTGCACTCTCTCTCTAAAATAAATAAATTGTAAAAATCTTTAAAAACAACAGATAGTCAATGGGAAAGTACAGAAGATGGGTGGATGGAAGCTAGGAGGCTATAGCAATAATCCACATGGCTTGGACCAGATGATTCTGGAGGCAGGGGTGGAGAAAGTGAGTTGTCACTGGATTCTGGATATATTTTGAAGGTGTGATGAAGAGGATTTGATGATCAATTGGGCATGTACTATAAGAGAAGTCAAAGAAAATTCTAAGTGTTTTGCCTGGGCATCCAGAACAGTAGAAATGCCATTTACTGAGAACTTCTCATTGTAGTAGGAGCAGGTTTGAGAGAGAATATCAAGAGTTTGGTTTTGAACTATTAGATATTGTAAAGAAGATGTTGAGTAGGAAGGTATATGTACAAGTATGGGGTTCTGGGGAGATATTTAGATTAGATATATAAATTTGAGAATTATCAGTTAAGTAGATGACATTTAAAGCTATGGGATTTGATGAGATCACCCAGGGAGAGTCTTTGGGTACAGAAGATAATGGGAAGGGAAGGGAAGAAAAGAAAAAAGAAGTTTGAGGATTGAGACTGGGATACTTGAACATTTAGAGGTCAGGTAGATGAGAAGTAACCAGCAAAGGAGACTAAAAAGGAGCAGCCAATGAGGAAAGAAAAAGATTAGGAGAGTGTGGAATCCCAGAAGCCAAGTGAAGAAAGTGTTTTAAATAGGAATAATCAGTTTTGTCAAATGTTGAGAGAGAGGTAAATGGGGACTTCTAATTTAACAAAGGCTTTAACAATAAGGAGGTTACTACTGATCTTCACAAGATAGTTTTGGTGGAATAATGGGGATAAGTTCTGACTGAAGCAGTTTTAAAAGATGACCTAGAGATATGGAGCATGGAAAATTCTTTTGAATTTTGTTGTAAAAAGTAACAGAGAAATGGGGCCATATCAAGAGGAAAATATGGGTGTGAAGAGATTTGTTTCTGTTTGTTTATCCATTTGAGATGGGGGAAATTACATGTTTGTGTGCAGATGAAAATGACTGGAATAGATACTGACAAGCTGATATTGCAGGAGACTAACAGAGAACATTGCTCCAACAATGTCCCTAAAGAGATGAGAAGTGAGTGGCATTTAGTATAAAAGTGGAGGTACTGGCCTTAGATAAAGGCACATAAAGTTCACTTATTATAGTAGGAAAAGAGGCCCAATGATTATAGAGTAGGGAGACAGATCGATGGGGCAGCAGAAGCTTGTAGAAGTTCTCCTCTGATTACTTCTGTTACCTTAGTGAAATTAGCTCAGGGCAATCATCTTAGAGTAAGGCAAGAAAATTAGAAGTCATGATTATGCAAGTGACAACTTAGCTCTGAAGTAAACAAAAATTGACATAGAAAAAGGAACTAATAAATCCAAAATCATAGTAGAGAACTGTGATATTGTAAAATAATAAGAAATAACATATTTGGTCTTTGTTCCTGATTTCTGGCACAAAGCTCCTAAAACTCTTGGAATTCCGTGAGTGATAAAGGTAAATGGAATGTCTTTTGTTATTTATAACAAGTCCCTTTCAACCACAGCTGAGTTTATGCTAAGGAAGTGATTTTGGAAAGCCCCTAAGGATGGTGGGCTGGTTGCCAGGGGAACCAACCATGTGATCAGTGGGTTGGAAATTTCAGCCCCATCTCCCCACCTCTGGAGGGCAGAAATGCTGAACACTGAATAAGTTACTAATGCCCATGATTTCATCAATCATGCCTACATAATGAAGCCTCCATGAAAAACCCTAACTGGGGTTCAGAGAGCTTCTGGGTTAGTGAACACATCCAAGTGCTGAGAGGGTGGTGTGCCAGGAGACAGCATGGAAGCTCTATACCCCTTCTCCATACCTTGCTAGAGTGTAAGTCCTGACATGTTTTTGTTTTTGTTTGTAATGTGAGTGCCTGACTTAAGCTTTGATTGCTGAGGCATCCACTTCAAAGAGGCATCCATTTCAAAGATGACTATCTCAAACATATTACAAGCCACAGCAGATAAAGAGCCATGCTGCCTCCCTCCACTGAGACTCCTTTGTTTTAGAGATCTTGGTTGATGTCAGTAACTAACTATTTGTACCACTTGTTGTTTTCTCTTTGCCACCCTTTAAGTTCCTGCCTTTATTTTCAATTCAACAATAAAGAGCCCAGAAACCCTAGGCCCTCACTCTCAACCTCAACAGA
Source organism: Phoca vitulina (assembly GCF_004348235.1). NCBI lineage: Eukaryota > Metazoa > Chordata > Mammalia > Carnivora > Phocidae > Phoca > Phoca vitulina. Next base: position 7,414,256 of record NW_022589761.1, on the reverse strand, counting down.
AGCAGAACCCTAGGCCTGTGCACTCTCTCTACCTATGACATCACTGTGTGGTCCAGGGTTTGCTGTGTAATTTCCAGGTCCTCTAAGTCATAAATCTTTTACTTTTTCAAAGTTTCCTGATGGTTATTGCTAAATGGCATCTTGCAATCATAATAAGAGCCACAAGAGCTGGTCCAGCCACAACATTAGTGGTTACTGATAAGCTGAGACCAGCACAAAAACACTTGCCCTGTGCATCTCTTCCATTTGGCTGTTCCGGAGTTGTATATTTTGTAATAAACTGATATATGTTTCTCTTAAGTTCTCTTAGCCATTCTAGCATGTTATTAAACCTGAGGAGGGTATTGTGGGAACCTCTGATTTTTAGCCATAGATACAGGTGACAACCTGGGACTTACAACTGGCCTCTGCGGTAAGAGGCAGTCCTGTGGGACTGAGCCCTTAACCAGTGAGGTCTGTGCTAACTCTGGAAAGTTAGTGTCAGAATTAAGTTGAATTATAGGACCTGCTGCTGGTGTCTACCAAGAACTGGAGGTTGGTGTGGGAAAATCCACACATCTGGTGTCAGAAGTGTTGTGTGAGTAAAAGGAAATAGTTTTTTCTTTTCCTTTTTAGGACAGTAATATAAACAGACTGAGAAGAAATATGGATTAAGAAGGCTGGAACATAATAAGATAGGTAGACAGATAAAACTAATAGCATGTTATTACATTAAAATAAAATTAGAAATTGTAAAAACAAAACATAATCCCAGAATTAAATAATTAAGATACTTCTATATAATGTTTGTCATAAAAGGAAATAAAAATTAAACTTAAAATTTAGAACTAAATATCAAAAGAGCAACTTGGTGTGAAATCCTGATATTCAGCTTATGTATCCACAGAAAATTTACAGCTTTACATGCATTTATTAGAAAACAAGAAATAATTAAAAACAAAAGAATTAAGATTTCAACTCAAGAAGAGGAAGAAACAAAACAAAACAAGAATTAGCTACCTAAAAATGAGAAAATGAGTAAACCAGAATTTAGAAAGAACAGAAATGGCTATAAGTCCATTCATTCCTTCCAAATTAAGTAAATGATACAAAAATATGACATGTTGGGGGAAAAAATCAGATTGGGCACAAATCCAAAACATTGAAAAGGAAAAAGAATAACATAAATCCCCCAAATCAAGAAAAGTGCTTATGAGAAAAACCTATACGTAACTCAACAGTAAATCAGAAAAACTAAATAAAATGGATGAAATTAATAAAAAATGATCCACGAAGAAAGAAAATCTGAGAATACATCAATAACCACATAAGAATTTTTGGGGGCACCTGGGTGGCTCAGTTGGTTAAGCGGCTGCCTTTGGCTCAGGTCATGATCCCAGGATCCTGGGATCGAGCCCCACATCAGGCTGCTTCTCCCTCTCCCACTCCCCCTACTTGTGTTCCTTCTCTCGCTGTCTCTCTCTCTGTCAAATAAATAAATAAAATCTTAAAAAAAAAAAAATAAGAATTTTAAATTTGAATTCAATGTCTATGCTCCTAAAAGGCCATTGATACCAATGATTGATGGTATCACTGGCAAGATTATCCAAGCCATTAAAGAACACACAATTCCAATCATACATAATTGTTGAACATACAAAAATTTGGAAATACACCCAAGTCATTTTACATAGTTAACTAAAATAACAAACTTAGACAATGAGAGCTCAAGAACACTAAGTCAATCTCATGAACCAACATTGGTAAAATCCACGGGACCTCAAAGGAAATTACAAGAAACATTTCAGTCTTGGCCTAGGCTCTCAATGAAAAGGAAGAAAAAAATGATTTACACAGGAGCCCACATGAATGTAAGAAGCTGCAGAATTAGACCTGTTCTCTATAATTATTGAATGTTGAAAGATATATATATAATATAAATGATTGAAATATATGAAAATGTAAATTATAAAGTCAAAACCATGAGAAAGGAACTAAACAGAAGCAAAAAAAAAAAAGGTAAGATCTAGGGGAGGAAGAAAATATCAAAGTTCTAGAAATAAAACAATATAATCAATTATATTAAAATCTTAAGAAAAAATCTTAAAAGCAGCCAGAGAGAAAATACAGATTACTTACAAAAGGAACAATAATGAGACAGAAGGCAGACTTCTCAAGAGCACAATAGAAGCCAGAAGACAGTGGAATAATATCTTCAGAGTGCTGAGAAAAAAATAATTGTCAGTATAGAATTCTATACCCAGTTAAGTCATCAAGCAGGAATGAAAGTGAAACAAAGGTTACTTTGCAATAACAAAAATAAAAACAGAGCATTTACTAACAATAGGACTTCCCTAATGTATTTCATGACAAATAAAATGATCTCGGGGGAAGGTATAATAGAGGAGGAATAGTGTGCAAATAAAAGGATAATCAAGTGAATAAATCTATAAGCAAACACTGTCATTATAAGACAAAAATAATGCCCATTTTGGGGGTTAAAAAGAAAACAGAATTGAACCAGACAACATAATAGATGGGAAAGACTAATCAAAGTTAAAGCATTTAAGACCCTTCATATATCCTTTATATTGTTCTGGGACAAAGGAGACATTAACTTTAGCCTTTGTTAAGTAGGTATTTATTAAGTGACACAAACAATAATGATAATGATTAAAGGACCAAAACAGGCAGAAAATACTCCTGAAATATTTAAACTCACCAGGAATCACAGGTATGTAGTGTTTGTAAAAGTACAGAAAAAAAGTATACACTGATGGTATGCTCTTGATAAGAATTTTGTGACAATGATGATATTGTGACATAAGAGATGTCAATATCTCATCTCTTTATAGAACCTTAATTCACTGTCACAACAGCTTCCAATTTATTTCAAGGTAGACACAATCCTTTCTATTTTTCAACTGGTTAGTCATGAAATCCCAGGCGTGAGACTGAGGCATATGATTTATTCAAGACTTCTGTTTTCCTGTGTGGTTAATTTTAGCCATTCTGACTGGTGTGAGGTAATATCTCATTGTAGTTTTGATCTGTATTTCCCTGATGATGAGTGATGTTGAGCATCTTTTCATGTGTCTGTTAGCCATCTGTATGTCTTCTTTGGAAAAATGTCTATTCATGTCTTCTTGCCCATTTTTTAACTGGATTATTCGTTTTGTGGGTGTTGATTTTGGTAAGTTCTTTATATATTTTGGATATTAACCCCTTATCAGATATGTCATTTGCAAATATCTTCTGCCATTTGTAGGTTGCTTTTTAGTTTTGTTGATTGTTTCCTTCACTGTGCAGAAGGTTTTTATTCTGATATAGTCCCAACAGCTTATTCTTGCTTTTGTTTCCCTTGCCTCAGGAGACATACCTACTAAGAAGCTGCTACAGCTGATGTCAAAGAGGTTATTGCCCATGTTTTCCTCTAGGATTTTAATGGTTTCTTGTCTCACATTTAGGTCTTTAATCGATTTTGAATCTATTTTTGTGTATGGTGTAAGGAAGTGGTCTAGTTTCATTCTTTTGCATGTTGCTGTCCAGTTTTCCCAACAGCAGGTGTTGGCAAGGATGTGGAGAAAGGGGAACCCTCATGCACTGTTGGTGGGAATGCAAATGGGTGCAGCCACTGGGGAAAACCTATGGAAGTTCCTCAAAAAGTTAAAAATAGAACTACCCTACGATCCAGTAACTGCACTACTAGGTATTTACCCATAAGATACAAAAATATTGATCCAAAGGGATACAGGCACCCGATATTTATAGCAGCTTATCAACAACAGCCAAATTACAGAAACAGCCCAAACGTCCATCAACTGATAAATGGATAAAGAAGATGTGGTGTGTGTATATGTGTGTGTGTGTGTGTGTGTGTGTGTGTATAGAATATTACTCAGCCATCAAATAGAATGAAATCTTGCCATTTGCAATGATGTGGAAGGAACTAGAGTGTATTATGCTGAGCAAAAAAGTCAGTCAGAGAAAGAAAAATACCATATGATTTCACTCATATGTGGAATTTAAGAAGCAAATGAACATAGTGGGGGGAAAAAAGAGGCAAACCAAGAAACAGACTCTTAATTATATAGAACAAGCTGATGGCTTCTGGCGGGGAGGTGGGCAGGGGGATGGGTTAAATAGGTGATGGATATTAAGGAGGGCATTTGTTGCGATGAACCCTGGGTGTTATATGGGGGTGATGAATCACTAAATTCTACAACTGAAACTAGTGTTGTACTGTATGTTAACTGAAATTTAAATAAAAACTTGGGAATAAAAGACTTCTGCAAAGCAGTATGCAAACAAATATTGTATGTGGACTGAATGAGTGCCTTCATTCATTAATTAATACATTTAATAATTAATAAAATAGTCAATTTTCATTAAATATGTATATATTTCAAACATCACTGCAATTAATAAAAACTACAAAACTGCATTTATATTAAAAGAAATACAGTAGGGCACCTGGGTGGCTCAGTTGGTTAGGCGACTACCTTCAGCTCAGGTTATGATCCTGGAGTCCCGGGATTGAGTCCCACATCGGGCTCCCTGCTCAGCAGGGAGTCTGCTTCTCCCTCTGACCCTTCCCCCTCTCATGCTCTCTCTATCTCATCCTCTCTCTCAAATAAATAAATAAAATCTTAAAAAAAAAGAAAAGAAATACAGTATATGTGATAAAAAATTAAAGATAACCACTAAAGGCATATAAATAGTATAGGTCTTCCATATTAAACAAGGGGGGAAATGGAATTAACTAAAACAAAAAGCTATATCCATCCTGATTAAGAAATAAAAAAGGAAGCAGAGAAGATTAAAAGAGTAAACAAAAAAACATAAAATAGGGGAGAAATAAATCCAGGCATACTAGCAATAGCAGTTAAATGGAGTGAACCTTCGAATAAGAAAAAATAAATTCTCAGATAATATATTGTAGTGGTTACCAAACATGTCTGAACATTTGAACAACCTAAGGAGCTTCATAAAATAATATTTGTGTCCCATGCCCAGAGATTGTGATTTAATTGATCTGAAGTGTGGCCAGGGATCTGGAATTTTTAAAAGAACCCAGCTATGCATACAAATTTGGAAATCATTTCCACATTTTTTTTTTCAAAGTGGTTATGTCAATTAATATTGCCATCAGTAAGGTATGGAGCACTTAAAAAAAAACAAAACAGGAGCGCCTGGGTGGCTCAGTCGTTAAGTGTCTGCCTTCGGCTCAGGTCATGATCCCAGGGTCCTGGGATCGAGCCCCGCATCGGGCTCCCTGCTCTGCGGGAAGCCTGCTTCTCCCTCTGCCACTCCCCCTGCTTGTGTTCCCTCTCTCACTGTGTCTCTCTCTGTCAAAATAAATAAAATCTTTAAAAAAAAAAAAAACAAAAAACAGATCTGTTCAAATATAATTCACATACCTATAGTTCATTCATTTAAAGTATACAATTCAATGAGTTTTAGGATACTCACAAAATTCTGCAACTATCACCACAATCTAATTTTATATTTTTATCACCTCAAAAAAAAACCCTATACCTATTAGTAGTCATTTCCAATTTCCCTGCTCTCATTCTCCATTCACCTTCACCTCCCACCCCAAATGTACTTGGCAACCACTAATCTACTTGATCTATCTATAGATCATCTATTGTAGACATTTCATAAAAATGGAATCATGTAATATATAGTCTTTGTATCTGGCTTCTTTCAGTTAGCATGTTTTCAAGGTTAATCCATGTTGTAGCATGTATCAGTACTGCTTTTTATTGCTGAATAATATTCTATCTTAAGGATAAACCAAATTTTATTTATCCTTTCATCAGTTGGTGGACATTTGGGTTATTTCCACATTTTGGCTACTGTATTGCTAAATAATTATCCATTGTAAAATTATACCAAATTTTATTCACTCATTCATCAGTCAACAGACATTTGGGTCATTTTCACTTTCTGGCTATTGTGAAAATGAAGTATATAGAACTTCTGCCACCAAAAGTTGTAAACACTTGGTACTACCACTTAGTTTTTGCCCCTCCAGGGTGAAAATATTTGAAATAATTATCTATTTATGTGAAAAAATTCACATATTTGAAATAAATATGTGAAATAATTATCTCACTGTGGTTTTAATTTGCATTTCCTGATTGCTAATGAGGTTGAGCATTTTTTCATGTCTATTGGTTATTTGTATTTCCTTTTTTTTAACATAGTGATATTAATCCTTTATCAGATGTATCACTTGTAAATACCGTCTCCCATTCAGTAGGTTGTCTTCTCATGTTATTCATGGGTTTCCTTTGGTGTACAAAAGGTTTTTATTTTGATGTAGTCCCAGTAGTTTATTTTTGCTTTTGCATCTCTTGCCTGAGAAGACATATCCATAAATATGTTGGTAAGAGTGATGTCCAAGAGATTATTGCCTATCTATTCTTATAGTTTTATGATTTCAGGCCTCACCTTTAGGTCTTAACCCATTTTGAGTTTATTTTTGTGTATGGTGTAAGAAAGTGGTGTAGTTTTCATTCTTTTGCATGTAGCTGTCCAGTTTTTCCAGAACCATTTATTCAAAAGACTCTCTTTTCCCCAATTGGATATTCTTGCTGTCTTTGCTGTAGATTAATTAATGATATATGTATGCGTTTATTTCTGGGATCTCTGTTCCATTGATCTATGTGTCTATTTTGTGCCAGTACATACTGTTTTGTTTACTACAGTTTTGTAGTAGATCTTGAAATCTGAAATTGTTATACCTCCAGCTTTGTTCTTTCTCAAGATTCTGTTGGCTATTCAGGGTCTTTTGTGATTCCATACAAATTTTAGGACTGTTTTAGTATTGTGAAAAATACTATTGGTATTTTGTTAGGTATTGCACTGAATCTGTGGTTTGCTTTGGGTAGTGTGGACATTTTAACAATTATTAATTTTTCCAATCCACGAGCAGGGAATATCCTTCCATTTGTGTTGTCTTGAATTTCTTACATCAATGTTTTATAGTTTTCAGAGCATAAGTCGTTCACTTCCTTGATTTATTTCCTTTTCCTGAATTGCCTATGTCTTTTACCCAAGTTTTCAAAAAAAGTATTTACCTTTTTCTCAATCTATAAAAGCTTTTATATCCTAGGTATTAATTTTACTGTTGTCAATATGAATTGCAAATATCTTCACCCAATGTCTTTTACTTTCTTCATGTCTTTTTATAAAGAAAACAATTTTCATGCAAATTTATCAATCCATTAATGATTATTTTTAAAAAAGATCTAACCAGAACCTTTAGAAATGTTCTATCTGGTTCTCTTTCATATCAGATCCTTTATGAAAATCTCTTACTTTTTGTCATTTTTGTGATTTCGCTTATTTCTTTAAACACTTCACCAACATTTTACATTTATATCTAAGAATACCAATATGTGAAATCATTCGCCATGTAATCTGTTGTTTCTTTAGATTATCTATCACTCACCTATGACCTGTTTCCTTGTAGGTTTGATGATCTTTGTGCCCTCCTCTTTTCTTGACCTTAATTTTTGAGAATTCTAAAGCCCTCTTACTTCCCTTTAGAAAGGATGTACATTTTCTTTGGCCAGAAGTCAGAGGGCACCACCTCAAAAAATAAAATAAAATGTGGACTCCTTTTCTTGAGTTGCTTAACTATATTTACTTCTTATTAGTCTATCATTCACTCTTCTTTAATTATGCTTTTCTGTTCCTCCTAAGTTAACACCACCCCAAGCCCTTTCACTTACTACTCCATCTGCCTGGAATACTGTTCCCCCATAGACTGGCCTGACTCATACCCTTACATCAGTCAAGACTTCGCTCAAATATTACCTCCTTAGAGAAGTTTTTGAAAATCTTCCTATCTAGGGGCCCCTGGGTGGCTCAGGTGGTTAAGCATCTGACTCTTGATTTCAGCTCAGGTCATGATCTCAGGGTTGTGAGACTGAGCCCCGCATCAGGCTCCACACTCAGAAAGGAGTCTGCTTGAGATTCTTTCTCTCCCTCTTCCTCTGTCCCTCCCCCCACCACTCATGCTCTCTCTCTCTCAAAAAAAATTTTAAAAAATGATCTACCTATCTAAAATAGCCCACCCATACTCCCCAGTTAGTTCATTTGCCTATCCTTTACCTTTATTCATATTCATTACTACTTGCAACTGTTATATTTATTAAATAAATGTATATATGTACATATATATGCACACAAATACACATATGTTTTTATTTCCTTGTTTACTTTTATTTCTTCCATGAGAATGTAGCAGAATACCAACCTTATCTAGATCATTTCTCCAATGCCTACTTCAGTCCTTGGCAAAGAATAGGCTCTTGAATGAATGAGTACATTTTAAAGAAGGGAGAAAATGATATAAGTCTAAATTTTCACCCAAAAACTCTAGAAAGGAATGGACTCTCAAGTTTATATAAAAGGGTTGTTGTCACTGGAGAAAAGGAAGAGCCCCTCCTTTGGCAGTGGGAAGGACTATCATAAAAGACCAAAAGGAAGAAATAGGGATTAGGTGGGATTCCTTAGAGAGATTGTCCTGAAAAGCCCTTGCTTTTCTTTTCAAGTCAGAAGTTTTTTTTCCACATGACCTGGGCTCTGAAAGGCAGTATACCAATCAATAACTTCATAAAGCCTTCAGAGGAAAGAGTGAGTGGGCAAGAGACAGTTTCATTCCAGGGACTTGAAGAGTCCAAAGAATAAAGTGATCATTACGTTGGAAAATCACTTGTTAAAGTTTTAACTGATATAGGCTGTCTCTTGTCTACAGGAAAAAAAACAATAAACTTTCTTAGACAATCACACGTTCTTCCTGAGCTCTTTTCCAATAAAAGGTGGTTCTGGCACATTCATTCAATGTAAAATACAAAGTTCTTAAAATGTAATATTAAATTACAAAACACAAATAAGAGAATGTATTTGTTGTAATGGATTGTGTTGACCTGACTTGATCTACCCTATTACTATATAAATAATATAAGCTCTTCTCTTGTCAGAAAAACCATACATTTCTGCATCTATTTTTAAAAAATATTTTGAGCTCCTTTGGCAGATCTAAATTGTAACAATGCATAGCCTGTTTTTTTCTGACAATATTCCAAGTGTCTCAGAATTCAAATCTATCTCCTTGATTATCAAGGAAGACAGGAAGGAGGACAGACAGAAGATAGATAATTATATTTGCAGAATGGAGAAGCCATATATGCCCTCTGAAATACTACTATTTCCAGTAATTTAAAACCATTCTTTTGAGAATATTAACAGGCAATTCAGTTAATTACTTAAAAACAATCAGAGAAAGCAGCCATTCCATAGGTAAATCCTTAAATACTAGGGGTACATTTCCTTACCTACTAGTGACACCAAGTTACTATAGTTCTCCAACATCACATCTCTATACAAATCCCTTTGAGCAGAGTCCAGGTATTCCCACTCTTCCTGAGAGAAGTCAATGGCAACATCCCTGAACATCACTGATCTCTGAAACAACAAATATAATACTAGTTGTGGAAATAAAGAAAATATTTTTTCAATGGAAGGGAGATGATGGGGGAGCTCTCCATAAAGGAGGCAACAGAGCAAACAGCAAAAAGCCACTGACATAAATGAGACACGAAAGAAATCAATGCTTCTGACGTGCCAACATTCCTTTTATTCCTGTTGCTGTAGATATTTCCTGTATATAGAACATTTCATTATACAGATAAGTCTGGAACTTAAATAAAGAAGATGCAATGTCCCAATTAAAAGAAAAAGCACACACAGGCAACCTGTACAATACTGTATATTCACTCTTTAATTATGCTTGTATCTTGTATATCATACATTCTCAATAAATACAAGTTTCTCTTATTCTCTAAGAAATAAGAAAAATAACTGAGGAAGTTTTTCTGCAAAATCTTATAAAATCTGTACCTTATAAGATTTGTATAAAATTAAAGAATTGATTGAAATCTCAGTTCATCGTCATATCAGAATATATCATAAGCATTTTCCTCACCAATAATTTAGTATATATTTTTAATAGGCTGCAAAATAGCTCCATATAATGAATATGTCTGACTTACTAAGTGTGCATATTTGAGCATTTTAGCTTACATAAAAATCTCATAAGCATTTCTCACTTTTGGGAGTTTACAATTTTCAACAACTTTTGCATGTGAATGATGATCTTTCTTGTTACTATTTATCACTTATAAATGTACCTTTTCCTTGTTCTAAGCAACAAAAAGATAAGAAGGATATATCTAAACTTATGCATACAAGATTAACTCATAATGTTGACTCTCAAAATTATCTATATTATTGCTTTATGTTAATTATGGATTCCCAGGGAAGATCCCTGATCTCTCTCAGTCTCTAATCATGTTCCTAATCAATCTTAAAAGCTCACAAAACATAAGCTTTTGCCAGGTATGGAGACTGAGTCCAGTCAAAACTAATCATATTGTCTAACCAGGAAACTGAGGTCTAAAGAAAAGTTCAAAGTTTTCTCATGTGTGGTGCGATTTAACAAACTTCTCTATCTTATAAAATCAGGGAATCTGCTTTTGTCATATCAGTGCTCCTAGTCAGAGATGCTCAAAATATTTTTGAATAATTATGTTAGGTTAAATTAGACAAACTGGGGGAAGACTCTTATCACTTATAAGAATGAAATGCTGGGGAGCACATTCTTGAGTGGGATCAGTTAGGAAGGAAATTTCAGAAATAAGGAACGCAAACATACACATACTCTGTAAAAAAAGTGACTAAAGGGGTGCCTGGGTAGCTCAGTCATTAAGTGTCTGCCTTTCGCTCAGGTCATGATCCCAGGGTCCTGGGACTGAGCCCCGCATCGGGCTCCCTGCTCGGCGGGAAGCCTGCTTCTCCCTCTCCCACTCCCCCTGCTTGTGTTCCTGTTCTCGCTGTGTCTCTGTCAAATAAATAAATAAAATCTTAAAAAAAAAAAGTGACTAGAGCACAAAAAAACACCAATTTACCTGAGCCATGGTTTTTAGCGCTGCAAGAAATGATCAATCCTCCTCTGGGTTCCTAGCTTAGAGAAGCACAGAGCCTGAAAAAGGCAGAGCTGGAGAGAAGAAAACAGAACCATGAGACCATGGTTTTTGCAACGTTCCAAATAAGTAAGTTAGAATTGTCTTTCTTGCTCTCCTCTTCTGTCTCTTGCTCCCATCACCAAAAGATACTGTGTGGGAGAAATACAGGTGGTGGTTATTACCCTGATCAAACTCAATGCTCTCTATATACAAAAACATAGTATTTACAACAATTTCTCTACCATTTCTGAAATAAAATATATAGATAATATGACACATTTATATACATTATGCCAAAAACAGAGATAATGACCAACTGTTACACAAATTAAAAGGCACAACTAATTAAACACTTATGCTTACAACTATTTACAAAAATTCAGATTTATAAGATGACAACATTCAGGTAAGCATTTTTTTAAGTTCTATTTTTTAAATTTTAATTCCAGTATAACTGTTTAACATACAGTGTTATATTAGTTTCAAATGTACAATATACTGATTAAACAATTCTATATATTACTCCGTGCTCATCATGGTAAGTGTACTCTTAATCCCCTTCACCTACTTCACACATAATCCCACCCACCTCACCTCTAATAACCAACAGTTTGTTCTCTATAGTTAAGAGCCTGTTTCTTGGTTTGTCTCTTTTCTTCTTTGTTTTGTTTCTTAAATTCCACTGAGTGAAATCATACAGTATTTGCCTTTCTCTGACTAATTTCATTTAGCATTATACTCTCTAAATCCATCCATGTTGTTGTAAATGGCAATATTTCATTCTTTCTTAACGGCTGAGTAATATTCCATTTTATATATATGTACATATACCACCTCTTCTTTATCCATTCATCTATCAATGGACACTTGGGCTGTTTCCGTAATTTGGCTATTATTAATAATGCTGCACTAAACCTAGGGGTGCATATATCTTGTCAAATTAGTGTTTTCATATTCTTTGGGTAAATACCAGTAGTGGAATTACTGGATAATATGGTAGTATCTTGGCTATTGTAAATAATGCTGCTATAAATATAGGAGTACATGTATCCCTTTAAATCAGTGTTTTGGTATTCTTTGGGTAAATACCCAGTTTTGCGATTGCTGGATCATAGGGTAGTTCTTTATTATTATTATTTTTTTAATGAACATATAATGTATTATTTGTTTCAGGGGTATAGGTCTGTGATTCATCAGTCTTACACAACACCCAGAGCTCACCACAACACATACCCTCCCCAATGTCCTTTACTCAGCCACCCCATCCCCCACCCTCAGTTTGTTTCCTAAGATTAAGAGTCTGGATTGTAGGGTAGTTCTATTTGTAACTTTTTAAGGAACCTCCATACTGTTTTCCAGAGTGGCTGCACCAGTTTGCATTCCCACCAACAGTGCACGAGGGTTCCTTTTTCTCCACATCCTCGCTGTTTTTGATTTTAGCCATTCTGACAGGTGTGAGGTGATATCTCAGTGTGGTTTTGATTTGCATTTCCCTGATGATGAGCATCTCTTCATGTGTCTGTTCGCCATCTGTAAGTCTTCTTCGGAGAAATGTCTGTTCATGTCTTATGACCATTTTTTAATCAGACTATTCAGTTTTTCTGTTGGATTAAGTTTAAGTTCTTCATACATTTTGGATACTAACCCTTTATTGGATATGTCATTTGCAAATATCTTCTCACATTCAGTAGACTGTCTTTTAGTTTTGGTAAGTGTTTCCTTGGCTATACAGAAACTTTTTATTTTGAAGTAATCTCAATATTTTATTTTGGCTTTTGTTTCCCCTGTCTCAGGAAACATTTAAAAATGTGTTGCTACGGCTGATGTCAGAGTAATTATTGTCTGTGCTCTCTTCTATGATTTTTACGGTTTCAGGTCTCACATTTAGGTTCTTAACTGATTTTTAAATTTTTGTGTATGATGTAAGACAGTGGTCCAGTTTCATTCTTTTGTATGCAGCTGTCCAATTTTCCAAGCACCATTTGTTGAAGAGACTTTTTCCATTGCATATTCTTGCCTCCTTTGTCAAAGACTAATTGAACATATAATCGTGGGTTTATATCTGGGCCCTCTATTCTGTTCCACTGATATGTCTGTTTTTCTGCCAGTATCACACTATGTAGATTACTACAGCTTTGTAGTATATATTGAAATCCAGAATTGTGATACCTCCAGCTTTGTTCTTCTTTCTCAAGATTGCTTTGGCTAATGGAGGTCTTTTGTGGTTCCTTATAAATCTGAGGATTTATAATCTAGTTTATAATTTACAATCTAGTTCTGTGAAAAATGCTGTTGGTATTTTGATAGGGATTGCATTAAATCTGTAGATTGGGGATGTTGGGTGGCTGGGTGGCCCAGTCGGGCAGGTGGCTCAGTCGGTTGAGCGTACGACTCTTGATTTCGGCTCAGGTCATGATCTAAAGTCCTGGGTGGAGCCCCAAATCAGGCTCCATGCTCAGTGGGGAGTCTGCTTGAGGATTCTCTCTCTCCCTCTCCCTCTGCCCCCCTCCAGCTTGTGTACTCTCTCAAATAAATAAATAAATCTTTTTAAAAAATCTGTAGATTGCTCTGGACAGTATGGACACCTTAACAATATTTGTGCTTCCAATTCATGAGCATGGAATATCTTTCCATCTGTGTTGTCTTCAATTTCTTTCATCAATTTTAAGTTTTCAGGGTACAGATCTGTCACCTCCTTGGTGAAGGTTTTTCCTAGATATTTTATTCATTTTGGTGCAGTTGTAAATGGGACTGTTTTCTTCCCTTTCTGCTGCTTCATTATTAGTGTACAGAAATGCAACAGATTTCTGTATATTGATTTTGTATCCTGTGACTTTACTAAACTCATTTATCAGTTCTAGTAATTTTTTGGTGGAGTCTTCCAGGTTTTCTATATATACCATGTCATCTGTAAATAGTTTTACTTCTTCCTTGCCAATTTGGATGTCTTTTATTTCTTTTTGTTGTCTGACTGCTGTGGCTAGGACTTCCAGTACTATGTTGAATGAAAGTGATGAGAGCGAACATCCTTATCTTATTCCTGATCTCATGGGAAAAGCTCCCAGTTTTTGCCATTGAGTATGATGTTAGGTGTGGGTTTTTCACGTTTGGCCTTTATTACGTTAAGTATTATTCCCTCTAACCCTACTTTGTTGAGGGTTTTTAACATGAATGGGTGTTGTATTTTGTCAGATGCTTTTTCTGTGTCTATTGAAATGATTATATGGTTTTCATCCTTGGTCTTACTGATGTGATGTATGACACTGATTAATTTGTGAATACTGAACAATCCTTGAATCCCAGGAATAAATCCCACTTGATCATGGTGAATGATTTTTCTAATGTATTGTTGGATCCAGTTTGCTAGTATTTTGTTGAATTTTACATCTATGTTCAACAGAAATATTAGCCTGTAGTTCTCTTTTTTTTTTAATGGTGTCTTTATCTGGTTTTGGTATCAGAGTAATGCTGGCCTCATAGAATGAATTTGGAAGTTTTCCTTCCTCTTCTGTGTTTTGGGGTAGTTTAAGAAGAACAGGTATTAACTCTTCTTTAAATATTTGGTAGAATTTACCTGTGAAGCCATCTGGTCCTGGACTTTTGTTTGTTGGGAATTTTTTGATTACTGATTCAATTTCATTGTTAGTAATTGGGTCTATTCAAATTTTGTTTCTTCCTGATTCAGTTTTGGGAGGTTTTATGTTTCTAGGAATTTCTCAATTTCTTCTAGGTTGTCCAATTTGTTGGCATATAATTTTTCATAATGTTCTCTTACACTTCTTTGTATTTCTATGGTGTCAGTTATTTCTCCTCTTTCATCTCCGATTTTGTTGAGTCTTCTCATTTTTTTCTTTCTGATGAGTCTAAATGTTTATTAGTTTTGTTGATCTTTTCAAAGAACCAGCTTCTAGTTTCATTGATCTGTTCTATTGATTTTTTTAGTTTCTATTTCATTTATTTGTATTCTAATCTTTATTATTTCCTTCCTTCTACTGGCTTTGTTTGTTCTTTTTCTAGCTGTGTTAGGTGTAACTTGGGTTTTTTATTTAAGATTCTTCTTGCTTCTTGAGTTAGGCCTGTATTGCTATAACTTCCCTCTTAGAACAGCTTTTGCTGCATCACAAAGATTTTGGATCATTGTATTTTCATTTTCATTTGTCCCCATGTGTTTTTTTTATTTCCTCTTTGATTTCTTGCTTGACCCATCCATTGTTTAGTAGCATGTTATCTAATCTCCACATATTTGTGGTATTTCCAGATTTTTTTCCTATGGTTGATATCTAGTTTAATAGCATTGCGGTTAGAAAAATTGCATGGTATGACTTCAATCTTTTTAATTTGTTGAGACTTGTTTTGGGGCCTAGTATGTGATCTATTCTGGAGAATACTCCTTGTGCACTTGAAAAGAAGTATATTCTGCTGTTTTAGGATGGAATGTTCTGAATGTATCATTCGATCCATCTGGTCCAATGTGTCTTTCAAAGCCACTGTTTCCTTGTTGGTTTTCTTTTGGATGATCTATTGATTTAAGTGGGATGGTAAAGTCTCCTATTACCGTATTACTATCAATTACTTCCTTTTCCTTTACGTTTGTTATTAGCTGCTTTATGTATTTGGGTATCCCCAAGTTTGGTGCATAAGTATTTACAACTGGTATATATTCTTGTTGGATTGTTCCTTTTATCATTAGTGTCCTTTGTCTCTTGTTACAGTCTTTGTTGTTTTAATGTCTATTTTGTCCTATTAAGTATTACTACCCCGGTGTTCTTTTCACTTCCATTTGTATGACAACTGCTTTTCTATCCCTTCACTTAAAAAAAAAAAAAAGACTGGGGCGCCTGGGTGGCTCAGTCGGTTAAGCGTCTGCCTTCGGCTCAGGTCCTGATCCCAGGGTCCTGGGATCGAGCCCCGCATTGGGCTCCCTGCTCAGCGGGGAGCCTGCTTCTCCCTCTCCCACTCCCCCTGCTCGCATTCCCTCTCTCGCTGTCTCTCTTACGCACCTGCACAAGAGTGAGTGGAGGGAGGGGCAGAGGGGAAGGGGCGGTAGCCAAATCCTACGGGGATTCATCTCCCGGTAAGGGCTCCCATGCCTGGGGTGCTTGGTGTGGGGATCTGTTTGTTTTCCCCTCTACATGCCTGTAGAGTCCCTCTGTTCCGTAGACAGTCCTGTGGGTCCATTTAGCTCCCAACTGAATCCCTACCCTCCTACCCTCTTCAATGTGGCCTATTCCTTACATTTAGCTGTGGAGAGTCTGTTCTGCCAGTCTTCAGGTCATTTTCTAGGTTATTTACACTGATGTGGGTGTTATCTAGTTTGTATCCATGAGACAAGGTGAGCTTAGGGCCCTCCTACTCTGGCATCTTTCCCAGAAGTCTTCAACTAAGTATTGTTGACAACTTTTACTTATATTTGACATTTTGAAATAAAGTCTATATATGTGTGTATGTATGTGTGTGTGTGTGATGTGTTTGGGTATGTATAGACTCAATGAAATTCATTATCTACAAATGTAGGCTTCTACAAGTATACTGGTAAGGAAAATATCACAAGCAGTGTTACCATCAGGGCTGTGACTTTAAAAGTCACAGTAAATTTCTGAATAAAAGTACAGTCTTTTCTCAATCATTCTCAAGCATTCCTGGAAGACTAAGAGTAAAACCATGCAGTAATAGTAACATAGATAAATTAAGCAGTTTGTAAAAATCATGCAAAAATAATGCTTTATGTGAGAAGTTCTAGACCCAGGTTATTATAAACACATTTTTTCCCCAGGTATGGTCTTCATTTTGCAGGTCATAGAACAATTATTTGCTGTGTACTCCAGAGCATCTAGATTAGAAGTTAGCAAGCTACTGCCCACCAACTGTTTTTGTAAATAAAGCTTTATTGGAACGCATCTACATTCAATTGTTTATAAATTATCTTTGCCTACTTTCACGCGACAGTGGCAGAGTCAAATAACCAATGGAGACCATCTGGCCCAGAAATCTTAGTATTTACTGTCTATCCCTTTATAGAAAAACCATCTACCCTATAATCAAGATCCATCATGTCAGTCCTTTAATAGCTAGACGACCTCACCTTCAACTCAGTTATTTTAACATTCAAAAGCACACAGATGTATTTCTAAAACATCCTCTAGGGAGAACCATTGCCCCTACAAAGAATCAATGCTATAGCTATTCAATAAACATTTAATTAAAAATTCTACTTCTTCCAGATGTGGAAAGTTCAATATATAATTGTGCCCATTTTAACAACCAAAAATACTTCAGATAAGATAAAAAAAATCATGGTTTCCTTTAAATTCATCACAGAGCCAAAGACACAAGGAAATTTAAATGAACTAACTGTAAAATGTGTCAAGCACTCCTTAACAGATATTTGGGGAGCTCCTGTCCACAGCAGGGATTAAACTAAATGCTAATTCCTTTAAAGGTAAATAGTCCAACCATTCCAATTAAAAGACAATGTCAAGACAACAAAAAAAAAGTAAGTTTCAACTATATGTTCTTTACAAGAAATGTACTTTAAATATAAAGACACAGATAGGTAAAGTTGTGGAGGAAGATATACCATACAAATACTAAGCATAAGAAAACCTGTGTACCTGTATTAATATAAGACAACAGACACATGAAAAGATGCTCAATATCACTGATCATCAGGGAAATACAAATCAAAACTACAATGACATATCACCTCATACCTGTCAGAATGGCTAACATCAACAATACTAGAAACAACAGGTGGTGGCTAGGATGTGGTTAAAGCGGAACACTTGTGCACTGTTGGTGGGAATGCAAACTAGTGTAGCCACTCTGGAAAACAGTGTGGAGGTTCCTCAGAAAGTTAAAAATAGGACTACCTATGACTTTTGCAATTGCACTACTAGATATTTACCCAAGGAACACAAAAATACTAATTCAAAGGGATACATGCACCCTGATGTTTTATAATAGCCAAATTATGGAAATAGCCCAAGTATCCATCGACTGATGAATGGATAAAGATGTGGTATATATACACAATGGAATATTACTCAGCCACAAAAAGAATGATATCTTGCCATCTGCAACAACATGGATGGAGCTAGAGAGTATTATCCTAAGCGAAATAAGTCAGTCAGAGAAAGAAAAATACCATATGATTTCACTCATATGTGGAATTTAAGATACAAAACAAACAAACAAAGGGGAACAAAAAGAGGAAGGCAAACCAAGAAAGAGACTCTTAAGTGTAAAGAACAAACTGATGGTTACCAGAAGTGAGGTGGGTGGGGAGACTGATAAAATAGGTGATGGAGAATTAAGGAGGGCACTTGCCAAAATGAGCATCAGGTGTTGTATGGAAGTGTTGAATCACTATATTGTACACCTGAAACTAATATTACACTGTATGTTAACTAACTGGAATTTAAATAAAAACTTAAAAAACAAAGAAGAACGTAAAATGGTGGAGGAAGATATACCCATACAAATACTAAGCAAAATAAAGCCTATGTACTTGTATTAATACAAAACAGAGATCAAGACAAAGACTAGTACAAGAAACAAAGAGGATATATTCATCAAGAAGACACAGAAATCCTAAATGTGTAGAGATTTAACAACAAAGCACCAAAATATATGAAGCAAAAACTAAAAGAACTAAAGGAAGAAATGGACAAATCCACAGTCAGATTTGGAAATTTTAACATCTTTCTCTCAGCAACTAACAAAACAAGTAGATAAAATGGCAGTAATGATAGAGAGGATTTATATACATCACTATCAAGTACCTTGACAAAACTGATACCACACCCAACTGTCAAGAATACCACACCAAACTGTCAAAAGATGAGCTGAAAAGAGCTGAACTATCAGTTGTCAGAAAAACTAAGACAAGCCAAAATGAAAGTAACAGTCAAGCTTTTAATCACTTACTAATCACTTAGTACAAAAAGAGGCTAACCCAAAGAAAGCAATGGCTCCCCCACAGTTCTATGTTCCCTCATGGAACAGTACCTAGAGAGGGTCAGATGGATCAGCACAGATGTAGGGAATCATTTCACTGCCAACAGAGTACCAGACAAAAGGCTTCACCCACTTCAAGGACCAGGGCCACAGAATCCAAGCCAAATCAGAGGGAGTCAAGAGGATCCCACAGATCAAAGATGAACAATCTGAGTATTAATAAGAACAGTAACTGCTATGGACTTAAACTTATCAAATATATTTAAATCTTCAAGTTCATGATAATAATTTAAAAGGACAACTTAGGATAAACTTTGGAAGATGCTGAAAAATGAGTAAAAGCAAGCTTTTATTCTACCTTTTTTACAGGTGCTATACTTCAGAGTAACCAAGACGCTGATGAAAGGATGGTTCCCTTTACAGAAGTATTCCAACTAATAATTACATAAGAAATAAGAGAACTAGAATATCATTTTGTAACTCTGATAAAATAATAAATTCCAAGTAAAGATACAATGGCTGCTAATATCACATAAAGGAAAACAACCAAATGTTATGCAGCACACACTATTATGTATGAAAGATTAGTGCAAAGCAAACAAGCAAAACCACAAAAAAACCTGAACCTGATCAAGCCTCTAGAATTAAATACCAGTTTAGAAGAAATACAGGAACATGTAAAATGACACCACACATATACAATCAACAAAATCCAGAATACAGGTAACTCTGAAGAAAACTGTTTCTGGAACAAATAAACTGCAAGAAAAGAGAAAGAAAGATTAAGAAATATATCACACTATTACACTAAATCGACACTGTTTGGATCTTAATTCTAACAAATATTTATGGACAATGGGAGAAATGTGAACACTGACTTGCTATTTCATAACATTAAGAAAGTATTAAAGTGGGTTTTTTTATAATGATGATATTGTGGTTATTTTTTTTTTTAAGATTTGATTTATTTATTTGAGAGAGAGAGTGCATGCGAGCAGTGGGGAGAGAGAGAGAGAGAATCTGAAGCAGACTCCACACTGAGCTCAGAGCCAGACACTGGGCTCAATCCCACGACCGCAAGATCATGACCTCAGCTGAAACCAAGAGTCAGACATTTAGCCAACTAAACCACCCAGGGGCCCCATGGTTAAGTTTTTTAAGTAAAAAGTTCTTATCTTAGATACACATAAAATATTTGTGGATGAAATACATATCTGGAATTTACTTCAAAATAATCCATTTTTTTGGTGGTGAGAGGGAGTAGTGGATCTATAGACGAAACATGTTTAGTTATAAATTGATATTTGTTGAAGCTTAGGGATGGGTAGGGTACATGGGGAAGCATTATACTTTTTAGTTTCATACATGTTTGAATTTTTCTATAAGAAGTTAAAAAAAAAGACTTGAAAGATAGATTCCAAATATGAACCATGATTCAGTCTAAGGAGGTTTTTTGAGTAACTGTTATTTTCTTCATCATTTTTTTTGTATTTTCTAAGTCATACCAACAAACATGCACTACTTTGATATCAGAAAACAAGGAAATAATAGTTTTCTGAAATTTAAAAAAAGGACATGCAACGGTTAAAAAAAGTCTCAATAAATTCTGAGAAAAAAGAATAACAATAAAAAGATAAACTCTAAGACCTTTTCTTTTCTTTTCTTTTTTTTTTAACTTGGGTAATGGAGAAAAAGATGGGGAAGGGGAAAAATAAGGAAATGCACCCATTTTATTATTACTCAAGAGTTGTGATTCAGGTAGAATTTATATCAGAAACATTAAAATAAACTAAAAGTAGGCCACTTCTAGAAATTTACCCCAAAGATAAACATCTACAAATAGAAACCATATACACTGTTATTGATTGCTATATTATATAATGGCAAAATACTGGGGGAAAAACTCAAATGCCCACTCATGGAAGACTAGGTGAATAAACTCTTACACCCACACAACAGAATAGATAATTATAAAACAGAGTAAGAATAAGGTCTGTAGGCTGCTAAGAATGATCTCCAGGATACATTAAACATGTGAGGGAAGAAAAAGGTGTAGTGTAGTGTACACAGAATACTCTTTTAGTTAGGAATGGAGATGTAAAAAATACATGCATACATGTAAGTGTACATACATATACATACAAACACATAAACATATTCATTTAAAAGAAAAATAGAAGAATACACCAAAGAAAAGTACAGGTAGTTATTATCTACACAGAGAAAAAGGAAACAGGCTGAAGGGGACAGGAGTGAACACTGGCCTTCTCTGAATTCACCTTGTTCTATAGTTTTGATTTTGGAGATAAGTAAATATTTTATATAATTTTAAAATAAAATTAAATCAAAGTGGGGGAAAAACAATCACTAAAAGTAGAAAGCAAGATGAAACAAATGAGCCTAACTGTAGGATAGGTCATATCCTATTGAAGTCTTGTTTTTCTGTATTCAGATAGTAAAAATATTGGTATTGTTAGTTTGAAACTCTCTCTCCCAATTCAAAAGAAGGCAGAAAAGAAGGAAAAGGGAATAGGGAACAGATGGGACAAGACGATGGATTTGACCCAAACCACATCAATGATCACACTAAATATAAATTGTATACTTAATTGTAAGATAGAAGTTGTCAAACGGGATAAAAACACAAGATCCAACTAAATGCAGCCAACAAGAAATGCACTCCAACAACAGAACATAAATAGGTTAAAAATAAAAGGATAGAAAAAGATATTTCATGATAACACTAATGAAAAGAAAGTTGGAATGGCAACATTAAATATAAGACAAAGTAGATGCTCAGAGCGTCAGTACTACCAGGGATAAAGAAGACCATTTCATAATGATAAAGGGATCAATTCACCAACAGGATGTATTACCTGAAACTTTTATGTATCTAATAACAGAGCTTCAAAATACATGAAGGAGAAACTTACAGAAATTATGAGAAAGAAATAAATGCAACAGACAGAAAATCAGTAAAGGTACAGAGGATTTCAACAAGACTACACACCTACGTTACCTAGCTGACATTTATGGAACTCTCTACCCAACAATAGCAGAATACAGTCTTTTCAAGTGCACACCAAACATTTACTAAGACCACACATTTTGGGTCACAAAACTACTCTTAATAAATTCTAAAGGATTCAAGTCATAAAAAGTATATTCTCTGAACACAATGGAATGAAATTAGAAATGAGTAACAAAAAGATCTCTGGAAGATCCTCATAATACCTGAAAACTAAATAACATATTTCTAAATAAATAAGTCAAAAGAGGAAATCAAAAGGAAAATTAGGAAGGAATTCAAACTGAAGGCAGAATAAGTAAGATTGGCAAGTGATAACTTTTGAGTTGGGCCTATGATGGTTCATTATACTTTTGTGCACGTTTGAAAATTACCAAACAGGGGCACCTGGAGCGGCTTAGTTGGTTAAATGTCAGGCTCTTGATCTCAGCTCAGGTCATGATCTCAGGATCGTGAGTTTGAGCCCCACCTCAAGCTCTGAGCTGGGCATGGAGCCTGCTTAAGATTCTCTCTCTCTCCCTCTCCCCCTCCCTCCCCACCCCACCGTCCCTCTCTGTCTTAAAAAAAAAAAATTACCAAACAGAAAAAGTTAAAAAAGAATGCTGCTGTGTCAGAAATAACACAATATCATCTCCTTTTTAATTTTATGAGTCTCAAATCCATTCTTCCTCAATTTAACTACTGTTGGGAAGTATCTACCACAATTAACTGCACATATTCCCTGCTCCCAATCTACAGAAAATTGCCTTGCCACCTCCATCATTTGAGAAAGCTTAACTAGGAAATTTCAAAGAGAAAACAAAGATTCCTACATCCTGAAAAACTAAAGGCATTTAGGGAAACAGAGGAAACATCTACTCACCTTGGACTTTGCTTTTGAATGTATAACAGCCATTTTTTCCTCCTCTGGGCTCTACTCTCAGGAAAAGAAAATGGAATCATGAGATAGTAGACCTTTCTTAGGATATACTCTAAATTAGAACACATGCTCTTACCCACCCAGCCTCCCAATCTACCCCTCATTTACCCAAGAGGAAAGTCAGAAGGAGAGTAGAACAGTTCTGCACTTTGTTTCAGAAAGAAGGTCCAAGACCACAGCTGTCTTGGGCAAGAATTTACTGCTGGATTCAAAACTGTCCACTGAAGATAGAGCCCTGCAGTGAAATACTACAGGTACTCACAGTCTTCATTCAGGGGCTCAAACTTCTGACTTCTTTCCTTCCTGTCACCTTTCTGCATTCAACATTCTTAAGGCTGTAAGGTGAGAGGACACCTGGAAGCCAAAAGGAAACCTACATCTACAATCCCAGTGTGAACTAAGAATGGATACAGAAATGAAGCAATACTGGCCATGTGTGAAGGGGGACCACTGAGGTCAGAAGAGAAAGAAGTCAAGTTCTGTGAGGACAAAGCCACATGGGACTCAGGACACATAGGCAGACTCAGTCCCAGAATGAACCCCCAAAATACAAAAACCCAATTTTATCTCTGTACCTCACTAAACTCCCATAAGATCACAGACTATAAAATATACAAATGACTAGACAAAGTCACACACATTTCCATGGTCACACAGTCAGAGTCACCATCGCCAAATTAGTATTACACCTCAGACCACCTTTTATTTTAAACAAAATTCAATCATAGGGACGCCTGGGTGGCTCAGTCGGTTAAGCGTCTGCCTTCAGCTCAGGTCATGATCCCAGGGTCCTGGGATCGAGTCCCGCATCGGGCTCCCTGCTCGGCGGGGAGTCTGCTTCTCCCTCTGCCTGCCGCTCCCCCTGCTTGTGCTCTCTCTGACAAATAAATATTTGAAAAAAAAAAAATTCAATCATAAACAGAGCATACACACAATCACTCAAGCACATCCAAGCACCCTGTCAGGGATACACATGGCCAAAAACACCCTTTCACAGCAGCACTTTTACTCTCTTCACACAGTCATGAAAGCGGCACACTCACAGTCCCAACAGTCACACATATGGCATACACACAGCCATCCAATCAGAAAAATACAACCAAGTACCAGGTCAAAAAAACAAGTGATCACAAACACCGTGCCACAGCAACACTCTCGTAACACCTCAAAGTCACAGACAAACTTCAGTAATACAATACACAGCCGCATACACAACCTCAAAGTGACCCAAGTACATCCAAACACCCTGTCACACAGCTCACAGTCACAAGCAAACCCCAGGCACATACGAGGTACACACACAATCACACTGTCACATAGGCACATTCCCAGTGAGTTAAGCACGCGGTCACAAACACATGGTCACAGCAGTATTACTACACTCTCAGAGTCACAACTCACTCTCACACGTTAAACGCTTACACACAAAACCACAGTCGCACACGTCCATTCGCCCACACCAATAACAGGCAGGCTGTCTCACAACACAAAACGGCAGGAGACCGTCACACACGCAATTCCAGCGACGCTTCCGCCCCGGCATCCCGGACATCCTCACCTAGACAAAAGGTGCGGTTCAGGATCCAGGATCTGGCGCCCGGGGTCCAAGCCCCGATTTCGGGTTCGCCCGCCCAGCCGGAGCCGGGCCAAGCTTCTCCACAGACGCTGTCCTCCCCACGCGAGGTCCCCAAATCGCGCGAACAAACGGAAATGAAGCCGCATTGGGGAAGCGGTGACTCTGGGAAATGTAGTCCAACTCCGGGAAGGCTGTAGGCTGGCCGGCCAGGACGCTAGGATGGCCGATTTACTAACCCTCCGCGAGGTTCCTGGACTCCGCGGCTAAAACCCGCTCGCGCAACGGCCGCGCCGCGGGTGTTTCTGGGAGTGCCCGCCTGCGCTCAGTGCGCAGGCGTCGGGCGCGCGCTCCTGGGTTGTGGCCTGAGACTGCCAGTTTTGAGTTGTCCCAGGGTCTTACCAGATCCGGAGAAGGTGGGACGGACCATCAGGCGGGCAGGTGCGGGGGAGGAGCTGGAGCTGAGCCAGGGATCAGACAGAGCCTCAGACTCAAAGAGACCGCCTGTGTGCCTTGCCAGGCCCTTTGGAGTGTGTGAAACACGGGAGACGTTGTCGGGCGGACTGGGAGTCCCTCGGCGGCTGGGTGTGTGGTTGTATTTCTGCCTGGTGTGATTCTCCATGCCGTTGGGTGTGAGGTGGTTCGTACTCGAAGCGGCCTGGTAATGACATAACTGGGATTGTCTGATGGAGGAAGGGACCTCTGCTGTTTTGGTTTGTTTTGTGTTCATAATTGAGAGTGGTTGCGTGAGTGGTGATCTGGTACGCAAATGTGCTTTTCTCATGCCTTTATTTCAGAGTGTCTGTAGGAGTTTGACTGCCAGAAGAGCGGGAGGTCTTCCCGATGGATGGTCAAGTTATTTCTTTCTTGGACACTAATTTGATCGGGAAAAAAAGGTTATCAATTTATCTGGCAAATAATTTAGACATGATTTTTCTATTGGATCAAATATACGTGTTATGGGGAAGAACGCAAAATCAACAGTTTTTTTCGTTGTCAAGAAACATGATTTCAAAGCCAGTCCTAGCTTAACTGCTTATTTCCTCTGGCACATCCCCGCAAAGTGGGCATCCATTCTCTTCTATTATGGGGACATTATTGGGTAAGGTTGAGAGGCCATCGACTAATAAAATAATTAAATAACTTTATATATAAGAAGATTTGACCTTGGCTCATGGAGAGAGAATGAAGGTCTTGGTTTCAGCTCGGGCCATGATCTCATGGGTTGTGGGAAGGAGACCTGCAGCAGGCTCCAGGGGAGCTGGCTTGAGCATTCTCTCCCTCTGCCCCTCCCCCACACAGGCGCAGGCGAATGTGTGTGTGCTCTCTAAAAAAATTTTTAAAATTCTCCTCTATACTAAGGTCATAATTTTTCGTTTTCTATATTCTTAAAGCTTTATAGTTTTGCCTTACACATTTTTTTGTTATAAAATCTCTTGGAATCGATCTCTTTCTGTAGGACAAAAGTGGGGTGCAATTTGTGTGTTTGTGTGTATACCAATTGTCTCACATTATAAAAAGGCTATCCTTTCCCATCTTACCAACAGTCATAAATTAGGTTATCATATATATATATATATGGAACTGTTAGGGGGCTCTTTATTCAATTCTCTTGGTCAATTTATTATTCCCTGCAGTATATACTTATATATACATATTCTTAATTAACATAGTGTTATAATTTTAGTATAACACAAAGACCTATTTGGGACCTTTTTAATCCTCTTCACTATATAACTCTTTTACTATTCCCTTTATTTTTTATCCTTTATTATTTCTTTGCTTTGTTTCAGTTTATTCTGCCATTTTTTCTCACATTTTAAGTTGGGTACTTAGTTTTTATACTTATAAATTCTTAAGGTTATAACTTTTCCTTTATGTACTACTTTGGCTGCATCCTACAGATTTTGGTATATGTAGTAGTCTCATCATTCAGTTTTAAATACTTCTTTTTAAATTTGTGCTGATTTTTTTCACCCATAAATAATTTGGAAGGATCTTTCTTAAGCATATAGATTTTTTTCTAATTATCCTTTGATGACTCATATCTAACATAATTTTGTGGGCAGTGGAGTTGGTCTATATAAAATTGGTCCATTGAAATTTTTTCAGATTTGCTTTATGGCCTAATATATGTCTAAGTTTTCTGAATATTCAGTATGTCCTAAAAAATGATTTGTCTTCTGCAGTTATTAGTATACTATATTTTTTAAATGTATCCATTAGATAAAGTTTGTAAATTTTTTGTCCAAATCCTCTATAATCATACTGATTTTTGTCTCTTAAATACCAGTTACTAAAAGAAATATGCAAAATCTCCCATTGTGGCTGTGATGTTATTTTTCCTTGTCATTTCACTAATTTTGGCTTAAATGTATGTATTTTTAGTAACACATACATTTAGAATTTATATAAATTCTTGGAGATTTAAACATCATTATGTGCTGATCTTTTTATAATAATGCTTTTATTTAAAGTCTGTTTTACCCAATATTAATATAGCTACTTCAGCTTTCTTTTGATTAGTATTTTGACTGATGTTTTTTCTGTTCCCTTATTTTCAGCCTTTCTGTATAATTATTTTAATGTATATCTTGACAATAGCATATAATTATATTTTGTTTATTTATCCAGATATTTACTGACATATTTGTATTTATTTCTACCATTTTATCACATCACTATATATGTTATATGTAACTTTTTTTAAAAGATTTTATTTATTTGAGAGAGACATAGCAAGAGAGGGAACACAAGCAGGGAGAGTAAGAGAAGCAGGCTTCCCGCTGAGCAGGGAGCCCGACATGGGACTCGATCCCAGGACCCTGGGATCATGACCTGAGCTGAAGGCAGTCACTTAACCAACTGAGCCACCCAGGCACCCTCTATGTAACTTTTTAATGTTTTCATTTCCCCCCCTTTATTCCTTCTTTAGATTGTTATCCTCTCCTTTCTTTTATGTCCTCCTCTTTTGGAAGGTATATATTCTATTTGCATTAATCTTTAATTTAGCAGGACATACTTAAGTTTTCAAAGTCTAAACTTATCATTTTTCCTGCCCAGCAGTATAATGATGTTAGAATACTTTACACCAATCATTGCTTCTACTAATTTAAATGCTATCATTGTAGTGTATTTTATTTATTTATTTATTTTTTATTTTTATTATTATTATTTTTTTAAACATTTAAGAACAGGTGTTTTTTTTTTTTTAAGGTTTTATTTGTCTGACAGAGAGAGAGCACAAGCAGGGGGAGAGGCAGAGGGAGAAGCAGACCTCCCGCCGAGCAGGGAGCCCGACGCTGGGCTCGATCCCAGGACCCTGGGATCATGACCCGAGCCGAAGGCAGACGCCTAACGACTGAGCCACCCAGGCGCCCCTCATTGTAGTATATTTTAGTTATATGTGTGTGTGTGCATGCACACATGTGCATATATGCATGTATGTGTACTTTTATTTCCATTTATTTTATACTAAATTTATTCCCAGGTCATAAGTTTTTGTTTCTTAAGTTTCTTCTGAGATATCTTTTTCTTCTGTGCAACTTCATCTTCTGGTTTAGGAACAATCTCCTCTCAGTAAGGATCATCTTAATGTGGCAGGGAGAACTCATGTATGGATTAATCGGAGCTCTGTAAGTTCTGCACTGCATCTTGGGGACTTTGTTCACCAGATGTGCTTGATGACCAAAGAAGCTACATTTAAATCCTTCAGTCCAACATTATTCTCGGCATTTTTAAGCATGTACAATAATAATTCAGCACTCTGTGTCCAACCCCACTGTTTGGCCTAGGTATACCTACCAACTCCACCATTGTAGTGACAGAATTGCACATGTTGCTTCTGTAAAGTGACATCCTTTAGAGACTTGGTGGCTTTTCAGATATGCACACCCTTGATGGCTTGGGCAGTTTCACCAGTGTTTTTAATATCAACATGAAGATTTGAACTCTTGATTTGCATGATTTTGTGGGGTTTTCTGGGTCGAGTGAATAGGTAACCATTTTCAGAGAACACCTCAGGCTGCTTACAGGAAGAGAACTAAAATCCCCTCATTTTTAAGAAGATATTTTCACTGAATACAGAATTATGGGTTGATAGTTGTTTTTTCATATTTTCACCAACATTTTCTTATGAAAATTTCCAAACATAGAAAACTAAAAGAATTATACAATGAATACCCATGTATTCACCACCTAGATACTACAATTAATACTTTGCTACATTTGCTTTATCAAATAATTAACTATCCAGCCATGTATTCATCCATGAATTGGTCCATTTTTTAATGTATTTCAAAGTAAGTTGCAGACATCAGTATATTTTACTCCTGAACACTTTAGCATGCATATTACTAATTAAAGTTCAACATTGTGTTAGTTGTTTTTTTTTTTAAGATTTTATTTATTTGACAGAGAGAGAGACAGCGAGAGAGGGAACACAAGCAGGGGGAATGAGAGAGGGAGAAGCAGGCTTCCCGCCGAGCAGGGAGCCCAATGCGGGGCTCGATCCCAGGACTCTGGGATCATGACCTGAGCTGAAGGGAGACGCTTAATGACTGAGCCACCCAGGCGCCCCAACATTTTGTTAGTTTTTAAGGTAAGATTTATAAACAGTGAACCACACTTACCTTAAATTTATCATTTGAAGAATGTTGACAAATTCATACACTGTACAAACCAAAATCCTATCAAAGAAAATATCATCACACTAGAAAATTCCCTCAGGGGGCGCCTGGGTGGCTCAGTTGGTTAAGCGACTGCCTTCGGCTCAGGTCATGATCCCAGGGTCCTGGGATCGAGTCCCACATTGGGCTCCCCGCTCAGTGGGGGGGTCTGCTTCTCCCTCTGACCCTCTTCCCTGCTCATGCTCTCTATCATTCTCTCTCTCTCTCAATAAATAAATAAAAATCTTTAAAAAAAAAAATTCCCTCAGGCTCCTTCCCAGTCAGTTTCCAGGATAATGTTGTTAAAATTCATCCATGTTATGATATGTGTGTGTTTATGGTGTATCTAAATAGTTCTTATTACAGAGTTGGATTCCATTGTATGGCTAATCACAGTTTCTTTATCCATTCTCCTCTTGATGGGCTTCTGGGATATTTCCACGTATTTTGCTATTATAATGCAGTTATAAACGTTCTTGGATATGTCTTTTTATGAATGTATTTTTTCATATCTTTTGGATAAACACCTAGGAGCAGAATTGTTTGGATGCAGTGTATAGGTGTAAGTTCAGTTTTATAAGTTTCTGCCAGAACTTTATCCAAAATAGTTGTACCATTTCACACTCCCAACAACGTATGAGAGTTCCAGTTTCCCGACATTTTCACCAACATTTAGTGCTATCATTCTGGATATGTATCTCATATTGTGTTCTGTAGTGTCTCATAGTGGTTTTAACTGACATTTCCCTAATGACTGTTGATGCTGACCATTTTTTATGCACTTATTAGCCATTTGAACATTTCCTCTGCTCAAATATTCTGTCCATTTTTAATTGATCATATTTTCACTGTTGAGTTATATAAATTCTAATATAGCCTAGATATCAGTCCTCTGTCGGACAAATGTTTTGTGAATATTTCTCCTAGCCATTGGATTTCTTGGTCATTTTTTAATAGTGTCTTTCGATGAGCAAAAGGCTTTTTTATAATGTTTAATTTATCAATTTTTTTATAGTTACTGCTTTGTGTGACTTATGAAACTTGTCTGCTGCCAAGTTTGAAAAATATTTAAATAGTTACCTATGTTTTTTTCTGAAAGCTTTATAATTGCTGTTTTTTATATTAGGTCTAGGACTTATTTTGAAATAATTTTTGTTCATGGTGTTAGATAGGGGTTGAGATTCTTTTTTTTCCTATGTAGATATCAATTTTTTTTCAATGTCATTTTGTTACAAATTGTATTTTCAACAGTAGAAGTCTTGGTCCTTTGTTGAAAATTAAATGACTGTTGTATTAGTCTTCCCCTGCTGCAGTGACCAATTCCCACAAATTTCATGATTTGAAAAAAACACAAATTTATTATCTTACAGTTCTGTAGGTCAGAAGTCCAGTATGGGTCTCATCACACTAAAATCAAATATCTGCAGGGCTGTGTTATTTTCTGGAGGCTTTAGGGGAGAATCTGTTTCCTGCTTATTTGGGTTATTGGCAAAATTTACTTACATCTGTAGATCTGAGATCTTCATTTTCTTGTTAGCTGTAAGCTGAGAACTGTTACCAGCCTAGAGGCTGCCACCTGCCTTAGCTCATGGCCCTCTCCCTCCATCTTTAAAGCCAGCAACAGCGGGTTTAGTATTTTTCACAACACATCTCTCTGACCTAGGTGGGAAAGAGTCTTTACTTTTCTTTCTCTTCCTAACAATTTAATCCTAAAGCCATTAGGTGGAACTAAGCAAGGTAGGCATACACATCAGTAAAGCCATGATGGCCCTACAGATCTGTGAGGAGTATCTGTCCAGGGAGAGTATGGCAGTGACAATGGGGTATTGATTACTTCCAGGAAGATTAATCAAATATGTTTTGTATACACATAACTATATATTTAAGGATAATAAAATGAACATTTCTTTGTCAGGGAAAGGAGTTACACATATGAAAAGGGATACAACTAGAATGAACTCAGTGGTTTTAGATTAGAATTGTATTCGTGCAAACTTATTTTCATTACAGTTATATAGATATAAAAATAAGTGTAGATATAAATGTGTGTATTCAATCTATGGGTATTTATATTCATTAGATCTGTCCACTTCTA
Organism: Phoca vitulina; assembly: GCF_004348235.1. Taxonomy (NCBI): domain Eukaryota; kingdom Metazoa; phylum Chordata; class Mammalia; order Carnivora; family Phocidae; genus Phoca; species Phoca vitulina. Next base: position 7,382,997 of record NW_022589761.1, on the reverse strand, counting down.
AGGGCCTGGGAACAGTGACACTGCAGTAGCAGTAAGCATGCTAGTACCCAGATCATGGCCTCCAAATACCACTTTCCTCACTAATAGGAACCAGGGTTCTTTTAAGATGACTGATTCCAGTCTTGGGGCAGAGCGAATACAAGATGAACCTAGAACATCTTGTATGTGAAAGTAAGGGAACAATAGGGACTGGTTATTAAAAGGCCACAGAGGGTGACTGGATGGCTTAGTCAGTTAACCGTCTGATTCTTGATTTCAGCTCAGGTCATGATCTCGGGGTCCTGGGATCAAGCCCCGCATCAGGCTCTGCACTGGGTGTGGGGTCTGCTAGAGATTCTCCCTCTCCTTCTGTCCCTCCCCCTGCTGATGTTCTCTCTCACTCTCTCAAATGAATAAAATCTTAAAAAAAAAAAAAGGACACAGAAGTCGGATTGAAGGGGTTTCCACTTAACAAATCTGGGACAAACCTAATAATAATACAAATAATAACAGTAATAGATTATAAGCTTTGAATGAAATAGGAAATCACAAGTCCATGCTGATAGAAATTAATTAATTGAAATTTTTCTGAAGGATGGGACATTTATATCATCTCAGATTACCCCTCCCATAAAATCCTTACTAGTTACAAAGGGGAAAAGAGTAATTTTATAGTGGAGAAGGCTGGCAGACATACCTTATTAATTGATTAAAAGAATATCACCAGTAATGGGGCAAGTCATCATGTGTCCCCTGATATGCCCTGGGAAGAATGCAGCATCATTTCTGTTGGCATTCCTTTCAAAATGCATAACCTGATCATGAGGAAACATCAAGGAAAACCAAATTAGAGAGACATTCTCCAAAGACTGACTTATAGTCATCAAAGTGTCAAGATTATAAAAGTCAGGGCAAGACAAAAACTGTTTCAGACTAAAAGATTAAAGAGACAGGACATTTGAACACAGTGTGTGATTCTGAACTGGATCCTTTAGTACAAATGACATTGGCACACTTGGTAAAACTTGGATGGGATCTAATGTAGATGGTAGTAATGTATTAATCTTAATTTCTTTTTTTAAGATTTGCACAAGCAGGGGAAGGGCAGGGGGAGAGGGGCAGGGGAGAAGCAGATTCCCCACTGATCAGGGAGCCCGACACGGGGCTTGATACCAGAACCCCAGGATCATGACCTGAGCCGAAGGCAGATGCTTAACCAACTGAACCATCCAGGTGCCCCTTAATGTTAATTTCTTGATTCTGATCATTGTATTGCAGTTACATAGGGACATGTCTTTGTAGGAAATACCTAGCATCTTCAGGGGTGATGTGGCATTAGGTCAGCAATTTACTCTTGAATCGTTCAGGGAAAAAAGTTCTTTGTACTAAATTTTCAACTTTTCTCTAAGTTTGCAATTGGATAGATGTATTAAAAAAAAAAGTATGGGGTGATATTTAAAAATACCTTGTGAATTATATTTCTAATCTTTTTTTTTTTTAAGATTTTATTTATCGATTTGACAGAGAGAGAGAGAGTGAGAGGGAACACAAGCAGGGGGAGTGGAGAGGGAGAAGCAGGCTTCCTGCCGAGCAGGGAGCCCGATGCGGGGCTTGATCCCAGAACCCTGGGATCATGAACTGAGCTGAAGGCAGACGCTTAACGACTGAGCCACCCAGGCATCCCTATATTTCTAACCTTAAAATAGTTTTTAAAATTCACATTGAAGCTCCATAGGCTTTTGTCATGCTTGTATATATTGATGCCTCCAAACTGTGGTTATTCTTGGCTTTTGATGAATCTTAAGATGGTTCCCCCACAAGATGCTTGACCTTGTTTAACTGGAGATTTCTAGTATGACTTGTCTGGAGCTACTAAGTAAGCCTGATTTTTCATGGTTTCTTTTCACCCATCACCCACCTTGGCCGTTTCAGGATTCTACTCTCTTCCAGGAAGAAATGATCAAGTCCCAAGTGAGTTTTAAATGATGTGGGTTTGTTTTACTATTTTATTCTGCACTGCAGAGAAAGTAGGTCAATAATCTCAACAATAAGATGAAAAACCCTAAGTGGATAGAAATCAGTCAGGAAAAAATAAAAATTAGTAAGACCAGGAGAAAACTGCAATTAAAATATACAGAAGAAATAAGTTAATTTAAGCTTTAAATTTAAATCTGACTTTCAAAGGAAAAACAAATTAGGATATAAAATTAGCAAAATTCATTACATAGTTTTATCTTGTCTTTCATTTATAAGCTAATTAATTTCTCAGAGGAAAATAAACAGTTTTCATGGGCACAAAGTAACTTGCTTTGGCATAATTTTGAAATTGTGATCCATAGTTTTCCCTATACCCTCTTTACTTTGGTCTCAAAAATGAGGAGTTTCTCCTATCAAAGATAGTGATTATCTTTTCTATTCTTGATCCCATTTTTCCTATGCCTTCTAGAACATTTCTTCATCAGTTAATACTTAAATATATCAAACAGTTCTTTATTGCCTCATTCCTCTTTCTTCTGTCATTTTCCATATCCTGGGAGAAAAACAATTCTATGTGTCCCCATTAATTAATTCTAATAGTACAGAGGTTAAGCAGACTTTGTGGAGGTAAAAGGGTTTCAATCCTGGCTCCATCACTTTATGTGTGACCATGAGCTAGTTATAGTTACTTAAACTGTCACTACTTAGTTTTATCGCCTAAAAATGAGACAAAATCCTTGCTTAGATGGTGGTTTTTGAGAATTAATGAGTTGTTACATGTGATTGGTACCATTATGTGTTCAATTGATGTTTGCCTCATTTCTTTGTCAGAAGCAGTACTAACTTAGGCCTTGGTGATATCTATCTCATCCCATTTTTATTATTTTTGTTAGAAAGTCTTCAAAGTATGGGATATGTGGATGCCTCCTTATTTCCATTACAAATGAAGATTTTTCTTATTCCACATTCTTTTGGAAGTTAGGTTTTTGGGTTTTTTGTTGTTGGTGGTGGTGGTGGTTTGTTAGTTTTATGAGAGGGGAAGTTAAAATCTGGTCTTCATAACTTTTTTAAAGAAATCTGAACTATCTTCCTCAGCATCATCATATCATTTTCTCATGATGGCAATTAAAATTCTCTGACAACTTAAAAACGATGTTCCAGTAATGAATCATTTCCCTTTGTTTCTTAAGTGGTGATTGTTTCTAGAATTTTGTTGACCACCCACCCCCAGTTTCTTTTTTTTTTAATTTAATTTTATTATGTTGTTAGTCACCATGCAGTACATCATTAGTTTTTTGATGTAGTGATCCACGATTCATTGTTTTGTATAACACCCAGTGCTCCATGCAGTACGTGCCCTCCTTAATACCCATCACTTAATACCCATCCCCCCACCCCCCTCCCCTCTAACACCCTCAGTTTGTTTCTCAGAGTCCATAGTCTCTCATGGTTCATCTCTCCCTCCGATTCCTCCCCCTTCATTTTTCCCTTCCTTCTCCTAATGTCCTCCATGCTATTCCTTATGTTCCACAAATAAGTGAAACCATATGATAATTGACTTCCTCTGCTTGACTTATTTCACTTAGCATAATCTCCTCCAGTCCCATCCATGTTGATGTAAAAGTTGGGTATTCATCCTTTCTGATGGCTGAGTGATATTCCATTGTATATATGGACACCAAAAAGTGTAAGATACCTCAGAATAAACCTAACCAAAGAGGTAAAGGATCTATAGGAACTACAGAACACTCATGGAAGAAATTGAAGAAGACACAAAAAGATGGAAAAACATTCTATGCTCATGGATCGGAAGAATAAACATTGTTAAAATGTCTATGCTACCCAGAGCAATCTATACCTTCAGTGCCATCCCGGTCAAAATTCCAATGACGTTTTTCAAAGTGCTGGAACAAACAATCCTAAAATTTGTATGGAATCAGAAAAGACCCCGAATCGCCAAGGAAACGTTGAAAAAGAAAAACAAAGCTGGGGACATCATGTTGCCTGATTTCAAGCTATATTACAAAGCTGTGATCACCAAGACAGCATGGTACTGGCACAAAAACAGACATATAGACCAATGGAACAGAACAGAGAGCCCAGATATGGACCCTCAACTCTATGGTCAAATAATCTTTGACAAAGCAGGAAAAAATATGCAATGGAAAAAAGACAGTCTCTTCAATAAATCGTGACAGCTACATGCAGAAGAATGAAACTCGACCATTCTCTAACACCGTTCACAAAGATAAACTCAAAATGGATGAAAGCCCTCAATGTGAGACAGGAATCCATCAAAATCCTAGAGGAGAACATAGGCAGTAACCTCTTTCACATCGGCCACAGCAACTTCTTTCAAGATATATCTCCAAAGGCTAGTGAAACAAAAGCAAAAATGAACTTTTGGGACTTCATCAAGATAAAAAGGTTCTCCACCCCTAGTTTCTTATCCATTCTGTATAGCCTTAATGAATTATCACATCCCACTACAGTAGCTTCAGCTACCAATTATAGATGGATGATTATCAAATTACTCTCTTCTATTCTAGTCCCTGCTTGCCTCTGATTAGAATATTTAACAGTCAAATAAGTCCCTTTACCTACCAACAAAACTTGAATTTTATATGTCCAAAATTGTATTCTTACATGACCATCTCTTCTACAATTCCATCTCTGTCATTTCCCAGTATATGAGCTCCTCTGTCACATAGAGTAGATGATGAACCTTTAAGTTGGCTGAAGCAATGAATAACTTATATGAGAAGTCATAGAGGTGAGAAACCATTGGCATATAATGAATGTGGAATGGCCTCAAAAAGCATTCTTTTTTTTTTTTTTTTTTCCAAAAAGCATTCTCAGAAAGCATCTCTTACTGTATGTGTGAAAGGTCATTCTGGTGAGAAAAACATTAAGTGTAATGAACGTGGGAAGACCTTTTCTGAAATTTCAGCCCTTCCTCCATACGTGAGAACACATACAGGTGAGAAGCCCTATCAATGTAATAAATGTGGGAAAACTTTCATCCAGAAGTTACACTTCACTAGACAGCAACAAATTCATAGTCAGTATAAACCCTTGGAATGCCTTGAGTGTCAGAAACTCTTCAGTAGAAATTCACATCTCATAGTTCATCTAAAAATTCACTCTGCAACAAAACACTATGAAAATGAAAAAAGCTTTCAGCAGAAACTCAAAATTTGTGAAACACAAATAGATTCATACTGAAGGAAAAGGCCATTGGTGTGAAATCTATACCTACAAAGAACTACAACAAACATTGTACTTGAAAATGAAACTTAGAAGCATGACCATTAATGTAGGGAATAAGATGTGAGTGCTTCCTTTTTTTATTGGTATTATTTTTAAGTAATCTCTACATCCAATGTGGGGCTCAAACTTAAAACCCCGAGATCAGGCATTGCATACTCTACTGACTGAGCCAGCCAGGCTCCCCATGAGTGCTTTCTATCACTACCATTTGTATGTATGTATTTATATTTTTGAGGGAGAGTGCTAGTGAGGGTGGAGGGGAGAGGGAGAGGGAGAGAGAGAATCTTAAGCAGGCTCCACTTCAGCACATAGCCTGAGGGGGGCTCGATCTCATGACCCTGAGATCGTGACCTGAGCCAAAATGAAGAGTCGGAAGCTTAACTGAGCCACCTAGCACCCCAACTAGAATGAGATTATTGGGCATTAATTCCAATCCTGTTTTTTTGTTTTTATAGTTGAAAGTACCCAGAAAACATGTTCATATAAATATGAAAGAACAGAAGGGATTTGTTAGCATAACATCACTTTTATCCCCCCCAACTCTTTCTTGGATATATATAAAATAATCATTTAATGTTCTATGATCAAAAATAGTTTTAATAATCAGTGGGTTACTCTAGTAAGTTGTCCTTTGATTTTGTTGTGAGCAAAGAATTGGAAGCCACTGACTTGCAAAAAGATGTGCTATCCAGTCATCTGTTTTCTTTCTGTAAAATATACCAAAAAGCTTTAATCAATATTTCTCAAATGACTATTAGTTATACCTTATAACTCTTTTTCTTAGAAGGAACCTAGTTTAGAAAGGCTTGGGAACACTGAAATATTGTTATTATGTCTTTGTCAATATAATATTTTTGGATTAAAATGCTTTGGTCATATATTTTTAAAATATTGTCATCAAAATCTTGAAGTTGCAGACTTGCCATATCCACTTTACAGAAAGCATCCCCTGTGTATCTTGGAGCCAAGTAAATTCGCATTTTCAAGCCAATCAGCCAAATCAAACTTATTTTCTAGTACAGGAAGTAACTCCATTTTTCATTCCAATAATGTATTAATGTGTATTAAAGAATTTTACAAAAACTAAAAAATAGATTCTAAAACACTTTGTAAGACAGAAAGCCTTCAAGATTAAAATTATGCTGTCTGATATAGTTTATTCATTCTCTAAGTTATAAAATGAGATAAATATGATTTTTTTAATGACAAAAGTCCACCTTAATATGTCCAAGGATAAGCATTGGATATAACAATTGGCATTTGGGTACTATCTTCTCCCCAGCCTCCTTTTCAAGGGGAATAGGTTAAAAAGTTTTTCTTTTTGTGAGGAAAGAGGTAAAAATAATAGATTCATGATCATTTGGGACTTTGTCAGAACAGAGTATTATTAGCTCTATGTTGTGCTCTTTGAGATAATACATGGCAACTAAAAATGCTAGATTTCATTGACCTCACAATAGCTAAAACCTGCATTTTAGGTAACTGAATTTCTGGACTCCACTTATGGCAGGGTTTTACTGACTTAATTTGTAATAATGCAATTTAGCGCATGGCTAAAAATTCAAGGGTTTTTTGGTAAAAGACTGAGTATGATAGTTCCTTAATAAATATGTATGTGTGCTCATGTATCAAAATATGATTGACTTTTTTGAATAATTAAAGAGTAAGATTAGATACAACTCCTTTTTGTTAGAAATTATGGTCAAACTTCTCCTACATATTTAATGAGATATATATTGTGTAAAACTAATTGGTTATGCAGCTAGTGTATAATTTTATTATGTCTTTATGGTTATGTGTTTTTCTCTAAGTACAGTAAGCAATAAAAATCAAGGACCACAAGGACCAAAAATAATGGACCACAATTTAAATAGAGAAGTAAGAATGTGAGAGGGTGGAGGACAGTGAAGAAGTTGTAAAATTCAATGGATCATAAAGAATTTATACAACTCAACACCCAAAAACAAACCAATTTAAAAATGGGCAGAAGACATGGACATTTCTCCAAAGATATACAGATGGCCAAAAGACATGGAAAGATGCTTATCATCACTTATCATCAGGGAAATGCAAATCAAAACTATAATGAGAGATCACCTCACACCTGTCAGAATGGGTAAAATCAACAACACACAAAACAACAGGTGTTGGCGAAGATGTGGAGAAAAAGGAACCCTTCCTTGTGCACCATTGGTGGGGATGCAAACTGGTGCAGCCACTCTGGAAAACAGTATGGACATTGCTCAAAAAGTTAAAAATAGAACTACCTTATGATCCAGCAATCCCACTACTGGGTATTTCCCCAAAGAATACAGAAACACTAATTCAAAGAGATCCGTGCTCCCCTATGTTTACAGCAGCATTATTTACAATAGCTAATAATGGAAGCAGCCCAAGTGTCCATCAACTGATAAATGGATAAAGAAGATTTGGTATCTCTATATAGAGTTACACTGGAATATTATTCAGCCATAAAAAAGAATGAAATCTTGCCCTTTGCAACAACATGGATGGAGGTAGACAGTATAATGCTAAGCGAAATAAAACAGAAAGACAAATACCATATGATTTTACTCATGTTTATTTAAACAACAAAGGAGCGGAAGGGGGAAAAAAGACAAACCAAGAAACAGACTCTTACCTATAGAAAACAAACTGATGGTTACCAGAGGGGAAGGAGGTGGGTGATGACTAAATAGGTGATGGGGATTAAGGAATGCACTTGTAATGAGCACTGGGCCATTATGGAATTGTTGAATCACTATACTGTACACCTGAAACTAATGTAACACTGTATGTTAACTAATTGGAATTTAAATTAAAAAAAAAACTTTTAAAAAATTCAATGGAGGGGCGCCCGGGTGGCTCAGTCGTTACGCGTCTGCCTTCGGCTCGGGTCATGATCCCAGGGTCCTGGGATCGAGTCCCACATCGGGCTCCCTGCTCGGCGGGAAGCCTGCTTCTCCCTCTCCCACTCCCCCTGCTTGTGTTCCTGTTCTTGCTATCTCTCTCTGTGTCAAATAAATAAATAAAATCTTAAAAAAAAAAAGAAAAAATTCAATGGAATGTAGATCTAGGTGGGATTCAAGAATTTTTGGAATTAGGGAGTTTTAGAGCAAGTGAGCTAAAAAGATGGAGATGACGTCCAAAGAGTTATATAGTTGAAATGGAGTTGATGGAGGCATTAGAGTTACTGATATTGTTCAGATATAGGTATTAATCTGGGAGTGAGTCACTAAGGTAAGACGGATGACAAAAACACTGGAAGATAGGAGGTCACATAACTGAGTGTAAAGGCTATTGGAAAGATCATGTATATTAAAATGACAGAAGTAGTATTGAAAAGACTAACAGTGAACCAGAAGCTAAAATCCTTAAGGAATATGTGAGATGACTCATAGAGCATTAAATAGATGCTGGTATCTGATGTCTTGAGAATCAAAGCTAGGCAATTTTAAAAAGTAGAAATATTTTAGAATATCATTTGTAAGCAAAAATGAGTAGCAAGAGCTAGTTCCCCTGTGCCCCAAGGCCCACTGGCACGATGGATATGAAAAGAAAACAGCCACCATCTGGGAAGGATACAGTGGAAGCAGAGTCTTTTTTTTTTAAGATTTTATTTATTTATTTGACAGAGAGACGCAGCAAGAGAGGGAACACAAGCAAGGGGAGTGTGAGAGGGAAAAGCAGGTTTCCTGCTGAGCAGGGAGCCCGATGCGGGGCTTGATCCCAGGACCCTGGGATCACGACCCTAGCCGAAGGTAGCCGCTTAACGACTGAGCCACCCAGGCGCCCCAGGAAGCAGAGTCTTTAGGGAATAATATGAGCCAGGTTTCAGTTAGAACAAGAGAGAAACAGAGAAATTGTTGAGGGCATGGGGAATTATGTTGATAACAGCGTGAGTACCAGAGAGCACAGGGTTTCTAGAGTTAGGCAAGGGAGGAAAACGGAGTAAAGGGGGTCATACAGAGCCACGTGAGTTAAAGTCTGAGGGATTAAGGGTGACCTAGGAGTCCTTGGCTATTTGTGGAGACTGCCAAAAATAGGAATAGGAAATATCAGTCTTACCAGTGTTGGGATGTAAAGGGGTGGAGGTTGCTCATTAGGGTGTTACTTCCAATAACTGACAGATGGTAAGCTTGCATGGGCTGCTAGCTCCTTCTAGAAAAATCGATTCTCAAGACATCACTGAACTGTAAAACAAGATCTGAGGTATAACAGCAAAAACAAAAAGCTCTGAGATTGACTGGTGTATTTATGTGGGAGAAAAGGAAGTGGAAAGATTGGGAACATGGGGTAGAGACCTTTGTTTAGTGAAGTATGGGAACAGATTGGGAAAGCTTTAAAATTCTCAACCTCATTGAAAATTTGGGAAAGGCAAGTTGAAACACTACAAGTTTTTGAAATGATGAGAATTGAAGTAATAGTTTGCTGTTTAGTGGGTGCTTTTTGGTACAATCATGCAGAAAAAAATGTATAGAATTGTAGAGAATACAGTTGGAAACATATATACAAAATTATCCTACTTCTCCACTATGCAAGAGAACACTTCTCCACATATGAGCCAGAAGACATCAACAGGGATATTGACTACAGCATTGTGGTAGAGAAGAAGTAGAAACATTTCTGACCTGAGTGTGGTAGATACCAAATACCTATGGGTAGTAAGATATTTAATAAGATACTAAAGGGGCGCCTGGGTGGCTCAGATGGTTAAGCGTCTGCCTTCGACTCAGGTTATGATCCCTGGCAGGGTCCTGGGATCCAAGCCCCACATCATTCTCCCTGTTCAGCAGGGAGTCTGCTTCTCCCTTTCCCTCTGCCTCTTCCCCTGCTTGTACGTGCTCTCTCTCAAATGAATAAATAAAATCTTAAAAAAAAAAATAAGATACTAAAGAAAAATAAGATACTAAATAAGATACTAAGGGAAAAAAATGTTAGCTGAGACTCTAAGTCTTCAGAATTTAAGAGAAAGAGATACCAGATCTTAAAAGTTGTAAAATAGAGTACCTGATAGGATTCAAAAAGGAAGTTGCCAAAAACGAGTTACGAAACTCCCATATACCATGTTCAGTACATTCAAAGCATCAGGTTGTGGAGATCAAAGAATTTGGGGAAAGCTCTTTGTGTGCTGAGTCTTACATCTTCCAAGATAGAAGAGAATGTCTGCCCATCTCTTATGCTTATTGGGAGGGGACACTAAGATTACTACGAGCTGGGAACAAAGTGGGGTGCTGACTTCCTGGAGAAATCTAAATATCATGAGAAGGGTTGAACTAGTGCTGCTTTACTATCAGCCAACAATCTCAAAGTGTATCCAGAACAAGAATGCATGAGTGTTTCCCAAGGACTAGATGTGGCCCTAGGTCTAGTAAAAGAAAGCCACTTAGAGGGGCTCCTGGGTGGCTCAGTTAGTTAGTGGTCTGCCTTCAGCTCATGTCATGATCTTAGGGTCCTGAGATTGAGCCCTGTGTTGGGCTCCCTGCTCAATGGGGAGTCTCCTTCTCCCTCTTCTCTCTGCCCCTCCCCCCGCTTGTGTGTGCGCACTCTCGCTCTCAAATAAATAAATCTTAAATAAGTAAAGTTTATCTGTATATTTCAGCCTAATAGGTCTCAAAATGAATAAGGAAATTTATGGAAAGGTAATATTATTTGAGGAAATTATAAACTATGCAAAATAACATGTTGATAGGTAACATACCTTATCTCTCATTTTTTGAACATGCATTACCCAAATATTCACCATGTTTACAAATTTTTACCCCAAATTCACCATCTGAATAAAAACCTTTCAGTAATTAATCTCAATTCTCATATTATGTAAAAATTTTAAACTGAGGTAAGTGTGGGTGAGAGGATGTAGAGTCTATTGTGGTCACATCTCAGCTAACCTCCCCATTTGTTTGAGACTTCTGCTTCTACTGTTTAAACGTGTTGTACATTATCACTATCATTTCTCCAAGCATGTACCCTTCATGGATTCCAGTTCACTTCTGCTATGTGCCCAGGAGCACTACCAATCTTTAATTTAGAGTGTATTTTTAACATTATTTCTTTGTTTTTTTAAGATTTTATTTATTTTACAGAGAAAGAGAAAGTGAGAGAGGGAACACAAGCAGGGAGAGTGGAAGAGGGAGAAGCAGGCTTCCTGATGCAGGGCTTGATCCCAGGGACGCTTAACGACTGAGCCACCCAGACGCCCCTCTTTGTTGGGTTTTAGTAGAGAACATGCCCCTTGCATTATAAAAGAAAAACATTATTTTCTTTTGTTAAAGAATTATATAATGTTTATTAAATGCTTTATGTTAATGAGTTCTTAGTGGATTATTTTCTAGGTGATAGAGTATCTTAGTTGCATTAAGAAAAGTGGAGTTTGGGGGCATCTGGTGGCTCAGTTGGTTAAGTGACTGCCTTCAGCTCAGGTCATGATCCCGGAGTCCTGGTTTGGGGGCGCCTGGGTGGCTCAGTTGGTTAAGCAACTGCCTTCGGCTCAGGTCATGATCCCGGAGTCCTGGGATCGAGTCCCACACCAGGCTCCTGGCTCAGCAGGGAGCCTGCTTCTCCCTTTGGCCCTCTCCCCTCTCATGCTGTTTCTCTCTCTCAAATAAATAAATCTTAAAAAAAAAAAAAAAGAAAAGGGGAGTTTGGGAATGAGATACACAGTACCAAGAAATGAAATACAGGCTCCTGCCATTTAAAATTAGCCATCCAACACATTTAGAGAATAAATTAGATCTGAAAAAATGACAGATACCTGTATATGGCCTGGAATTATACACACTAAATCTACAATAGGGATAGGATTGAGAAACAATGGGTCTTTGACATTTATCATTAATTTTCATATATTTACTATAAAAATATGAAGTCATGTTAATATGTATTCATTCTACATAATACCTGAGTGCCTTGTCAAATTTTTTGAACTATTCAAAAGAGTTTATCCATCCCACTCACTGCATACTAATTAGAAAGTTAAAAATTATGTTTATAATGGAAAGGTCTAGTAGTCACTACCTCAATCAGTGAACAAATTTAGCAATACCAATAGTAATATCCAGCAATACTGGGACAACTTATTTTACTTATATAATGACACATTTAATGCTTTATGTTATGCATAGTATATCTTTTGCTAAAATAAGTACATATCATTTTATTTTTACCAAAACTGCTTCTGTATTTATTCATGAGGAAACAGACAAATCCTAAAAGTTTGACATTCTACCAAGCCTAGATTCTAAAAATGGTAGTATCAAAAAAATTACCAAAAAAGTGGTGGTGGTGACTGTTCTCAGTTAAGAGATTATGAGAGCCTTGATCAGATCCTTACTTAGAAAAACATTTTATAAGCCAGTTTTTTTTCAGGTTTTAAAACTTTTTATTGCATATTTAAAAAACTGTGCATTCCAATAATTAAAATCATTTGAGCAAACTAATGGCACTCCGATTAAACTGCATTTTACAGCCTGCAGGTCACCTTGGACCAGCTTGATTTTTACTCTAGATTTCACAGTCGTCCCTCCCAGCTTCTTCCTTCACCAACATGCAAGTTCTTTTCCTTCCCTGCCAGCCAGACAGGCTGATGGGAGAGGCAGGCGCCTTCGTTGTCAGTAGTTCTTTGATGTGAAAAGGGGCAGCACAGTCATTTAAACTTGATCCAACCTCTGTGCATCTTACAAAGTTAAGCAGCTAAAAGAAGTAAAGAAGGCAATGCTTGTGGAATGTACAGTGCATATTGGCGGCACATGCCTCATTATGATTTGCCTGCTTGCTTCCGTTCAATCGTTTCTTTTGAAGGTAGTGGATTTTTCTCTTGCGTTTCTGTCTTCTTCAATTTCGACTTATCGAATTTCTCAATCTCAGCCATGTAGGGTTTGTCAGACATGGTTGCAGAGGAAGCAGAGCAAGGTGCATGAGCAAGCGAAGTCCGGTCGGCACAGTGGCCGCTGCCGAATCTTTTTTTTTCCAAAGACTTTTTTTTTTTTTTTAAAGATTTTATTTATTTATTTATTTGAGAGAGAGAATGAGAGAGAGCAAGCACATGAGAGGGGGGAGGGTCAGAGGGAGAAGCAGACTCCTTGCTGAGCAGGGAGCCCGATGCAGGACTCGATCCAGGGACTCCAGGATCATGACCTGAGCCGAAGGCAGTCGCTTAACCAACTGAGCCACCCAGGCGCCCTCCAAAGACTTTTTTATTAGTCAGAGAGAGAGAGCACACACAAGCAGGGGGAGTGGGAGAGGGAGAAGCAGGCTCCCCGCTGAGCAGGGAGCCCAATGCCGACTCCATTCCAGGACTCTAGGATCATGACCTGAGCCAAAGGCAAACACTTAACCGACTGAGCCACCCAGGTGTCTCTAAACCAGTTTTGAGACACTTTGGGAAATTATGGAATTATTAATTTTCTAATGCCATGCTCTTAAAATTAAGACAATCTCCTTATTTTTAGGTTATGCACGAAGTATTTAGGAGTGAAATGTAACATTAATAAAGATAAAATGTGGCAGGATGTTAACTCAGTCGAGGATGTGATGGACGTTTCACTATTATTTTAGTTTTCCTGTGGTTTTTAGAAATCTTCAGTACAAAAAGTTGCTGGGAAAATTTAGCTAAAAAAGACTTTAAAATACAAAAAATATTAAAAGATACTTAGGAAAATGTGAATAATCTTGGGGTGTAGGAAACATTCTATGTAGATTCTATTTGATGCTATAAAGGTAAAAAACTTTATATTAAAGTATAAGATAAACTAAGAAATTATTTTTGTAACCCATATGATAAAGATAATAGCCATAAACACAAAAAACTTCTACAAATTAATGAAAAATACTAGAAATTGTGCACTATTGACAGGTAATTTACAGAAAATTCAGATGACCAGTAAGCAAATGAAAGCATGCTCAGTCTACCCTATATTTAAATAAATTCAGATTAAAGCAATGACATATTTTTCATTAGAAAGACTGAGAAAGAGCACCAAGTGCTATTAAATTAGTAGGAAAATGTGCAACTCAAACATTGTTGATGGGACTGAATGTGCTTTATCTGGAAAGTAATGTTACTATTACAATAAAAAAATAAATAAAGGGGTATCTGGGTGGCTCAGTCGGTTAAGTGTCTGACTCTTGATTTTGGCTCAGGTCATGATCTCAGGGTCTTGGGATTGAGCCCCACGTCAGGTTCCCCGCTCAGTGGGGAGTCTGCTTGAGGATTCTCTCTCCCTCTGCCCCTCCCCCTACTCTCTCTCTCGAATGAATCTTTTTGAAAAATACACATATTCTTTGTTCCACAAACCTGATGTAAGAATCTTACAGAAATAAAAACACATACAAATATTTATGTTTAAAGATATTTATTGACAGTTGTTTGAAATAGCAAGGAAGTGAAAACAACATGAATGTTCATCAACAGAGAAACAATCTGAACATTAATACCTCTCCATATGTAGTATTCTGCAGCTACTAACACTAAAATGAGTAAGTTAGATTTATATGTACCTGAAAGATGTCCGTGATGTATGTTACAGGAAAGTTGCATATTGATGTCCATACAGTGATCCTGTTTAAATATATAAATATTCACAAACAACCAAGAAAAAACAAAAAAGAACCATGTATAAACATGTACATTTAAACATAAAGCTACAGAAAAGTACTCATGACGCTTTTAACATGTTTAAGAAGTCAGATTTTATTTTTTTAAAGATTTCATTTATTTGACAGAGAGAGAGAGAACACAAGCAGGGAGAGCTGCAGAGGGAAAGGGAGAAGCAGACTCCCCACTGAGCAGGGACCCTGAGGGACACGGGGCTTGATCCCAGGACGCTGGGATCATGACCTGAGCCAAAAGCAGACACTTAACCAACTGAGCCACCCAGGCGCCCCAGGAAGCCAGATTTTCTTTTATGTATATTTGTTATAATTTCTTGTTTTGCAGGTAAATGCATTATATAATTTCAGAAGGGCAATTCAAATATGAAAAGAAAAACTACATGAAAAATACGTTTAATTTCTAACTTCTTTTGAGAATAAGTAAAAAACTGTTAAAGTAGAGAACAAAGTAATAGCATAATGGCCCATTTGACCATCTTTATTCCTCTATTTGTTATAAAATTCATCTTAGAAAAGAATCTCCAATTCTAGAACTTGATTTATGGATTAAATATATCAAAGTTAAAGCCATTTATTTCATTACCATTCCTTTAAAATTCCACAAACCTGTTTTCTTGGGTTTTTTTGTTAATATCTCATTAAGTTGAACTAAGAACTGGGGTAGAGGGAAGAGTAAGAAGGGACTGTGAAGGGAGATTGTTACAGGAGGAATTTCCCTTTTTTAAGAGGACAAGGGTTCTATATGTAGAAAAAGAATGGGATTGGTTTACAGAGAAAGAAACTTGCCCTCTCATAAACTTAATTGGCCTCCAGCTATAATGTTTTAGAGTTTCTACCTCTGAGGTTATTTCTCGTAGCTAGAGCAGCATTTACAAAAATAGTTCATATGCAAAAGATATTAACAGGCATTATAAGAAGGGATTCATGGTCAAGGAAGTTTGGCACATGATGGGTTAAAGTTTTAAAAAATTGCTTTACTAAAATATTTATTATAGCCCTGATAAAATAAAATGAACTTATTGCTCCAAAAAGTGATGTGAAATATGCCATGATTTACAGTCTTGTTTGACCACAGAATCTTTTTTTCTAGTATCATCTGAATCACAGTATTAATTGAAATGTACTACAGGAAATTTTAGGCTAACATATTATCTGTGGAATTCAATTAACACGGAGATATGGTCCTGAGTAAAAGAATTCAAAACAAATTAATTTTAAGGTAGCACACAGTACATTACTGTTACATCATTATAAAAATATTTTTCATATGTGACAATCATGCAATCTACTGGTGAAAGGTTTATTTATGATATAATAAATTACAAAACCTGAGCAAAACAGGCTGGTGGTACAGGTAACAACGAAGGGCTGTTGTGACTCCATAGCAATATTGCTAAATACACATGAATTATGATCCTCTAATATTTATTTAGTATGTAATGACTAACCTTTGAACTCTTAATTTGGCAAGTTGCACATAAACAGTGCATTTAAGTTGTAGGTATCAATAGTTTAAAATTTGTTAAACAATAAGACATAACAATAAAAATATTAGGAGAATGTGTCTTCGCTAGACAACTTTAAGAAGAACTTCATGCCTTTTCAGAGTCAATGAATTTATAATTCAAGTAACAAAAAGGCAAATTAATAAATTAGATCATAATGGAAATCTTTGTAGAACTACTGGGACACTAGCATTGATAATTTGAACATCTAAAAAAAGCAAAAATCTTTATGTTATTTTAATTTCACCTTGGCTATTATCTCAATAGTAAGTCCTATTTGGGAATTCTCATATTGTAAGAAATAATTAAAAGCAAAATATCAAATAAAGGACCTCAAAATTTCATGATGAAAAAAAATCCCTGAAATCATTTAACAAAGTCTATCATAAACATTTTTTAAATTGAGATTTTCTGAATGCCAGAAGTTGATTCTATGCTAGTGCATTGGTCTTAAGGCAAATATTAATTTTAAAACTTGGCTATTCAGCCAAAATGTCCATACAGTGTGTTTGCACATGAACTTTTGCAGGTAATGTATTTTCAATGAACTTTTGCAGGTAATAATACTGTATGAATTTTTAACTTAAATTTTGTACATAAGGTCCTGTAAATTAGGCCACTCTCAAAGAACCTTGAAAAACACATATTTCAAAACCATTCACTGAGAGAATTAAAATGACTTGAGGCTGCAAATAATTTTTCCATCATTATCATCTCTTCGAAATATAATTTCTAAACTCTTAAAATGTAATTAATCTAGAACAGATTAAATCTTGGGACATTCTTGGGGAGCGGTATTCCTTTGTATTCTTTTAATTGTCTGGTAGAGATTACTGATGTTTTATTTAGAATATTTATATCTATCATTATAAGGGAATCTGGTCTTGTTTAATTTTGACACTATGGCTATGCTACCAGCCTCAGAGAATGAGCTTCAAAAATTTTATTGGGGGAAGAAGCTGGAAAATTTTAAGTGTAAGACTACTTAGCCTCAATTTCTCAAAAACCACAAGCTACCAAATCTCAACTATGATGAAACAGATATCCCAAGTAGCCATATGACTGAATAACCATTAAAGAAACTGAATTTATAATTGTAAAGCTCCCTAAAAATCTTCAGGCCCAAATGGTTTCACTTGCAAATTTTCACAAACATCTGAAAAATGAACACAAATTTTATACAACTTTTTTCAGAAAACAGAAAAACACTTCCCAATTCATTTTATGAGGCCAACATTATACAATACAAAGTGAGACAAAGACTAGAAGAAATAAGGAAAGAAAGGAGGGAGGGAGGAAAAGAAAGAAAGAAAATGATAGAATGATAGAACATCATAATTTTAGAAAAATCTTCAACAAAATGTTAGCATATCAATTCCAAAAAGAAATTAGAAAACATGACTACATGGAATTTATTACAGGTATACAAGGACTGGTTTTATATTCAAAAATCAATCCATGTAATCCACCATATAAATAGGTTGAAGAAAAAAAATCATATATCATGTGTCTGGATAAAATCCAATATGCATTCATGATTTTAAAAAGCCTCTCAAGAGCAGAAGGGAACTTCTTCAATTTAAAAAAGAGCATCTACATAAAGCCTACAGCTTACTTTGTACTTCATGGTGAAAGACAATGTTTCCCCCTAAGATCTGGAAAAATGCAAGGATGTCTGCTCTCGCCTGTGTGATTCAACATACCACTAAAAGTTACAGCCAGCATAAGGCAAACAAAAGAAATAAAAGACACAGACTTTCCTGTCGCTGCTCATAGATGACATGATTGTTTATGTAGAAAACCCCAAGGAATTTACTAGAAAATGAAACAAAACCTTCCAGAATGAGTTGGTGAGTTTTGCAGCAAGGTCACAGATTACCAGATCAACATACAGATATACATTTATATAATTTGTATATACTAATGTTGAATAGTTAAAAGTTGAAATTAAAAACACCAATTAGAACTTTTCCAAAGAAAGTGAGACACAAGTATATACACTTACAAATCATGTATAAGATCTGTATGCCAAAAATTACAAATCCTAATAAAAAATTTTTTAAAAGATGACATTAGTTTCCTCAAGCTGCCATAACAAACTACCACAAGCTTAGTGTTTTCAAACAGCAAAAATCTATTATAGTTTTGGGGAACAGAAGTTCAAAATTAAGGTATTGGCAGGGTCATGCTCTCTCTGAAGGCAGGGGGAGGATCCCTTCTTTCCCTTCTAGTTTCTAGTAGTTACTAGTAATTCTTGGTGTTCCTTGGCTTGTAGATGCATCATTCAATCTGTCTCTGGTTTCACATGGCCTTCCCTGTGTGTTTGTGTCCATATTTCCCTCTTCTTATCAGGACACGAGCCATCAGAATAATTAGTAATCTAATCCAATATGATCTCCATCTTCACTTGAATACATCAGCAAAGACCCTATTTCCAAATTAGGTCACACTCACAAGTACTGGGAGTTACTACCTGAATATTTTGGAGAACACAAACTAACAACAATAACCTAAAAATGGAGAGACATACCAGATTCATGGATTAAAAGATTTACTAAAGGGGCGCCTGGGTGGCTCAGTCGGTTGGGCAGCTGCCTTCAGCTCAGGTCATGATCTCAGAGTCCTGGGATCAAGCCCTGCATCTGGCTCTCTGCTCAGCGGGGAGCCTGCTTCTCCCTCTCCCTCTGCCTGCCACTCTGCCTACTTGTGCTCTCTGTCTCTCTGTCAAATACATAAATAAATAAAATCTTAAAAGATTTACTAAAGATACAAATTATTTCTAGACAGAATTCCTATTAAAACCTCAGCAAGATTTTGTAGATATAGGTAAGCTTATCCTAATATTTATATGAAATGGCAAAAACTAAGAATAGGTAAATCAGCTTGAAAAAGAATAAAGTAGGAGAAATCCCATTAAGACATCCTATAAAATGACAGTAATCAAGGCAGTGTGATATTGGCAGAGGGATAGACACATAGATCAATGGAAGGAAATAGAAAACCTTGAAGTAAGATATACACAAATATATTCAATAGATTTTTGACAGAGGTACAAAAGCAATTTAATGGAGAAAAGACAGTCTTTTCAACAAATGATGCTTGAGCAAATGGACATCCATTAGCCAAAACAAACTAAGAAAGAACATTAAGCTAAAGCATACAACATACATGAAAAATTAACTCAAAATAGATTATAGACTTATGTGTAAAATGTGTAAAATTATAAAAAATTTTGCAAAAACATAGGAAAAATCTTTGGAATCTGGGCTAGGCAAGGAGTCCTTAGATTTGACACCAAAGCAAAGCTATAAAAGGAAAAATTGATAAAGTAGACATTATCAAAACTGAAAACTTTTGCTCTTCAAAAGACCCTATTAAAAGGTAAAAAAAAAATAAGCTATGCTTCAGGAAAAATATTTACAACCACATAGCAAAGGACCAGTATCATCTAGAATATAGAAAGTACTCTTTCAAAACCCAACAATAAAAAATGAGTAAAAGACACAGGCATTTCAGCAAAATGTACATACAGATGACAAGCACAGGAAAAGGTATTCAACATCATTAGTCATTAGGGGAATGCAAATTAAGACCACGAAGAGACATCACTACACACCTATCACAATGGCTAAAACAAAAAGTGATGACAACACCAAATACTGAGAAAGTCACTCATATGCTCCTGGTGTGAATGTAAAATGGTAAAGCCATTTTGAAAAATAATATGTCCATTTCTTATAAAAGAAAACATGCATTTACTCTAAGACCCAGAAATTGCACTCTTAGGCATTTATATCAGGGAAATGTAAATTATATTCACACAAAAACCTATATACAAATGTTCATATGTAGCTTTATTTGTAACAGCCATTTTCCTTAGGGTTTCCTTCTAATAAGAATTCTAATGTTCAGAACAAGGTATAACCTCACATTAATTGTATTAGGATGTTCTGTTCCAAAATCATTTATCTGATGATTAGTAAGACTGATTAAAGTGTTACCTTGTGTACTGTATTTGTAAAGTCTTCCTCTCATTTGAATTCTGTAATAATATACAATTAAAATACTGAAAAAAGGAAACCCTCAATGCATTGTTGGTGGGAATGTAAACTGATGCAATCACTGGAAAACAGTATGAAGCTTCCTCAAAAAAATTAAAAATAGAAATACCATACTATCCAGTAATTCCACTACTGGGTATTTACCCAAAGAAAATGAAAATACGAATTTGAAAAGATATATGCACCCCAATGTTTACTGCAGCATTATTTACAGTAGCTAAGACATGGAAGCAACCTAAGTGTCCATCAATAGACGAATAAATAAAGAAGATGTAGTATATATATATATACAGTGGAATATTAGCTAAAGGCAGGGGGAGGATCCCTTCTTTCCTCCCCCTTAAAAAAGAATGAGGTCTTGCCATTTGCAACAACATGGATGGACTTAGAGGACATTAGGCTAAGTGGGATAAGTCAAACAGAGAAAGACAAATACCATCTGATTTCACTTATATCTGGAATCTGAAACACAAAACAGAAACAGAATCATAAATACATAGAACTGGTGGTTGCCAGAGGGGTGGGGGCTTGAGGGTGGGTGAAATAGGTGAAGAGGATTAAGAGGTACAAACTTCCAGTTATAAAATAAGTAAATCGGACGCCTGGGTGGCTGTCAGTTAAGCGACTGCCTTTGGCTCAGGTCATGATCCCAGGGTCCTGGGATCAAGCCCCGCATCAGACTCCCCGCTCAGCGGAGAGCCTGCTTCTCCCTCACCCTCTGCCTGCCACTCTGCCTACTTGTGCTCTCTCTCTAGCTCTGTTAAATGAATAAATAAAAAATCTTTTAAAAAAATAAAACAGAATAAGTAAATCACAGGGATGAAAAGTACAGCACAGTTAATAGATCATAGTCAATAATAATATTGTAACAATGTTGTATAAAGACAGATGGTAACCACACATATCGTGGTCAGTATTGAGTAAGGTACAGAATTGTCAAATCACTATGGTGTACACCTGAAACTAATGTAACATTGTATGTCAACTACACTTCAATTAAGAAAAAAGAAAGATGACTCTTGAGCCCAGAAGGAAAAATTTTTTAAAATACTGAATAATAAAATTTCAATAACTAATGTTTATTAAGTATAATCTATTTATTAGACACTGCTTCAAGGCTTTATATGTATTTATGTCTTTAAATCATTATAATGAGAATATTTAATGTTTAATAAATGAAAAAACTAAAGCAACAGGGGTTAACTAAGTTTCCCAAAGGAACACACATGTAGTAAACGGTGGGACTCAGATCATGCTAAACAAGAGAACGATGCCAAACAAGAAAACCCTATATTTTATGGTTGTGCTCTCGTATGAATTCACTAATGCCTAACAAAGATTGAAATATGACGGAAACTGATTCTCCATTATATTAATCTAGCCTTTCCTTGTTTGAATTATCTGAGTCATTACCTATGAGTGAAAGTAAAGGATTCCCACTTTCATGATTTGAATTATCTGATATTCCAAAGCTGAGTGCCAATGGGCAGATAAAAGATTTAAAAAATGTGTGTTTTCATAAAGTTTTTCTCAATTATGAAGTTTATGATGTTGAGTAAGGTGTGAGTGACGTCTAAAGTCCTTACCACATTCATTACATTTATAAGGCTTTTCACCAGAATGAATTCTCTGATGTTGAGTAAGTTGTGAGCCACGATTAAAGGCCTTCCCACATTCATGACATTTGTATGGTTTCTCACCGGTATGAATTCTCTGGTGCTGAGTAAGATGTGAACCACGAATAAAGGCTTTCCCACATTCATTACACTCATAGGGCTTCTCACCAGTATGAACTCTCTGATGGTAAGTTAGCTGTGAGCCACGAATAAAAGCCTTACCACATTCCTTACATTCATATGGTTTCCTACCAGAATGTGAAATCTGATGTAGAGTAAGTTGTGAGGCACAAATAAAGATCTTCCCACACTGCTTACATTCACAGGGATTCTCACCTGTATGAATTCTCTGATGTTGAGTCAGTTGTGAGCTATAAATAAAGGTCTTCCCACACTCTTTACATTCATAGGGTTTCTCACCAGTATGAATCCTCTGATGCTGAGTAAGATGTGAGCCACGAATAAAGGCTTTCCCACATTCCTTACATTCAAAAGGTTTTTCACCAGTGTGAATTTTTTGATGTTCAGTAAGTTGTGAGCCACGAATAAATGATTTCCCACATTCTTGGCATTCATAGGGTTTCTCACCAGTATGAATCCTCTGATGTCGAATAAGCTGTGAGCCATAGTTAAAGGCCTTTCCACATTGCTTACATTCATGTGGTTTCCTACCTGTATGAATCCTCTGATGTTCAGTAAGTTGTGAGCCACGAATAAAGGACATCTCACAATCTTTACATTTATAGGGTTTTTCGCCAGTATGAAGTCTGTGATGTAGAGTAAGCTGTGAGCCATAACTAAAGGCTTTCCCACATTTCTTACATTCATAAGGTTTCTCACCTGTATGAATTCTCTGATGTTCAGTAAGTTGAGAGCCACGAATAAAGGCCTTTCCACATTCTTTACATTGATAGGGTTTCTCTGCAGTATGAACTCTCTGATGGTAAGTAAGTTGAGAGCCACGAAAAAAGGCCTTACCACATTCATTACATTCATAGGGTCTTTCACCAGTATGAATTCTTTGATGTTGGGTAAGATGAGAGCCACGAATAAAGGCCTTCCCACACTCTTTACATTTATAAGGTTTCTCCCCAGTATGAATTCTTTGATGATAAGTAAGCTGTGAGGCACAAATAAAGGCTTTTCCACATTCCTTACATTCATAGGGTTTCTTAACATGAACTCTCTGATGGTAAGTAAGTTCTGAGCCCCGAATAAAGGCCTTTCCACATTCTTTACATTCATAGAATTTTTCATTGGAATGACCCTTCTGATGTTCTGTAAGTTGAAAGCCACGGATAAAGTATTTTCTGCATGCTTTACATTCATAGGATTTCTCCAGAAAATGAATTCTTCGTTTTAATGTAAGGGATGTGGTCTGGCTAAAATTGGGAATTTCTTTACAAGTGATTAAAAGTTGCCTGAAAGGTCCCTCTTTATTTCCTAATTGGCTTTCAATCTGGTCTTTGCATTCCCTATCATCTTGAAAACTTTTACACTCACACTTATGTCTTGTGAGCTGTTCTATTATCTCCCATTGAGATGATTCTATTTCATAAATTCCTCTCTTTGAGGACAGCTTTTTGGTCTCACACCTGGATTCCCAGTCTGTAAGGTAACAAGAAAGTAAATGTTACTTTCATATTCCTTGAAAAATAAAACCTCTAAGGTAGTAAGAGTAGACTCAAACTGAACATCATACTCATGTCAATGGAACCAATGGAGCAGAAAAGAAAAATCCAGAAACAGTGCAAATTTAGTATACAATAAAGCTGGCAACTCAAATCAGTAGGAAAAACATGAACTCTTTTTAATAAATGAAATTATAAACATATGGGTAGACATATAGAAAAAAGATAAAATTTTATTAATTCCTCATATCGTACAGTTGGACAAATTCCAAGTGGATCAGATGTCCATACTTACAGAAATGAAAACATATAAATAATTAGAATAAAACTTGAGTGAGACTTCTTCCATAAACTAGGAATGGGGGAAAATTTCCTAATCATAATTTGATAAAAATGACCACAATATAGTTAAAGAAAAAAAAAGTTGGCATGTCAAAAACAGCATAGGGTAAGTAAAATGACAAATATTTGCAAAGTTGCATTATGCCTATTATATACCTAATATATAAACAGTTTCTAAAATTAGACTAAAAAGAAAAAGACTACTATATAAAACTGGGCACCAGCACTATATAAAAATGGATTAGGAAAATGGACAGTTGATAGAAAAGTAATGTAAATAGTTTTTAACCATATGAAAATATACTCAAATTTGCTCATAAGATAAATGCAAATTAAAGCTACACAGAAGTGAGGATATGGAGAAAATGGAAGTCTCATAGCTTGCTGATGGGAATGCAAAATGGTACAGCTGCTTTGTAAAACAGTTTTGCACTTCCTCGAGAAGTTAACATAGAGTTGCCATATTACCCTGCAATTTCACTCCAAGTTATATGCCCAACAGAAGTGTCCAACATAGAATTACCACATAACCCAGAAATCCCACTCATAGGTATAGAGCCAAGAGAACTGAAAACACATGTCTATATAAAAACTTGAATACAATGTTCATAACATTATTCATCATAAGCATAAGGTGGAAATAACTCAAACATCCACTGATGAATGAATAAAATATGGTATATCCTTACAATAGAATACTTGGCAATAAAAATACTGACACATGTTACAACGTGAATGAACTTTGAAAATATTATGCTTAGTGAAATAAGCCAGTCACAAAAGACCACATATTGTATGATTCCTTTTATACGAATTGTCCAGAATAGGCAAATCCATACAGACACAGCAATAGCTGCACAGGGCTGAGGGGTAGACAGAGAAACATGGGGAATGGCTACTACTGGATACTGGTTTCTTTTTGGGGTGATAAAAATATCCAAAATTGTGGTGATGGCTGTATGAGACCGTGAATACAGTAAAAATCATCATTGTTTGCTATAAATGGGTAAACTGTATGTCATGTGAAATATATCTCAGTAGTTCTAAAAAACTACACTGACATGCTATTTCTCACCTTTTAGAATAGGGAATTTCCAAATATGACACCAAATACTGTTAGCAAGGCTGCAAGGAAATTGGTACTTATATACATTGCTAGTAAGAATATGAATGATAGAAACCCTATGAAAGGAAATATGGCAGTATTTAGCACAATTACATGTATGATTTGATCTAACAACTCCACTTCTGTGAAATCAATCCCAAAATTGCATTAGCAAAATGTCAAAAGTCTGCTGCAGAAGGGTTTCACTGAAGTATAATGTGTTACAGCAAAAGATTAAAAATTACCCAATTGTCCATTGGTAAGTGGCTGATGGAAGTAATTCATGGTTTAGCCACATTACAGAGTACCATGCAGCAGTTAAGAAAGGGAATATAGGGGCACCTGGTGGCTCAGTCGGTTAGGCTTCTGCCTTGGCTCAGGTCACGATCTAGGGTAATGGGATCGAGCCCCACATCAGGCTCCCTGCTCAGCGGGGAGGCTGCTTCTTCCTCTCCCTCTGCCTCTCCCCTCCGCTTGTTCTCTCTCCCAAATAAATAAATAAAATCTTAAAAAAATACATTGTTAATTGTGAGGAAATGTGGACAAAAGTATGTATAGTTACGCCTTTTATCTTAGGAAGGAGAGGTAGGAAGAGGAAGTATGCATGTATAACATACATTTATTTTTATTTTTTAAAAGGGGGGATGGATTGTAGGGTGGGGAAGGAACAGGTGGAGGGGCAGGGATAGAAGTCAGACTTCTTTCAATACAACTTGTTTTGTAAATTTGACTTTGGAGGTATATAAATATTTTCTGTAATTATAAAACAAATTATAACAAGAACAGCTTAGAAGTAGAAAATACTGAATTAAAAAAAAAACAACAACAGTATTTACAATTATTGGAATAACCACACAAGGAAACTATTTCAAATAACTTTCAAACATAGTAATTTGACTGTGAAATACATCCTACAAGGGGGGGAGAAAAAGAATTGCCAAAACAATTGTCTCAAACTGTTCTGAGTAATCATACTGTTGGTAGTAATGTTGATCTTATTTTAGAGAGTTGTTTGTATAATGCAGAATAAAATAAGTAAATATGATATTCCAATCCTATCATTTTTAGTGTTCATGATAACCAGGACTCTTGGCATGGGAGAAAATGGACACAGAGATAAGATCTTTAAAAGGGTTAAATAAAAAGCTTACAATTAGCCGACCATATAGTTGTGGGCCCATTTCTGGGTTCTCTATTTTGTTCCACTGATCTATGTGTCTGTTTTTGTGTCAGTACCACATGTCTAGATGACTAAAGCTTTGTAATATAGCTTGAAATCCAGAACTGTGATGCCTCCAGTTTTTTCTTTTTCAGAATTGCTTTGGCACAGCGAAGGAAACAATCAACAAAACTATAAGGCAGCCTGTGGAATGGGAGAAGATATTTGCAAATGACATATCTGATAAAGGGTTAGTATCTAAAATCTATAAAGCACTTATCAAACTCAACCAAAAAACAAATAATCCAGTTAAGAAATGGGCAGAAGATATGAATGGACACTTTTCCAAAGAAGACATCCAGATGGCTAACAGAAACATGAAAAGATGCTCAACATCATTCATCATCAGGGAAATACAAATCAAAACACGATGAAATACCACCTCACCTTTCAGAATGGCTAAAATTAACAACACAAGAAGCAACAGGTGTTGGTGAATATGCAGAGAAAGGGGAACCCTTTTGCACTGTTGGTGGGAACGCAAACTGGTGCAACCACTCTGGAGAACAGTTTGGAGGTTCCTCAAAAAGTTAAAAATAGAACTACCCTATGATTCAGCAATTGCATTCATTACTAGGTATTTACCCAAAGGATACAAAAATACAGATTTGAAGGGGTACATGCTCTCCAATGTTTATAACAACATTATCAATAGTAACCAAACTATGGAGAGAACCCGAATGTCCATCAACTGTTGAATGGATAAAGAAGATGTGAAAATATATATACATATATATATGTATATATATATATACACACACACACAATTATATATATAATTATATATATATGTAATTATATATATAAAAATCCCCTGTACTCTACCTAGCCCTTCCTCCTCCTCCCCAAATCCAGGCAACTACTGATTGTTACTAACTCCACTATTTGCCTTTTCCAGAATGTGATATAGTTGGAATCATAAAGTGTGTAAATTCTTCAAACTGGCTCCTTTCACTTAACAAGATGCTAAGCATTTAAGGTTCCTTCATGTCTTTTCATGACTCAATAGCTAATTTATTTTTCACTGCTGAATAATAATCCTTTGTATGGATGAACCATTCACCTATTGAAGGACATCTTGGTTGCTTTCAAGTTTTGGAAAACTTTTATAAACACTTATGTGCAGGTTTTTATAAAACAAAAGTTTTCAATTTATTTGGGTAAATATCTAGGAGCACAATTACCGGATCATACAGTAGGACTATATTTAGTTACATAAGAAAGTGCCAAACTGTCTTCCAAAGTGGCTGTACAAGGGGCACCTGGGTGGCTCTGTCAGTTAAGTGTCTGACTCTTGATTTCAGCTCAGGTCATGATCTCAGGGTCATGATATTGAGCACCACATTGGGCTTGGCACTCATCGTGGAGTCTGCTTCAGATTGTCTTCCTCTGCCCCTCTCCCCCCTCCCCTGCTCATACTCTCTCTAAAACAAAACAAAACATACAAACACACAAAACAAAGTGACCGTACCATTTTGCATTCCCGCCAACAGTGAAAGTGAATTCCTGTTACCCCACATTATTGACAACATTTGGAGCTATCAGTGTTTTGGATTTTAGTCATTCCAAGAAATGTATAGTTATGTCTCATGGTTGTTTAAATTTTTAATACCCTAATGACATATGACACTGAGCAACTTTTCATATACTTATTTACCATGAGTTTATCTTCTCTAGTGAGGCATCTGTTCAGATCTCTTGGCCACATTTAAATTGGGTTGTTTTGGGCGCCTGGGTGGCTCAGTCGTTAAGCATCTGCCTTCGGCTCAGGTCGTGATCCCAGGGTCCTGGGATCGAGTCCCGCATCGGGCTCCTGCTCGGCGGGAAGCCTGCTTCTCCCTCCCCCACTCCCCCTGCTTATGTTCCCTCTCTCGCTGTGTCTCTCTCTGTCAAATAAATAAATAAAATCTTTAAAAAATAAAAAAAATAAAAAAAATAAAATAAATTGGGTTGTTTTGTTATTGTTGAGTTTTAAGAATTCTTTGTATATTTTATACGTAAGTTCTTTACCAGATATTTGTTTTACAAAGATTTTTCTCCCAGTTCATGGCTTGTCTTTTCATTCTCATAACTTTCACACAGCAGAAGTTTTTAATTTTAATGAACACCAATTTTTAACTTTTTTTGTTCATGATTATATTTTTGGTGTTTATATAAAAACTCATTCTGAGCCCAAAATCACCTAGATTTTTCCCTCCGTTATCTTCTACAAGTTTGTATGTTTATGTCTTTCATAAAATTTTCAGCTATTGTTTCTTCAAATATTGTCTCTTTTTCTCTCCTCTTTCTGGGACTCCCACAATGCATGTTTGGCTGCTTCATGGTGTCCCACAGGTCCCTTCAGCTCTGTTCATTTTCCTTCAACCTTTTTTCTTTCTAATCCTCAGACTGAATAATTTCTGTTGTCCTATCTTCAAGTTTGCTGATTCTTTCTGCCTGCTCAAACCTGTCTTTGAATCCCTCTAGTGAATTTTTCATTTGGGTTTTTGTACTTTTTAACTCCAGAATTTCTTTTTGGCATCTTCTTAGGTTTTCTATTTCTTTATTGATGTTTCCATTCTGTTCATATATAGTTTTAGCAACTTTCTCCACATCTTCCTTTAGTTGTCTATCTTTAAGACAGTTGTTAATTTTAACCTCTGTGTCTAGTATATATGCCATCAGGTCTTTATCAGGAACAGTTTCTGTTGGTTTATTTTCCTTTGAATGGGCCATATTTTCCTTGTTTCTTTGTATGCCTTATGATTTTTTGTTAGAACACTGGACATTTTACATAATTCTAATAATAATGTGGTAACTCTAGAAATCAGATTCTCTCCCTTCCCCAGGGTTTGCTAATTTTTGTTACTGTTTTTGTTGTTTTGATCGTTATAGGCTTCGGTGCTGAGGACCGCCCTCAGGTATAAACTTAAGGTCTTCTCAGGTCTTTTCTGAGCCTTTGTCTGGGTACCATGGTCCCTTTCTAACTTTCCCATATATGCAGTTGTTTTTGAATGTCCTAGTCTTTAATATCTGGCTCCCAAGTGGGAAAGAGAAAAATGAACACAGTGAATAAAGGGGTGCCAGCCTGTTAAATCCCCTGGAAGTCACTTCAGCAAGAAGGGGAGGGACTTGCAGCAACTGGGGAGGTGCAACAATGGCCACTTCTCCTTTGTCTACAACTCTGTGATCAGGACATTATTAGGAAACATAATGAGAAAACTCAATATTGTAAACATGTCAATTTTCTCCCAAAATGATCTGTAGATTCAATGCAATCTTAATCAAAATCCCAACACATTTAAAGGGAGAGGGCTGTCAAGCTAATTAGAAAGACATGAGACCATGAAGAGTCATGACATTCTTAAAGAGAAGATGAAAATATTTTCCCCACTAGGTAGCAAGATGCATTAAAAGCAAGTATAATTAAAATAATGTGGTATTATCACAGGCTTAAATATAAAGTCCAAAAATATGCCCACGTAAAAAAGGAAATTATATTTATAATGATATTTATATATGTTTTTACATGTATAATATATATTATGTATATTTTATTATATTATTTATGTTATATTTATATTATAATTATAAAAGCAGCACTTTAGTGGGGAGAAAATAAAATTTACAATTAATCTTGCCAAGACAACTACAAAAAACCAGACCCCTATTTGACAGACCATGAGAGAAATCAACTATAGGTAGGATAAAAATCTCAATGTGGAAGGCAACACTAAAAAGCTATTTAAAAATACTTATATAGGGGCGCCTGGGTGGCTCAGTTGTTAAGCGTCTGCCTTCGGCTCAGGTCATGATCCCAGGGTCCTGGGATCAAGCCCTGGGGAGTCTGCTTCTCCCTCTCCCACTCCCCCTGCTTGTGTTCCCTCTCTCACTGTGTCTCTGTCAAATAAATAAATAAAAATCTTTAAAAAATTTAAAAATTTAAAAAAAATTTTTAAAAATTAAAATACTTATATAGAAGAATATATTCATGAATGAAAGGTACAGAAGGACATTTTTTTTTTTTTTTTTTGAGAGAGAGAGGGCTAGCGGGTTGGGGGGAAGAGAGAGAATCTTAAGTAGGCTCCATGCTCAGCATGGAGCCCAGACCAGGGCTCCATCTCATGACCCTGAAATCGTGACCAGAGCTGAAATCAAGAATCAGACGCTCAATCAACTGAGCCACCCAGGTGCTACCTGAAGGATATTTTGTAATACCTCACAAAAAATATCCATCATAAAGGAAAAAATTAATAATTCTACTACTTTAAAATTAGGAACTTTTATTCATCAAAAGATTCTAGAAAAAGAGTGAAAAGCCAAGCCACACAGCAAAAGATATCTGAAACACAAATATAGTAACTACAATATATTTTTAAAAAACCCATCTAATCAGTAAGAGAAAAATTAACAAATCAATAGAAAAATAAGCCAAAGACATGAACAGAAATCTACAAAAGAAAAGTTCTAAACAGCCAATAAGTATATTAAAAAAACAGCCCAAACTCATTAGTAATCAAGGAGATGGAAATAAAATTCCAATGACAGATACAAACCCATGAGATTCGCAAAACTTTTAAAATCTGCACTCAAGGATATGGTGCAACCAAATTCTCATATACTATTGGTAGGGGTGTACATGGGTATAATTACTTTGGAACACAGTTTGACATTATCTAGTAAAATCAAGGATACACATATCTTCTGACCCAGCACTTTTATTCTTAGACAGATATCCCAGGGAACCTCATGCTCAGGTATAGGAGTAAACATGTCAAGTGACATTTATCGCATCATTATTTATAAGAGCCAAATTAGAAATGACCCAAATTTTAACCAAGAATATACTGAAAGTTAATAACCAAGAGTTAATTTTGGTATATTCAAACAATGGAATTCTTACAAAAATGAATGAACTGGAGCCACCAATATGGATGACTCTCACAAATATAATAATGAATGAAAGGAGCATGACACAAAAGAATACGTACAATATGATGTCACTCACCTAAATTCTAAAATGGGCAAAATTAAACAATACTTTCTGAAATGTATACATAGGTCATAAGTATATATATTCAGAGGGTATTTCTGGAGTCCTGGCAACGTTCTGTTTCTTGTCATGGGTGGTTATTCATCAAACTATACATATGTTTAATGCACTTTCCTGTATATTTCACTATAAATTTTTAAAAATCATGTGGCTGATTTTTTAAATGTTAGCAATACTCCCTAAATGAAAATTCTGTAAATAATTAGGATTCCCCTAATGCTCCCTGTAAGGACCCAGAGCAAATTTGGAACCTAATGTTTGTATTCTTCTCCTTTCAACTGAAGAAGTTTAAGTTGGCCCAGTGTGGTAGAACAAGAAGTGAAGAGATGGCAATCCATATAAAAAATTAGACTAAGAGATACCAAAATTATTAAATGAGTCTGGCATCAATTAGAGATCAAAGGGATTATTCTATGTCTAAAGTATTAAATATGTTAATCTAATTTTTAAATTAAGTAATTTCTTGGGCATGCCTTAAAATTATCCAGCAAGGAAGAGAAAAGTTACCCAGCAATGGCTATACCTGTAGCTGAAAGAGGCAAGGGAGAATGGGAGGTGAGGAAGTACAGATAATTCACAGCTATCAAGGAGGGCAGAGTAACAGAATGGAAAATGTAACATCAAGAACAAGTTTTTTTTAATATGGAACACATTACACTATGTGGTTGAGGTGGTAGTACAAGAATAAGTTAGTTGAAAAGTTAAAAAGTAGCTGTCAGGGCACCTGGATGTCTCAATTGGTTGGGAGTCCAATACTTGGTTTTGGCTCAGGTCATGATCTGGTGGTGGCGGGATCGAGCCCAGCCCCATTTGGGCTCCAGACTCAGCAGGGAGTCTGCTTGAGATTCTCCTTCTCCCTCTGCCCCTCTCCCTGCTCGCATGCTCTCTCTCTAAAATAAATAAATAACCCATTAAAAAAAAGTAGCTGTCAAAGAGTGAATGTTTGAAACAGATTTGAGGCTGGTTAATTACAAGGTTTATGTATCACTTAGGGGAGTGAATAAGTGAAGGAATTTGGAGGAGAAAGATCATTTGAAATGAGGTTAAGGAACTGAGAATTAAGATGTATTATTTCTTTTAAGATTTTATTTATTTGTCAGAGAGAGAGAGTGCGCGCGCATAAGTGGGGGGAGTGGCAGGCAGAGCAGGCAGAGGGAGAAGCAGGCTCCCCATTGAGCAAGGAGCCCAATGCAGGACTCGATCCCAGGATCCTGGGATCATGACCTGAGCTGAAGGCAGACACTTAACTGACTGAGCCACCCAGGCGTCCCAAGATGTATTATTGTAAGGATACAGAAGTCACCAACGATGGTGACAGGTGTAGTGGAGAAGAGAAAGTCAGTGGGGCAAGAGTTCTAATCTTCAGTCTACTCAAGGAGAGGAAATTGGTAAATGATATGACAAGAACACATAGTGGGTGGTTCAGTCTCTGAAGTGCTTTAAAGGAGCTGGGGACTTTGATAATGGAAAATAATGGACGGTGGGATAAGACAAAGCAAGAAGGGAAATTTGTATATTCATGGCACAGCTAAAGTGTTCACTTAAAGCCAAAAGGTGAAAGGAGTAGTCAAAGAGTATAAAGATAATATGGGATATTTCTTTTTTTTTTTTTTAAAGATTTTATTTATTTATTTGACAGAGAGAGACAGAGCGAGAGAGGGAACACAAGCAGGGGGAGTGGGAGAGGGAGAAGCAGGCTTCCCACTGAGCAGGGAGCCCAATGTGGGGCTTGATCCCAGGACCCTGGGATCATGACCTGAGCCGAAGGTAGTCGCTTAACCGACTGAGCCACCCTGGCGCCCAATATGGGATATTTCTTAAAAAGTTTCAAACAGTATGATGGAAGAGATTTGGGTGTTAAGAAAGAGTGGGGAATTAAGTCTGACTGGAAATATATGGTGAAAGAGTTCAGCTGCTGATTGGTGCCCTGGAAAGCTTGGACTTCCGGACCTGAGTGAGGTAACTGAAGGTGTAAGACAAACAGGAATTGGTCCTAAAAAACCTCTTAGGGGAGCGTGGGTAATTTTGTTAATGGGAATTGGTCTCTAAGAAAACAGTTCTAATGGTAAGAAAAATACTGCCATGTTAGTACAGGAAGTGATCTTGTTTCCCTTAAATTCTGCTGGAGGCCTGTCAGGGGCTGGTCTTACCAAGAGCACGCAAGATTTTGAAGGCTCACTTAAATCAGAGGCACACTGAGCTCTGCAGATCTCCTTTACAGATGTGTTGCAGCCAAAGAGTGATGGTCTTACTATTACAAAATTATAGCTTGGAAATGACTGTAAGAAAACCTAAAAGATCATTACTGAGAATCTGATCAGGAAAGAATTCTCAGGATATAATGATATATAGGCTGAGACCTAAAGAAGCACAGCAGGTAGTCAGGTGAGTAGGGCATTCCAGGCAGAGTGAGTGACATAAGGGGGCGGAGCACAGGTACTAGACATGTAGATACTAGATGTATCTGAGATAATGAATGAAGGCTCCTGTGGCTGGAGTCCAATGAGAAAGGGGAGAGATATCTAAGGTAGGGTTATAAAAACCTTCAGAAGCCAGGTTAGGTAAGGCTTTCTAGTTTTGATTTTATCCATTGTGTGATCTGATTTGTATTTTTTAAAAATATTACTCTGGCTACTGTGTCAAAACCAGTTAGAAGGGTACTGCAATAGCCCAGATCAGAGGGAGTATAGGCAGGCTTAAAGGGTTGCTAGTGGATATGAGAGCACACAGAATCAAGAGAGATTTAGTTAGAAGAAATCATCAGGAAAAACTTGATTGTATGGTAGTCACAGCATAGAGTGGCCCCTAGAATGTCTGCTAGCTTTCTGACTAGAGCTATGCACAAGGTTCTAGTTTGAAATCTGTCTATACTTCAAAATGCAGCACTATAGTTATCCCATTTGTACTAATTTTTCTTCCATAAATTTATCTCTTATTGAGAACTTAGAATAATGTAATTGCATTCAATACTCCAAATCTTCTCAACCATCTTATCAGTTAGGTGTTCTTTTCCTTTTAAACTATGAGGAAATGGGACGAGGGAGTCAAGCCTGGTAAAGTAATTTGCTTAAGACAAAAGCTGCCACTAAAACTCTGGTCTAAGTGATTCCAGTTCTTCCAATCATC
Organism: Phoca vitulina; assembly: GCF_004348235.1. Classification (NCBI taxonomy): domain Eukaryota; kingdom Metazoa; phylum Chordata; class Mammalia; order Carnivora; family Phocidae; genus Phoca; species Phoca vitulina. Next base: position 7,348,522 of record NW_022589761.1, on the reverse strand, counting down.
CCCTATACTATAATACTATATTACCTCCCATTCCCCTCTCTTCCCTTCTATCTGAACCAATGTACAGCTTTTTTTTCCCTCATTACCAAATCCAATGATCAATTCTCAGTCCTCAACTTACTCATGTTCCCTTATAAGAAAGAGGGCTGCCCCCTTTTTTTTTTTTTGAGAACATCATTTCTTTTTTTTTTTTTTTTAATGTTATGTTAGTCACCATACATTACATCAGACGCTGCCCTTCTTAAATACCTTTTTTCCACTTGGCTTCTGAGATACAACATTTTCTTTATTTTCCTATTAGCTCACTAACTATTCCTTCTCAGTCTCCTTTGCTGGACCTTCCCCTTCTTTCTAACTAAAATACAGACTGGATTAGGGTCCTTCTCTTTTTAAACTATTACATAACTTCATAAATTATTTCTTCCAAGTCTAAGGTTTAAATTCTACTTATACATATATTATTTCTTTCCAGGTTCTTTCTTGATTTCTTCCTAGTTCTAATAGATAATCCTAAAGTATCATGAACAAAACAGAATTCGTGTACACCTGTCTTTCCCAACTTAGAAAAAGATGTCCAATTGCTCAGGCATAAATCTAGTAAGTTATCCTGGATTTCTCTTTCATCACACATCACTTCCAACTAATCAGCAAGAGGCACCACCTTTAAAATCTGATCAGAATCTGACCCCTTCATGTCACCTTCACTTACTACTGCCCTCATCTAAGACACCATAATTTCTAATCTGGACTAAAAAATGGCTTTCCAACTGGTCTTTCTGTTTCACTCTTGCTCCCATTTTATTTTCTATACAGTATCCAGAGTAGTCTTTGAAAATAACAAGTTTAATCATGTCACGCTCCTGCTTGATATCAGCCAATCATTATTGTAGTTTCAATGTAATCCCAATTCTTTGTCATGGCATACAGGTCCCTACGTGACCCAGCCCCACCACCTCTCTGACCTCATTTTCAACTTTTATTCTCCCTCACTAACTGGATGAAAAATATAGGTAAAATTGTTACCACTGGAGGAGGGCTATTCAAACAAAGTTTGAAAATACAGGGGAATGTGAAAGAAAAACAAGGAAGTGGTAATTGGGGTGAAGAAGGGGTTTCCTTTGGTAACTGATGCTAAAACCGTTTTGCCTTCCAGTATTCAAGCTTCTACTCCACAGGCCTTGGTTTGGTCTTCTCAGCTAATATCTCAAAGTTGTAGCCAACAAATTAAGCGATTTGACTGTTCTCAACAATGGCCTCCCCTTGTCTGACCATCTCTGACTCACCTGAACTCTGACTTCTTGTCACATCCTGCACAACCTTCCAGGGCTCTTTCCCTTGCTTCAATAAGGAAAGCACATCTGCTTTAGAAATGGAAAATCCTGCTTAAAAGAATGGGAAAGGATATGATTATACTCTGCTTGCCCAGAATTAAAATTGAGTCCATTGTTCATCAAGTAAGAAGGTCAATTACAGCAGGCGCCTGGGTGGCTCAGTTGGTGAGGCGACTGCCTTCGGCTCAGGTCATGATCCTGGAGTCCCTGGATCGAGTCCCGCATTGGGCTCCCTGCTCAGCAGGGAGTCTGCTTCTCCCTCTGACCCTCCCCCCTCTCATGTGCTCTCTCTGTCTCATTCTCTCTCTCTCAAATAAATAAATAAAATCTTTAAAAAAAAAAAAAAAAAAAGAAGGTCAATTACAGAAAGACTGGGGGGGAGGGGCACCTGGGTGGCTCAAGGTTAAGCGTCAGCCTTCGGCTGCAGTCATGATCTCAGGGTCCTGGGAATGAGCCCTGCATTGGGCTCCTTACTCAGTGGGGAGTCTGCTACTCCCTCTCCCTCTGCCCCTCCCCCACCTCGTGCACTCACGTGCTCTCTCTCTCTCTGTTGCTCTCTCATTCTCAGATAAATAAATAATATTTAAAAAAAGATTTAGAGGAAGGATATCTGAAGAACAGAGAAGATAAAGGTACTCAATGGAACTGTCCATTTTAAAGTTTATAAGCCACAAATAACTTAGTTGGGACTAGGGTTCTGAAATTCAGCTAGGTACTTGAAATATTTCCCAAATTTCACAAAGACTATAGTCGAATTATTGGGACCAGACAAACTTACCCAGTGAGACCAGGTTGCTATAGTTTTCCAACATCACATCTCTGTACAAATCTTTCTGTTCCAAGTCCAGGCACTCCCACTCCTCCTGAGAGAAGTCTACGGCCACATCCTTGAACAACACCAACCTCTGAAATGACAAGCCCAAGTGTTAAAGGCAAAATAAAGGAATATTTTTTAGAAGTAATGAGAGGAGCACACACACACATACACACACACACACACACACACACACACACAGTAATAAGAGGAGGAGAAAAGTATTACATAAAGGGGCCAAAACAGTGAACAAATATGTTGAAGCTAACATGGGTAGGTAATGTGGGTAGGTAATAGAAGGGAAGTGGGTGGGAAATACAGAGCACCTAAACAATTCCTGAACATTCCTATTACTCTATCACATAGCCTCTTGGGAACAGCAATGGGAATGAACAAAAGCCAGGTAAGTGTACTTTTGTGATTAAATGAAATAATGTGTACTAGCATATAACACATGCAAATCCTCAAATAAATTGAAAGTTCCTTCTTCCCCTGTCCCTTTAAAGAACTGAAAAGAGAAAGAAAAGGAGGGAAGGAGAAAAAGGAGGGCTGGAAGGCGAGAGGGAGGAAGAGAAAAGAAAAAATAAACCTGATGGGCACATTCCAAAATGTCATTTAAAATGTTTATCTTAGAAAATAAGATTTACACATGATTTCAGAATTTCTTTCCAAGTTAAGTCTCAGAATAATTTAGTAATAATATTCTTTCTTCCTAGTCCTGGCAAATCCTTTCACAGATATCATTTTTTGAAGCTACATAATATTCCATATTATGATTATAATCATTTTCTTATTTTGCAGTAGTTTGCACTCCTCCTCTAACATCCTTAACAGCTCTGTTTCTAAAATCCTCAACCATTTAATCATCTGGCTGATCATATTACCACTTATCATTGCTCACTGTGCTTCTGCTTATTATGAGCAACAGAAAGCTAATGAAAGATGAGCTACCCTCACACTATTCAAATTCAAAATGGACCTTGTCACTGTATTAATTCCTGACACAATTCTCTATCTCTCTGTTCTCAATCCTGCATTTGATCACATTTCCAATCTTAAAAGCTTCACAGAGCAGATCTCACCACATTCTGAGACTAACACCAATTTCTATCTTAATCCATGAGAAAATCCAGGTTAATGAGAAAGGCCAAGTTTTTCACGTGTAATACCATCTCATCAAACCATATTCTGACAGGAGAGGTCACTCAAACACATTTTGTGATTTGCAAATGGATCCCTAAAACACTGTTAGAGAAGAGAAGGGCAGTTGAGAAAGACCTGGGACTCATTCCCATCATTCACTAGAATGAGAGTGAGCAGGAGAGCAAACACTTGATGAAGCAGAAAGTCTAGAGATAAGAATACTGAATATTCATATCCTAGAAAACAATGACTGTGGGCGCCTGGGTGGCTCAGTTGGTTAAGTGACTGCCTTCAGCTCAGGTCATGATCCTGGAGTCCTGGGATCGAGTCCCGCATCAGACTCCCTGCTCGGCAGGGAGTCTGCTTCTCCCTCTGACCCTCCCCCGTCTCATGCTCTGTCTCATTCTTTCTCTCTCAATAAATAAATAAAATCTTAAAAAAAAAAAAAAAGAAGACAATGACTGTTTGATATAAAGGGGAAGAAGAAACATGAACTCACACAAGGCATGGCTTAGAATTGCAACTTATGAGTCCTCCTCTGGCTTCTCCTCATGGAGAAGTGCAGTCCTGAGAAGACAAGGAAGAAAAAGGAAACCATGAAAAGAGGCCTACTTCTAAATGACTAAGTATTTCCTCCCCTTTTCATGGTGCCTGGACCCTTCCACACCCAAAAATATATACTGAGAAGATGTGCAGAAGCCTAAACAATCTCACCCCTTCCCCAATTCCAGAAAACAGAGATGTAGAAGAATGACTTTATGCTAAAGCAGTACCCAATCCCCATGATGTTGTTAGGGTTCCCTGACCTGGCCTTAGCAGTTCATCCTTTATAACCTAGGGGACCCTGATCCAGATTTATCCAAGTGGTTCCCACCTCAAGGACACTGATGGGGCCCTCAGGCTTTGAAATCATCTGTTATCTATGTAGGCCAATTCCTAGGAAAAACACCTTCCATGACTAAGATCTGCCTCTTTCCCCCAGTCTCAACACACTATTTACCTCAAGTGCTTCCCTGGCTCATTCTCACATTCCAGTGCAAGAAAGCATGCTGAATGCAAAGCACAGGCTTCATCTAGGCCACATAAAGTCTCACTACACTCACCCAGTAACCAAGGAACAAATCCAAACACTCTCTAACAGAAAACAACTGCCTATTGTACTGAATCATGGCCTTAGCTGAATTCAGGAACTCTGGAGGCAGTACCTCCCTATAATACTGCTTAACATCATTCTGCCTCTAAGTGTCAGGCTAAAGATGGTTTAAGACAGTGGCTGTACAAGAAATAATTTCCACCGAGCACATACGATGTGCTCGATGCCTTACACACATTAACATTTAGTTGATGAACAAACAGGTCTGTGAATTTAACCACCACCACCACCACCATTCTCCACTCCACCAGCTCTAGCATCTTCCTTATATTTCTTTTTCTAACAGCTTTGCTGACATATAATTCACATTTCATAAATTCATACTCTTTAAAATACAAGTAAATGGCTTTTAACAAATTCACAGAGATGTGCAACCATCACCACTATCTAATTTTAGAATATTTTCATTATCCAAAAATAAAACCCATAGGCATTAGCAATTCCATTCTCATTTCCCCAGATCCTGGCAACCACTAATCTACTCCTTGTATCTATAGATTTGCCTCTTCTAGATAGACATTTTGTATAAATGAAACTACAATTTGTGTCTTTTGTGACTGGCTTCTTTCACATAGTATAATGTTTCAAGGTTCATCTGTGTTTCAGCATGGACCAGAACTTCATGCCTATATATCGCCAAATAACATTCTGACGTATGGATAGAGCATCTTTTTTCCCCATTCATTAGTTGATGGACATTTGCATTGTTTACATCTTTTGTTACTATAAATAATGCTATTAAGAACATTAAGCTACATATTTTCGTGTGGACATATATTTCTTTTCTCTTAGATTTACCTAGAAATGAATTTGTGGGGTCATATGGTAACTCTGTTTAACATTTTCAGGAACTGCCAAATTCTGTTCCAAAGCAGCTGCATCATCTTACAATTCCAGCAAAAATCTGTCAAAGTTCCAGTTATTCCACATCCTCACCACCTTTTGGGGTTATAGTCATTTTTGTGAATTTGAAGTGGTATGTCACTGCGATTTTGATTTACATTTCCCTGATGATATTGACCATTTCTATCCCTTCTTTGGAAAAATATGTTTTCAAATTATTTGCTCGTTTTAAAAACCTGGTTGTCTTTTTATCGTTGCCTTGTAATAACTTCTCATATATTCTAAAATAGAATTCCTTTATTGAACATACAATTTGCACATTTTGGTCCCATTTTGTGGGCTATATTCTCCCTTATTTCATGGTGTCTTTTGAAGCTCAAAAGTTTTTAAATTTGCTAAAATCCTACTTATATAATTTTTGTTCCTTTGGTTGCTTGTGCTTTTGGTGTCATATAAAAAAACCATTATCTAACCTAGGTAATGGAGATCTCCTTTGTTTCCTTTTAAGAGTTTTAAGGTTTTAGCTTTTTTCTTCCTCAAGTTTTTATTTAAATTCCAGTTAGTTAACATACAGTGTAATATTAGTTTCAGGTATAGAATTTAGTAATTCATAACTTACATACAATACCCAGTGCTCATCACAAGTGCCCTCCTTAATACCCACCACCCATTTAATCCATCCCCCCACCTACCTTCCCTCCAGTAACCATCAGTTCGTTCTCTATAGCAAACAATCTGTTTTCTGGTTAGCTGCTCTTTTTCATTTTTTCCCCCATGTTCATCTGTTTTGTTTCTTAAATTCCACATAAGAGTGAAATCATATGGTATTTGTCTTTCTCTGACTTATCTCAATTAGCCTAATACTATCTAGCTCCATCCTTGTTGTTGCAAATGGCAAGATTTCATTCATTTTCATGAATGAGAAATACTTCATTGGATATATAAACCACATCTTCTTTATCCATTCATCAATCAATGGACATTTGGGCTCTTTCCCTATTTGGTTATGGTTGATAATGCTGCTATAAAGAGCAGGATGCATGCACCCCTTTCTTTGAATCAGTGTTTTTGTATCCTTTGGGTAAATACCTAATAATGCAATTGCTGGGTCATAGAGTAGCTCTATTTTTAACTTTTGAGGAATCTCCATACTATTTTCCAGAGTGGCTAAACCAGTCTGCATTCCCACCAACAGTGTAAGAGGGTTCCCCTTTTTTCACATCCTTGCCCAACACCAATTGTTTCTTGTGTTGTTGATTTTAGACATTCCAACTGGTGTGAGGTGATATCTCATTGTAGTTTTAGTTTGTATTTCCCTGATGATGAGTGATGTTGAGCATCTTTTCATGTGTCTATTAGCCATCTGCATGTCTTCTTTGGAAAAATGTCTATTCATGTCTTCTGCCCATTTCTTAACTGGATTATTTGTTTTTTGGGTGTTGAGTTTGATAAGTTCTTCATAGATTTTGGATACTAACCCTTTATCAGATATGTCATTTGCAAATATCTTCTCCTGTTCCATAAGCTGCCTTTTACTTTTGCTGATTGTTTCCTTTGCTGTGTAGAAAGTTTATTTTGATGAAGTCCCAATAGTTCATTTATGCTTTTGTTTCCTTTGCCTCAGGAGACATATCTAATAAGAAACTGCTACAGCCAATGTCCAAAAGGTTACCGTCTGTGTTCTCCTCTAGGATTTTGATGGATTCTTGTCTCACATTTACGTCTTTCATCCATTTTGAATTTATCTTTGTGTATAGTGCAAGAAAGTGGTCCAGTTTCATTCTTCTGCATGTGGCTGTCCAATTTTCCCAACACCATTTGTTGAAGGGACTGTCTTTTTTCCATTGCATATTCTTTCCTGCTTTGGCGACAATTAGTTGACCATAGAGTTGAGGGTCCATTTCTGGGTTCTCTATTCTGTTCCATTGGTCTATGTGTCTGTTTTTGTGCCAGCACCATGCTGCCTTGATGATTACAGCTTTGTAATACAGCTTGAAGTCCAGAATTGTGATGCCTCCAGATTTGATTTTCTTTTTCAGCATTACTTTGGCTATTTGGGGTCTTTTCTGGTTCCATACAAATTTTAGGATTGCTTCTTCTAGCTTTGTGAAAAATGCTGATGATATTTTGATAGGGATTGTATTAAACGTGCAGATTGCTTTGGGTAAAATAGATATTTTAACAATATTTGTTCTTCCAATCCATGAGCATGGAATATTTTTCCATCTCTTCGTGTCTTCCTCAATTTCTTTCCTAAGTGTCCTATAGTTTTCAGAGTACAGATCTTTTACCTCTTTGGTTAGGCTTATTTCTAGGTGTCTTATGGTTTTTGGTGCAGTTGTAAACGGGACTGATTCCTTGATTTCTCTTTCTGCTGCTTCATTGTTAGTGTATAGAAAAGCAACAGACTTCTGTGTGTTGATTTTATATCCTGCAATTTTGCTGAATTCCTTTATCAGTTCTAGCAATTTTTTGGTGGAGTCTTTTGGGTTTTCTACATAGAGTATCATGTCATCTGCAAAGGGTGAAAATTTGACTTTTTTTTTGCCGATGTGGATGCTTTGTATTTCTTTTTGTTTTCTGACTGCTTTGCATATATTTTTTTTCCTACTATTTTCTGTTAATTTTTTTAAGTCTTAGATTTTTTTCTGTACCAGCATAAACGGTATCATTAGAGAAGGATGTGAGATTTGGGATAACTTAATAGAAATCCCAGTTCAAGGGCATTTTCTTCTTTGATACTGTGATGTGCAATGTTCCTAGTAATAGATTCTTTTGGGGAGTAGGATTTTGTAAGAGTTTTGACTAATTACAAAGTTAGAGAGCACAATCCCTCCGAGACTACCCTCAACTCTGACACGAACTATAAGCTCCCCAAACCAACTAAGGCCAACTGAGAGTTTAAAACTACTCTCAAGTTCAAAATTCACTAGGATTCATAGCTATTCACTGAAAGCTATTATGCCCACAGTTACGTAGGAAGTTATTATATGAAAAAGATACAAATTAAAATCAACTTAGAGAAGAAACACATAGGGCAAATTTCAGGAGAAATACCAAACATGGAGCTTCCATGTCTTTTTCCATGGAGTCAGGATGTGTTACTCTCCTGACATCAATGTGTGATGAAATGCATGGAGTATTGCCATCCACGGAAAGTCACCTGAGCCTCAATTTTTGAGTTTTTATGAGAGCTCCAGATGTGGGGATGGCTCATTGACTATGTCATTGATCTGTCTCCAGGTCAATTGATATCCTGTGACCCGAAGCCCCCACTCTTGGTCACACTGTTGTCCTTTCTCACATGGCCAACCATGACCCTAACATTATACAGGTGTGGCCAGTCCCCACCCTACATCACATTGTTAGATTATACTGTGTGACCTAAGGCTTCCAAGCAAACAAAGATTCAGGCATCACATTCCAAGGGCCTAGAGATTACCTCCCAAAAGTAGTAAAATGACCAGACCTCTCTTTGGCAAGGCCAAACTCTTGGCTACATAAATTCTGTCACTTCTGAATCTGTGACATTCTTTTGGTTCTGAAAAGCATTTAGTTTCCAACACTTGATTCCTTTTTTCCTTTCACTATCATCCTTGAAAGCATGCCTTTTCTTTTTATATTGCTTTCCCTCTCCTCAAGGAGTGGGCATTTCCTAAGAGTGCCATCTTTCATCTCACCATTTTCAAGACTCTTCCTTTCAATCAAAAGGCAATACTCTAACAGGGTCAGTCATGTTGTCAGTATGTTCCCACTCAAGATGGACCTCTATATTCATGGGATTAAGTTATCCATTTTCCAACACTACAATGTATCTCTCACTTTTCTCTCCCTAACTCTTCAGTCTAGTATGGACACCAGAGTTGATCTGCCTGTTTGGGGTATGTATTTCTCCACTTACATAGAAACTGAAGTTTATAGTAACCTCTAGCTTTGAATAAGGCTATAGGCATAGGCTGTTATATGCAGTTTTAATTGTTTTCCTTGTTGATTCATATGGTTTTTAAGGGATATTTGGGAAGATATAAGCCCTCTTAATTTCTTTCAATTCTTTCAAAATTATAAAGAGAAAATCCAGTGAAAATTGTGAGATATAAAAACTGACCCAAATATTTGGAAATGTCATATTTGATAAAGGTGGCATCTTGTATCAGTGGGGAATATATGGACCTTTAAAAAGGTGATGATGGAATAAGCAGTCATTTGAAAAATGAAAAAACTGGACTACTCCTCACAATATATCAGATTAAGCTCCAGATCAAGCTGCTTGTGAAATGTAAAAACTGAGGGGTGCTTGGGTAGCTCAGTCAGTTAACCATCTGCCTTTAGCTCAGGTTGGGATCGAGCCCTGAGTCCAGGCTCCCTGAGCAGGGAGCCTGCTTCTCCCTCTCCTCCCTGCTTGTGCTCTCTGTCACTATCTGTCTGTCTCTCTCTCAAATAAATAAAACCTAAAAAAAAAAAAAAGAAAGAAATGTAAAAATTGAAATCATATAAGAAGAAGCAATGCCTGGATTTTTCTAAAATTCAGGAGTTAGAGAAACTTACCTGCCATAAGCCAAATCTATAGGTAATAAGGGAAAGATAGATATTTAACTACAAAAAAAAATTATTTTAATTGGGAAAACACCATTAGCAAAAGATAAATGACAACCTGGGAAAAGGCATTTGGAACTTATACTACAGAGAAAAGGTTAACAAATAATACATAAAATAGCTTTAAAAGCAGAAAAGGAATAATATTCCTACAGAAAAATGGACAAAAGAAATGGACAGTTCATAGTAAAACAAATGCAAATACACTAAAGTATATAAGGAGATGTTCAACTTTGCTCACTATTACAGAAATGTTAATTAAAATTACACTGAGAGGGGCGCCTGGGTGGTTCAGTCGTTGAGCGTCTGCCTTCGGCTCAGGTCATGGTCCCGGGGTCCTGGGATCAAGCCCCACATCGGGCTCCCTGCTCTGCAGGAGGCCTGCTTCTCCCTCTCCCACTCCCCCTGCTTGTGTTCCCTCTCTCGCTGTGTCTCTCTCTGTCAAATAAATAAATCTTAAAATGAAAAAAAAAAAAAAAGTACATATATAATAAAATAAAATAAAATTACACTGAGAGAACAATGTCACTGGAAAATATCCAAAAGTTTGCTGGTATATTGTTGGACGACCTATGGGAAATCCAGTAATAAAATGCTAATTGAGTAAATGTACAACCTCAAAGGAGGGGAATTTAGCAATAACCAGGAAATTACAGAAGCATTTAAGGAGTGATCCAGTTGTCCTACTCCTAGTAATTCCTTTCAAAGATAAGCTAGCAGGGCACCTGGGTGACTCAGTCAGTTAAGCGTCTGACTTTTTATTTCAGCTCAGGTCATGATCTCAGAGTCATGAGATCAAGCCCCACATCAGGATCCGTACTCCGCGTCTGCTTGAGATTATCTCTCCTTCTCTCTCTGCCCCTCCCCCCAATCACATGCACACGCTCTCTCTCTAAATAAAATCTTTTGTAAAAAAGGAAAAAATAAAGCTAGGAACATCCCAAAAGATAAGTGCTGCTGAACTTTTTTATTTATATATTTTGTTGATTTTTCTTTTCTTAATAATTTCTAATTTTAGAATACTTCCACATTTTGTTGTTTCCCTGTAGACAATTATCTGCTAATCAATTTTTTGTTGCTTTTCAATGGTTAGACTTTTTACTTTTTTTCCTCTAGTCTTAGTGCAGTGCCTACAATCTGAAATAAATGTTGGACAGAAATAGGGACATCATTCTTTTTTCCTGATTTTTCCTTAAGGGCATACATTTTTAAACAACTTTGTTGAGATTTAATTCACATGTCATACAATTCACATTTTTAAGTGTACGAGTCCATGGTTTCTGGTATATTCACAGAATCCATTACCACAGTTTTAGAACATTTTCATTATTCCAAAAGAAAGCCTGCAACCATTGGTCACCATTCCTCCAGACATTTTCCAAAGCAACCACACCATTTTATATTCTCTCTTTATATTTATATTCTTTTTATATTTTATATTCTCACCAGTTGTGTGTGAGGGTTCTAATTTATTCACATTCTTTTTTTTTTTTTTTTTTTTTTAAGAGAGAGCACATGCATGTGAACGGGAGTGGGGGTAGTGGGTAGAGGGGCAGGGAGAGAGAGAATCTCAAGCAGGTTTGATGCTCAGGGCAGAGCCCACACAGGGCTCCATCTCTTGACCCTGAGATCATGACCTGAGCAGAAGTCAAGAATTGACTAAGCCACCCAGGGGCCCCTCTTCACATCCTTCTTAACACTTGTTACAATCTATCTTTTCTATTGTAGCCATTCCAGTCAGGGTGAGTGATACTGCTCTGTGGTTTTGATTTGTATTTTCCTGATGGCTAATGATGTTGAATACCTTGTCATGTGCTTAATAGCAATTTGTATATCTTCTTTAAAGAAATGCTATTCAGGATACTTTGTCCATTTTTAATTGGGTTGTTTAACTTTTTATTATTAGTTGGTAATGTATCTTTATATATGCTGGACACAAGTCCCTCATCAGAAAAATAATTTGCAAGAATTTTGCCCCATAATGTGTTTGGGTTGTCTTTGACTCTCTCTTGACAGTGTTCTTTGAAGCACAAAAGTTTTATTTTATTTTTTTTTTTTAAGATTTTATTTATTTATTTGAGAGAGAGAGAATGAGAGAGAGAGCACATGAGAGGGGGGAGGGTCAGAGGGAGGAGCAGACTCCCTGCAGAGCAGGGAGCCCGATGCGGGACTCGATCCTGGGACTCCGGGATCATGACCTGAGCCGAAGGCAGTCGCCTAACCAACTGAGCCACCCAGGCGCCCCAAAAGTTTTTAATTTTAATGAAGTCCATTTATCTACTTTTTGTTTTGTTGCTTGTTGCATATATAAATATAAATACATCTAAAGCACACTAATGTGCTTTCTTACAGTACATTTTAAAAGATGGAATAAACTATAAGAGAAAAAAGTGACTACTTTTTGAAGGAAGAGATGAAATTAAACCTTGTTTTGCATATTTGACTTTGGGGCCACATAAATACTTTATATAATTATAGGAAAAAATTAAATTTTAAAAGAGTAATCTCTAAAAATTAAAACAAATCTTTGATTCCAATTTGTGGCACATCTCAAGAAGAACTATTCCAAATGACTCTAGCATACAGTAATTGATTCCATATCCCCAGTGGAATATACCTTAAAGAACAAGAAGATTATAATAAACAAAGAAACAAACAAAAACAGAAAACTGTTTTCAGTAATCAAATCACTGAGTATTATTTTTGAGTGTTCTTTATAAAGTGTGGAAGAATCATAGTATTTATTCCATATTTTATAAAGTGTGGAATAAAGAACTGTCCTTTTTCTGTTCTATGATCTCATCCAGAACACATTACATTAACTCTCATATCTCTAGGCTCCTTGGGGTTGTGACATTTATTTTTTAATCTTCTAAAAGATACATATATACTAGCTTTGTAAAGCCACAGAAACAATGATCAACCCTGTAGCAATGAATATCCTAGCACCTAGAATATAGTCTTGAAATGCCATTTCCCATTAATATGAAGGAGGCTTGAATCAGGAAATGGACAAGAACCTCTAACAGGGTAATAATGCTTGATTTTTGGTTTTGTTTACAATTTATGTTTACAATTTCAATTAAATTTAATTCAATACAATTCAGGTACTCCGGATCCCTGCCATAGGACAAGTCCTATTTGGGGCATTATTCAGCCAATGAGCTCAGAAACAGAGGGTAGAAACGCATAACGATAAAATAACACATATTAATATGAGTCTTCTGTTTTTCCTTTTCTAAACTCAAATTTAACTCCAATAAATTCCATCTACCCATTTCTTTTTCCTGAACAAGCTATCAAATTTATAAGAGGCCTTTTCACATAAAAGGTGAGGGTCTGATTTGAAATAGTACTAGAAATCTGACAACTGTTTAGAAACAAAGTAATAGCATTTCTCCTTCATGGGTGTTACAGGAAATTTGATTTCCATTAAGTGTGTGTTTAGAAGGCAGGTATGTGGGCAGTGCTTGCTTAAAAATTGCAGCTGGCACCTACTCTCTGTAAAAATGAAATCATCTCTATTAGCGTTCACTAAATCAGATATTGAATTTCACCTTTTAAACTCTGCTCCTATTTGGTACACCCCTTGTCTCATTTTGGAAATAAAGTTTCATTGGAACTTAGCCACACCCTTTTGCTTATGTATTCTCTATGGCTGCTTTCACTCTACAACAAAGTTGAGTAGTTGCAACTGAGAATGTATGACCCATAAACCTAAAATATTAGCTAGATAGTCCTTTGCAGACAGTCTGTCGATTCCTGACTAAGAAGATCTACTGAAAACCAAGAAAGCTAGCAATGACTACTAAGACCAAGTCAAAAGGACCCCTGAGTCAACCTGAAAAGGCTCCAAATGGTCAAATATGGCATAATACTAACTTAAGTATACATAAATAACTGCAACAGATTGAAACATGTAAGTATCAAAATCCACACTGTTATAATGATAGTTTTTTACTATTTATTAGTTATTTTTTATAACAATCACTGTTCCCCAGAAGAGAATGCTAGCAAACCATTATTTCATTATGATTCATTATTTCCTCATTTTGAAAACTGTTAAGTTAGGAGAAAAAAAATCTGTCTTGCCTACCTTAAGGAATCTGTACCTCAAGATAACCAATCAGTTCATACAGGGAATTTTCACTTTATATAATTATTCCCATTAAAGACTAGAGATGTAATTAATTAGACTATAACTATTTAGCAATCTCTAATGAAATAATAATAGAAAATATCACAAAAAGAGGCAAGCAGACATTATGTGCCTCTTCATGGAAGTATACACTAGGATCAATATAGTCATTTTGCCAAAAAAAAAGGGGAGTGGAAATGGAGGGAACACACTAAACCCGATGAAGCCTCTAGATCTAACCTTGAACTAGAAAAATATAGAAGAACATGTTAATGATGACAGACTGTGGGAAACTTTACTGGACAAATCACCCAGCTTCTTCAAGAAATACGTTGAAAGGAAAGAGAGAAAGAAAGAAAAAGAAAGAGGGGCGCCTAGGTGGCTCAATCGGTTGGGCGTCTGACGCTTGGTTTCAGCTCAGGTCATGATCTGGTGGTCGTGAGACAGAGCCTGGAGTTGGTGTCCGGCTCCATGCTCAGCAGGGAGTCGGCTTCAGATTTGGTCTCCCTCTTCCTGTGCCCCTTCCCCCACTCACATGCTCACTCTCTCTCTCTTAATTAAACAAGAATAAGAAACTATAGATTTTTAAAAAGACTTTAAAAAGACTTATGAACCAATCACAATGCATGGATCTTATTTGGGCCCAGATTCAAAGAAATCTTAAAATTAAAAACGAAGTTATTTGCCCTGTGGGGAAATCTAAACTCTAACTTGGAAATCTGATATTAAGGAAATATTATTTATTTTTTTATGGAGATTAATGGTATTTGATTAAGTTCTTAAAAGACCATCATTGATATACACATTTATGGGTGGAACAATACAGCTTCTGGTATGTGCCTCAAAATAATCCTTGGTTAAGTAGAGGTACAGATTAAACAAGATCAGCTGTGAGTCAGTCATTACTGAAACTGAGCAAAGTGGTGCACAGATGTTCACTGCTGCTTTGTCTATTTTTGTAGATGATTGAATTTTTTACAATGAAGAGTTAAGGAAAATGCTGACCAGGGCTTAGTAAACTGATTTTACCACACACAAAAATCAGGTAACAACACCACAGCTTGAAAAATCCTGTAACAGCATATTAATAATTTCCTTAAACTTTCCAAAAACCAGCAAAATACCTTGAATAAAACATAAAATCAGAAAATATTGTTAGAAAAGTGATAATACAAGGGACAACATAGCAAAAACTATGAAAATTTAAAGTCCACATAAACACTGTTGAAAAACTAGCATTCATTCTACCAACAAACTCATTGATAGGCTAAATGACATATATTCAAGGATATTTATCCCACCATTGTTTATAACAGCAAAAGACTAATAGCCATCTGAAAGTTCATTAATAAGGGTTAGTTCTTAAAATTATGGAATTATGTAATATCGTGCAGCCATAAAGTGAAGAAGTCAATCATGTACTAAAGGATATATAAAATTCCTCTGGAAGTACTCAAGAACCTAGGCACACTGGTTGCTTTCTAAGGAGGAAAAGCTCATATTTAGGGGCAGGGCTGGGAAGGAGAATTCACTGTATACTCTTCTGAACCTTTTAAATACTTAGAAGATGATCTCTTAAACAATGAAATTGAAAAGAAAATACTCAAAGTCAAGGCTTTCAAATTCCACTCTGAGAGATGTATTCCATTCCTTCAAAAATCTTAGAAAAAGACTAAGTATAAAAATGGAATTGAAATGTTTGCCCGGTGAATATGTGTACCTCAGGTCATAAGGAACAAAATGGAGTGGAATAACCTCATTGGGTCCATTCCTTCTTGGCCCCATTATCCTTTGGAATAGCCAGGCCCAAAGAGCAGAACACTAAAAGGATCCTTGTTATGGAGTTTAAAAGAAAGAAAGCAATGTTCCCGTATTGTGAAAAACCAGAAAACACTTCAGAGACAGAAGAAAGAATAACAGCTTACCTTGGATAAAACTCTCAGTTGTCCAACAGCAGCTCTTCCCTTAGTCTCTGGTCACCTGTGTAAGACAAGTCCATTAATTGGTAAGACATAAAGAATCGTGAGACACCAAGCCTTTCTCTGAGCCCAGACTAACTTGTTAGAAACAAGCAACTACTTCCACCCCACTCCCACCCCTCTTGAACTAAATAAACATTCAGAGGAAGGTCAGAGAGAGACTTGAGCAATGCTGCCCTCTCTGAGAACCAAAGTGGAGGTGGAGAATCCCCACAAGTCTCCCCAGGTGATTTCCTGAGGGAAGAGACTGGAACCTTACAACCCCGGCTTTTTTCCTCCTCTTTTCTCAGGCTCTCCCCTGAACTTGGGGCTGTTTCTGGCTCTTAAATCTCAATATGAAATCAGGTTTGTGACTTGGAGATAAATTTCTTTATCTGGGGGCGCCTGGGTGGCTCAGTTGGTTGGGCAACTGCCTTCGGCTCAGGTCATGATCCTGGAGTCCCTGGATCGAGTCCCGCATCGGGCTCCCTGCTCAGCAGGGAGTCTGCTTCTCCCTCTGACCCTCCCCCCTCTCATGTGCTCTCTCTCATTCTCTCTCTCTCAAATAAATAAATAAAATCTTTAAAAAAAAAAAATTTCTTTATCTGGAATCTTTAATCTGGGATTCACCTTTCTATCTTCCCACATCGGACAGGGACATTTCCAGGGAACCTGGGCCCCCATGGCTACAAGGAGAGGGGGCAGCTGTAACAGCACTCCAGCCAGTCTTAAGGCTTACTTGCTTCAAGTTAACACACTCCTTGCTTGCTGACTTAAGTCCCTTGGTCTGTGACAGAACTAGTTTGCTTCCTTTGAGACAGGCAGACCACTGGCCTTCAGGAATAAAGGACGGGAACCTTCCCCGGCCACAGAGGCCAGCAAGTCTGTTTGAAGTCCCTTTAGCTTTCTGATTAGCCCAGCAATCTTTTAGCAAAATGTTTTTCTTTTTTAAGGTCACACAAATGATTTTACTGGCCTCCCTCTGCGCATCTGTAGATTTTGCCCTCCTTTTCAGAAAAAACAGAGTACTCTTGAACAACCCCTGGGTACGAAGGAACAAGACCTTCTTGCACAACCCAGCGAAAAGCAGAGCACCAAGGAACTAGAATTTCTTGTACAACCTCCAAAGACCAAGATTATAGCTGGCATCAAGTCTGCATGTCATCAAGAAATGTCACAGACCACTGCGCTCCCTTAACCGATTAAACCCCTTTAAAAATCTCTGGGCCAAAAATAAACAACAAAACGAAACAAAAAATAAATGAAAATAAAAATAAAAATCTCTGGGCCAGGAAGAAAGCTGAGTTGGCCTTTGGACAAGAGTCTGCCTCCTTCCCCAGTGGCCGGCCTTCCTTAAAAGGAATTTGATTCCTTTCCAGTCAAAACTCTTGAGTATTGGCCTTTCCAGCCACCGACAGGCCAATCTGGGTTTCCGCAACGCAGCCAGCCACAGAGACCCCACAACCACAAGCTTCCAGAAACCCTCAAACCCACAATTGGCCTCAGGGTGACCGTTTCTCTATCATTGCTCCCTCCCCCACCCCACCCCCCCAATTCGGCTCCCAGCTAGACACAGTTGGGAGGGGCCAAACTCATAAAAAGTCAATGACACAACTAAAGGAGGAGTCGATCTCACAGCTTTACACAAGCACTCACACAGCTGGAGACACAATTACCACTCCTTCATGTGGTCACACATAATCACGCAGTCCCACAGGCACATTACGTCACACACACACGCTGACGTGTTAATGGCTGAGGCTCCGCACACAGCCGGTCTCGGTCCCCGGGCTAAGACACGCCTCACCTTCAGCTTCCCCGGCGTCCGGCTCACGTTCCGCCAGACCGGAACGAACCCACGGGCCGCGCTTCCCGCGCCGGGGCGCTGTGCAGCTCGCTCCGGCACAACGGCGCTGACCACCTTAGAAGGAAGTGACGTCACTCCCGGAGGCCTCTGGAAAGTGTAGTCCAGAACACGAAAGACCCCCAAAGACGTTCGACCCGAGTATTCCTCCCCCGGCGCCAGCCCTCGACCCCTGC
This sequence comes from Phoca vitulina, assembly GCF_004348235.1. Classification (NCBI taxonomy): domain Eukaryota; kingdom Metazoa; phylum Chordata; class Mammalia; order Carnivora; family Phocidae; genus Phoca; species Phoca vitulina. The sequence goes on along the minus strand of NW_022589761.1, from coordinate 7,330,509 downwards.
TCCTCCACTCTCTACGACGAATCACTGCGACCGCGCAGTCCCGGCTGCGCACCCGGCAGCCCAACTCGCATTCAGCCGGAAGTTTATTTCCGCCCCGGGGACTTCTGGGACTTGTAGTGTGACCTAGGAGCCCTGGAGGGCGGAGCGGGGCGGTCAGGAACCCTCAGCCGCAGCTTGGAGCAGGCTGCGGGAGGTGCAGCCGCAGAGTCCAGAAGACCTGCGGGGGTTGGGGGCGATCGGAGTCTGACGAGAAGAGGAATGCCTGGGCCCTAACTGCAGCCAGGCTTGTGGGGAAGGAGAGGGAGAGTGACGCTTTAGTGCTGGTCTGAGTGCGTTTGCTTCGGTTTATCACCTCGGGTGTGGTTGTGTTGCTATGCCTGAGACTGTTTCACGATTTCTTTTTAAATAATAAAAAATAAGTTGGGTGTTTAAAGTACAGTTTTTGAATGTAACACACAAAAAAGTGCCCAAATCATTAGAGTAAAGCTGGATACATTTCCATAGATTGCTCAGACTTGTGTACTCGTGTAGCATCCCAGACGTCCCCTACCTGCCTCCTGTAAAGTCTCCATCTGATTTACAACAACATAGATTAGTTTTGCCTGATTTTGAACCTTACATAAATGTTATCATATTGTGTAACACTTTTCCCCCCTTTAGTCTGACTTCTTTTGCCAAATATTTTGTTTGTGAGATTAATCTATAAAGTTTGTTTATTCTCATTGTTGACGGTACTTGGCTTGTTTTCAGCTTGGGGCTACTAGGAATAGTGCTCCATGAACATTCTTGTTTGTAGTCTTTTGCTTTGTATACGTGTCGTCTTGGTTACATATATATCTAGGAGGGGCGTTGCTGGGTCATAGGATACACATATATTTAGCTTTAGTAGATACTGCCAAACTGTGTTCTGAAGTGGTTTCCCAATTGCAGTTCCACCAGCTCTGTATGATAGTTCCAATTGTTCTGCATCCTGTCTTTAGCCCTTCTACACGTAATATTGTATGCCTTTTCTTTTTTAAACTTTCTGTGGGTGTATGGTTGTTTTAATTTGAATTCCCCTGATGTATACATTTGTATATCTTCTGTAACAGACAAAGATACCCAACCAGCTTTAGCATTTATTGTGGACAAATAAGAGAAGGACCAAGAGGATCCCCTTGCAGAGGTCTGTGTTGTACATATTGATGTTGATACAACGCCTTCAATATTGCCTCTCCAAACCTTACCGTACCCTTTAAGAACAAATAGGAGGGGTGCCTGGGTGGCTCATTTGGTTAAGCCTCCAACTCTTGATTTCAGCTCAGGTCATGATCTCGGGGTTAAGAGATGGAGTTCTGCTTTGGCTCTGTGCTGAGTGTGGAGCCTGCTTAAGATTCTTTCTCTCCCTCTCCCTCTGCCCCTCCACTGCTTGCTTGTGTGCATGCTTGTGCACATGCACGCACACACACTGTCTATCTCTAAAAAGAAAAAGAAAAAAGAACAAAAAGGAAAGGAGTAACAAAAAGGAGTAACAAAAAGGCAAAGGTCTGTCCTTCCTGAGGAGGGACCCAAACCACATGCACTAGTCAAAGTATGTTGGGGACTTGACAGTGACCAAGTTTGCCAAACATTTTAAGCACTTATGGACTTGGAACCTAAGTTACTATGATGCCAGGAAATGCCCTTGGTCATGGTCAGAAAAATTACTTGAACTGGATTTAGAAATAATTTTCCAATTGACAGTATAAACTTATAGGTGGGTTCTTTTGGGCCAGTATCAACTCAGGTGGTTGTGACTGATATTGCTGAATGTATTGTGGAAATAGATGTGTTAATTATAGGTAATAATTCTCTTGATCGTAAGGGATGTTCCCAATGGGGAAATGCCACAATTAGAATAATGGTTGTGGCACAAGGACACAACCCAGAGCCTATGAGACCTCTCCAGTGTAGTCACATAGTTACTGTGAAGCCGTACAGGAAACCAGGGAAGGGGATCAGGGGAGTAGAAGGGGTCAGAGGTCACTATAATGATCAAATAGCTAATGGAGGCAGAGGTGTTTAAAGAAACTATATCACATAACAGCCTTCAGTGACCAGGGGAAAAGCCGATATTATTTGGCACGTCACCATGGACTCCCACAAGCTCAATGTGGCAGTAATATACTGGCACATGCAGTTCCAGATTTAACAATCATAGAATCCATAATGCAGACCGAAGGTCTTGTTTTGCAGTTGTAGACATTGCTAATGCTTTCTCAGCATCCCATTGCCTCCTGAAGATTAGAGCCAATTTGCCTTCACAGGTTCTAATTACCTTTATTTTATCATGTTGCCATAGGCTATCCTAAACTCTCTATAATTTATCACTAGTGGATAGGCTTAGCCCTAAAAAAAAGCTGAAATATCACCAGATATGTCTTGGTACCCTTACATCGATGGCATTATTCTGAATGAAAGGGCTAAAGACAGCGTGTAGACTGCCTTTCATGAGATGAGTCAATATATGAACCAGAGCTGGAAGATTAACATCCCAACAAGATACTGGGGCTAACCACGCAAGTAAGCCACTTGGGAACCGTGTGGGCTGATGCTCAGAGAAAAAGCCCTGACCTTGTTAAAGAAAAACTGTTGATCTTAATACCTCTAGCAAACAAAAATGAGGCACAACATCTGCTGGCTTGTTCCGGTGTTGGAGGCTCTCCATACCTCACACGAGGATGAGAATCTTGCTGAATTCATCGTATCAAAAGAGGCCCTCTCACACTGTAGATGCAGCCATGTCAGATGCGGTGTCTGGCCCAGCACTTTGGACTTCTTGGGAGCTTTGGAACACTAACATTCCTGAGTATTCCTGGGCCTGGTTCATGCACTTACCAGCTAAGGTAAAGGGAGGTGGGATGTAGTAGACCACTGCCACTGGGCAGCCTCAAAGAAAACTGCTTAAAACTGTGTGTGGCAAAAAGAATTCTGCATAATGGGAGGAGCTGTAGGCTGTTGTGCTTCCCCTGGAAAATATTCCCCCAAATGCACCTTGTGACATTTTCACTGATTCATGGGCAGTAGCCAATGGACTGGCAATGTGGTGTGGTGCCTGGCGGTGGGACAACTGAATGATCAAATTTTAGCCTCTTTGGGGATGAAGCATTATGATAGCAGACTGCACAAGACCCACATCCTGGTTGTGACCATGTGGATGCCCATGGTAAAGGACCTTCCAAAGATGAACATCAACGGAATCCACAAGATGATCAGATAAGGACCCAGGTAAGGACCATAGCCACCTGGACACACCATCACACAGGGCATGAGAATTTATCATTCGTGACTAAGCCTAAAAATAAGACACAGTGATTCCAGCACATGAGGTCAAGAAAGCCCAGCAAATATGCCCAGGCTGTCAGCTATGCAGTTGAGTAGCAGAGAGAACTCTGGGACCAATAGCCAAGGATACCAAACCTGGCCGGTGCTGGAAAATAGACCATATGGGCTCTCTACCCTCCACCTAAGGGTACTGCTGAGTGTTGATGACAATAGACACCTTTTCAGAGTCCAATACTTCCATCCCTGTCCACAGAGCAGATGGGCAGCCATACTATTCAGGGGTTTTAGATGGACAGTGTTATGTTGTTACCTATTTGTATTCCCTAAACATATCCAGTCAGACCACAGTGCCACCTTACAACAACAACAACAAATATGCAGCAGTAGGCAGCAACGGGGGATATTCATTGGAACTTTCACGGCCGTGTCATACCTAGGCAGCAAGTGCCATTGAAAGACGAAATGGACTCTTAAAAGAGAAATTGGAAAAGATAATCGGACAACCAAGCCCCACTCCCCGTGGAGCACACGCTTTAGACAGGCAATTTGGGCTCTAAATGTGGCAATTCCCCCAAAATGGTAATTTTCATTTAAATAGAATGTGTATGAACTCTACACCTGAAACTAATGACGTACTATATGTTGGCTAATTGAATTTTAAATAAATAAATAATAAAATGTTTGATTATAAGGAAGAGGAGGGAAGAGGTCGAGTTGGCTCTAAGAACTCAATCCACATAATCAACTTCTCGCTCTACGTTTTTTCCTCCCACACTTACCCCTGGAGAACAGGGGGTTGGGAAACTCTAACCTAGTACTTCTTTTGTCTACTGGCTGTCCTTATTGGATTTGGCAATTATGGATATTGATGACAATGATCATGAATATGAGGTGATGACTGCTAAGGTAATGTTGGCTGGCATACACATCGGGGGGGGACGCCATTCTAGGATGGTCCAAGGTATAGAAAGAAACCACAGAGGCACTTAGGGACCAGTTGTGTGGTGTAAGACATGGGGAAGGTTGGAAAAAGAATGAAGTGATTGCTGCAGAGACTGGTGGGGGACCAATCATATAGTTGTAGAAAAAAAGGAACAACTCTTTTTGGGGAGAGAGCACTTTAGACCCTTTGAGGTCTGAGTAGAGGTAAGGACCAGTGATCCTTCTCAGCTCTTATCCCTGCCTGGCATTTGGCCAATTTATCTCAAACTGCCACCATCACCTCAACTTAACTGTTGACCAATAAGTGATAAACGCAACTACTGACTTCAGAAAGTAAGAGCCTCTGCTTGAGATGACAGAACAAGGCTATCATTCTGGACACTGATATGATTTTCTTTAACCTGTTCTCAGACTCTTTTCTTGTTTTTCAGACTATTGATGGTTCTAAACGCTCTAAGATGAGTGGTAATGACGATTGTATTGCCCTGGACTTCCTGCCGGCCAGTACAGCCGATACGTGGGCAATTTCTAACATTTCTTGCTACAGTTGATCAATGAATAAGGAAAAACAGAGCAACCCATTTTCACCTTAGAAAGTAATGCGGCTCCCTAAGGTTGATCCTGATAGCAGCTGGGGCATATTTAGCTGACTTGGCCCCAAATTGGAAGTTGTAGTTGTGGTCACTATGTTGCTTAAGACAACGGAACATATTTGGTCCAAGCCCCTATCTGTAAAATTAATTAGAGTAGCCCATGGGGTAGCCTGCAATCCTGAGAATGCTTAGCTGGATACTGAAAGGTCAGAGGGTGGTGTTGTAGGGAACAGCCCCACAATGGCAACATGGCCACCTTGCATGTACCCATGCAGGCAAAGGCTAGAAATATAGCTTATTTGAGTCTTGGCAGAATGTCTTATGATTCTCCCCAAACATGAGAGAAAGGGAGGCCATTAAGGAGCTGCTACAAGATCATCTCCCATATGCCTCTATATGTCAGACATTGGGAGACTGTTTTGTGATAGTTTCTCATCACTATTCAGGTTCTGGTGAAGTATGGGGCTTTCTTCCCAACCTCCACCCCTCAGAATAGAGCTGAAACAAAACAAAACAAAACAAAACAAAAGTTATTATAAAAATATTGAAAAAAAAATATTGAACTGCTTAGCTGCAGTCTAGGACTGACTCCTCAGCAACTGGGGATACCTCATTCAGTCACCTAGCCCCTTTGGCTTAATCCAGGTGTTAGCTGGCCTTAGTTCTCACTTAGTGGATCTGGAGAAAAATCTACTTCCAAGCTCATTCTTTCTGGCAGATTTCAGTTCCTTGTGTTGCACGACTGAAGTCCCTATTTCCTTAGGCTGTGAGCTGGAGACCACTCTCAGATATTTTCCAAATGGCCCCCACAGGCAATTCACAACATGTATGTTTGCTTTCTTTCAGGCCAGCTAGAACACATCTCTCTGACTTCCTTTTTTGCTAGTAGAGAAAACACTGTTTTTAAAGGGCTCATGTTAGATTAGGTGAGGCCAACCCAAATAAACTATCTTAAGGCCTCTGATTAATCACTTTAAATACATTCACAAAATCTCTTTTGCCTTGTATTATAACATTATCAAAGAAGTAACAGCAGGGAGTGTATATCATGGGGTCCTTCTTAGAATTCTACCTACTGCAGCTATGGTAATCAGAACAGTGTTGTATTTGTACAAGGATAAAACATGGACAAAGGGAATGAAATAAAAAAAATTAAAAGATAGTCACTTTTTAGAAAAATACCACATTAACTCAGGGGAGAAAGGATAGTCTTTTCAGTAAACGGTGCTGGAACAATTAGACATCCACAAGGGAAAAAAAGAATCTTTATCCTTACCTTACATAGTACACAAAATTAATGCAAGATTTTCTTTTAGCTGTAAAATTAAGATAATATAACTTTAAAAGAATACATATGTAGAAAAAATCTTCATGTTGTTGGGAAAAGGAAAGATTTATTAAACAGAACATAATAAGTATGTCCTATTATGGTTTACAAATCCATAAAAGAAAAAGTAAGTAGGACTTCATTAAAATTAAGAAATATCATTCATCAAAAGACACAATGAAGAGAGTGAAAAGATAAACCACAGACTTGAAAAAGGCCTTTGTAATACATTATAGACTTGTATTATAAATATAAAAACATGGGGCGCCTGGGTGGCTCAGTCGTTGAGCGTCTGCCTTCGGCTCAGGTCATGATCCCAGGGTCCTGGGATCGAGCTCCGCATCGGGCTCTCCGCTTGGCGGGAAGCCTGCTTCTCCCTCTCCCACTCCCCCTGCTTGTGTTCGCTCTCTTGCTGTGTCTCTCTCTGTCAAATAAATAAATAAAATCTTTAAAAAAATAAAAAAAAAATTAAAAAATAAATAAATATAAAAACAACTCTCCTACAAATCAATGAGAAAAAGGTGACAAACAACCCAATAAAAGTGGGCAACAGGCTTGCACAGACACTTCACTAAAGAGTATATTTAAATGGCATAGGAAAGGATGCTAAAGGTCAGTACTTTTCAGAGAAATGCAAATTAAAACTGCAATTTAATCTACTACATACCTAGTAAAATAGTTAAAATTGAAAAGACAGGGGCACCTGGGTGGCTCAGTCAGTTAAGCATCTGCCTTCAGCTCAGGTCATGATCAGGTCCTGGGATTGAGCCCCGTGCAGGCTCCCTGCTCAGCAGTTCCCCCCCAACCAAATAAATAAATACAATATTTAAAAAAGAAAAATAAATAAAATTGAAAAGACATTATCAATTGTTGATGAGGATATGAACCAAATAGAATTCTCATACATTGCTAGTGGGAATGCAACATGGTACAGCCACTTTGCAAAACTGGCAGCATGTGGAAGGCAAGATAATGTCCCCACAAAGATGTTTACAGCTTGGATGTAAAATAGGGTTCTCCAGTAAAACAGAACCACTAGAGACCATATATATATTCTGTCAACTGAGAATTTTATGCCCCAAAAATATCTTCCAAAAATTAAGATTAAGTACTTATTTTGACAAAGAAAAGCTGAGATAATTGACTAGCAGGAAACCTGAACTAAATAAATGCTAAATGAAACTTTACAATCCCTATACCCAACATGGGGTGCAAACTCATCACCCCAAGATCAAGAGCCACATGCTCCACCAACTGAGCCAGCCAAGTGCCCCAAAGAAAATGTATGATGTAAAAACAAAATTATACCAAATGGGTCAACACTTTTTTTTTTTAAGATTTTATTTATTTGACAGAGAGAGACACAGTGACAGAGGAAACACTAGCAGAGGGAGTGGGAGAGGGAGAAGCAGGCTTCCTGCTGAGTAGGGAGCCCGATGTGGGGCTTGATCCCAGGACCCTGGGACCATGACCTGAGCCGAAGGCAGACGTTCAATGACTGAGCCACCCAGGCGCCCCTGGATCAACACTTTTAAAAAGAACCTTTTGGACTTTGTTAAAGTATAGAAATATTGTTCAACTTTTTTGGAAGAACAATCACCTAGATTTTCCTGAATAGATTTGTGAATTGAAACGACCGATTTATTCAGGATGTTACACAAATATTCATATTTGTTACCGGAAGTTTTATCTTGCCCTTTAAATGTAAAATCAAGGTTACGCAAGAATCATAAAATTAAATGTCAAGCTTGACGTTTAGATAAACTAGGAGGAGCTCCTCAAAATTTTGGGAATTTTACCTATAAAAAAGATCAGGTACAGGGCACCTGGGTGGCTCACTTGGTTAAGCATCGGACTCTTGATTTTGGCTCAGGTCATGATCTCAGAGTCCTGAGAGTGAACCCTGTGTCAGGCTCCCTACTCAGTGGGGAGTCTGCTTTTCTCTCTCCCTCTGCCCCTACCCCTGCTTGTGTGTGCTCTCTATCTCTCTCTAAAATAAAAAAATAAATCTTAAAAAAAAAAATCAGGTACTAGATATGTCTCCTGAGGCAAGGGAAACAAAAGTAAAAATAAACGATTAGAACTTCATCAACGTAAAAAGCTTCTGCACAGCGAAGGAAACAATCAAGAAAACTAAAAGGCAACCTATGGAATGGGAGAAGATATTTGCAAATGACATACCCAATAAAGGGTTAGTTTCCAAAATATATAAAGAACTTAAACAACTCAACAGCCAAAAAACCGAATTATCCAATTTAAAAAATGGGCAGAAGACATGAATAGACATTTTTCCAAAGAAGCCATACAGATGGCCAACAGACACATGAAAAGATGCTCAACAACACTCATCATCAGGGAAATACAAATCAAAACTACGATGAAATATCACCTCACACCTATCAGAATGGCTAAAATCAACAACACAGAAACAACAGGTGTTGGTGAGGATGTGGAGAAAGGGGAACCCTTTTACACTGTTGGTGGGAATGCAGACTAGTGCAGCCCCTCTGGAAAACAGTATGGAGGTTCCTCAAAAAGTTAAAAAGAGGGGCACCTGGGTAGCTCAGTTGGTTAAGCATCTGCCTCCAGCTCAGGTCATGATCTCAGGGTCCTGAGATCGAGCTCCGCATTGGGCTTTCTGCTCAACAGGGAGTCTACTTCTCCTTCTCCCTCTGCCCCTCCCTCCCCACTCATGCTCTCTCCCTATCTCTCAAATAAATAAACAAAATCTTTTTTAAAAGTTAAAAATAGAGCTACCCTATGATCTAGCAATTGCACTAGTAGGTATTTACCCAAAGAATATAAATTGAAAGGATACATGCACCCCTACGTTTATAGCAGCATTATCGAAATAGCCAAATTATGGAAAGAGCCCAAATCGACTGATGAATGGATAAAGAAGTGATATATGTATATCACTTATATATTAATATATATATAAATATAAATAATGGAATATTACTCAGCCATGAAAAAGAATGAAACCTTGCCATTTGCAATGATGTGGTTGGAACTAGAGAGTAGTATGCTAAGTGAAATGTCAGAGAAAGACAAATACCATATGATTTCACTCATACGTGGAATTTAAGAAACCAAAGAAGCATAGGGAAAAAAGGAGAGAGGAAAACCAAGAAACAGACTCTCAACCATAGAGAATAAACAGATGGTTACCAGAGGAGAGGTGGGTGGGGGGATGTGTTAAATAGGTGATGGGGATTAAAGAGGGCACTTGTGAGGAGCACTGGGTATTGTATATAAGTGATGAATCACTAAATTGTACGCCTGAAGCTAATATTACACTGTACGTAACTAACTGGAATTTATTTTCTTTTAAGATTTTTATTTATTTGACAGAGAGAGAGACAGCAAGAGAGGGAACACAAGCAGGGGGAGTGGGAGAGGGAGAAGCAGGCTTCCCTCGGAGCAGGGAGCCCAACGCGGGGCTCGATCCCAGGACCCCGGGATCATGACCTGAGCCGAAGGCAGACGCTTAACGACTGAGCCACCCAGGCGCCCCACTAACTGGAGTTTAAATAAAAACTTAAAAAAAAGATCAGGTGGTTTCTTTAGCTATGGGCAATTTATTTAGTTTTTATTGGACTAGTGGATGTTTATATTTCTCTTGACTGAGTTCTGGAGATTTGTTTTTGAAGAATATCATGCATTTTACTTTTTTGAAATTATTAGCAAAAAGAGTGTATCTCTTACCCATAAAATCTATAATTTGTAGTAACATCAATTTCTCAGTCCTAATGCTTATCTTTTTTTTGCCAAAATTGCTACATTGTTAATCTTTTAAGAAACACCATTTGTGGGGTGCCTGGTTGACGCAGACAGTTAAGCATCCAACTCTTGGTTTCAGCTCAGGTTCCGATTTCAGGGTTGTGTTATCGAGCCCTTTGTTGGAGTCTGTTTGGGACTCTGCCCCACCCCTTCTTTCAAGAGCCTTTTTAAATGCAATTAAACACACACACACAAACACTATACATACAATGTATATATCTATATATAGATATGAAGATTAATATACATATTCAGTAGAAACATAATACTGCTCTCAATCTTATGTATTTCACTTCAAGTATGGCAAAATGGGATGACTAAGATAACTGTCATTGGTGTGTAATGAGGAGTAAATGAGTTATGAATGCGTGAATGTAACTAGTGAATTGTTTCGTAAATGTTAGTATTTTCTTCATCTATTTTATTTATGGAATGGTGTTTAACCATAAGAGACACTCCATATTGGAAAAGAAAAAACTTAAAACCAAAATAAAGATGTTAAGATGTAGCAAGCTCTTCCTACAGAATTCAATCTTTATGCTGATCATAACATTTATACCAGAGAGAAAGTGTATATAAAGTTCTATGGGATGGTTGAGATCACAACTGTCACAGCATAATGAGGTTTATTACAAAAAGTATAATATAGAACACATTATCTGACTGATAAGAGAACACATTGGGTAGCCAAAATATCTGAATACTGATTCGATTCTCATCTAAGTTACCCTTTTATTAAGGATGAAATCAACACAGCTGCCAACAGTGGTAAATTTAGGGGAGAAACTAGGGAAAGGGAAATAGGCAAACGGGAGTTTAGTTTATCTGCAATGTTTAAAATTTTGTAAGTATAAGACATCCATAGATTATTTCAGAAATAAAAAATAGAAAAAGGAGACAAGTATACAAAATGCAAACAGGATGTTGAAAGAAGCATTGTTTATAAGGCAAAATTTAGAAGGCAAACATTTTATCAAAATAATAGTAGAGCCACAGAGATAAACACTAACTCTATTCCAATAAGGACAGTGTTATAATATTTAATAACTTGGAAAACTGTTCATGATACATTTTACCATAGAAAAGGTAATTTATGAAATGGAGTTTCTTTTAAACATTACTGAAAGGATTTGTGTTGATAATTTTGAGAGTGGGTATTCTAACAGTTGACAGAAGTAAAGGTTTCTTTGTGCTTTTTGAAATAATCTGAAAAATTTACAATAAAATGTTAATATTAAAAGGAATTCTCTTCAAAAAGGCAGTATAGGGGCGCCTGGGTGGCTCAGTCAGTTAAGCGTCTGCCTTCAGCTCAGGTCATGATCCCAGGGTCCTGGGATCGAGCCCCGCATCGGGCTCCCTGCTCAGCGGGAAGCCTGCTTCTCCCTCTCCCTCAGCCTGCAGCTCCCCCTGCTTGTGCTCTCTCTCTCTCAAATAAATAAATATAATATTTTTAAAAAAAGGCAGTACAGTTTTATTTGTATTAAGATACAAAAAAAGTAAAAATAACAAAGAAGGTACAGGTATAATTACAGATATATAAATATGTATATACATATATAAACATATACATATGAATGATATTTAAATTGTTGCCCTGAAACTTAACTTTATAAAAAAAACTTATATAAATTAGAATATATCACCAAAATGGCAGGAAAAGCAACTGGAAAGGATAAGTAGTGATAGGTTCAAAATCCTGGCGAAAAAGAAGTCAATCCAGAACTGTAAGCACAATTAACAATTTTATTTTTTTATTTTTTTAAAAAAGATTTTATTTATTTATTTGACAGAGAGAGACACAACGAGAGAGGGAACACAAGCAGGGGGAGTGGGAGAGGGAGAAGCAGGCTTCCCGCGGAGCAGGACCCTGGGATCATGACCTGAGCTGAAGGCAGACGCTTAACGCTTAACGACTGAGCCACCCAGGTGCCTCAAGCGCAATTAACAATTTTAATGACCAGTAAATATAAGTAAGGCAAAAATACCTAGAGTTAAATTAGGAAAAGTAAAATGAAATTCTAGGATTATTCCTTGATAAATCCTCTGATATTTAAGGTTGACATGCACCAAAGTTTTCGTTTTCTTCCTTCACAGTCATAAATTCCTGATATTCAGGAGTGAACTTCTGATGATCTTCTGATATTTACTATATTCTTAGGCAATTTAGGCTGTAAAAAGCAAATAAAAGGCTCTTCATACTAATTATAGGATCTAACCAGCATGAAGTCCTATCTCAAATTAGATGAAATTCATAATTAAATGCCTTTCCCATAGATTATTTTCAGAGCGTCTTACCAGCATGATCTTTTCGATATTGATTAAGATTTGAACTACGTAAAAAACCTTCCCACATTCTTTGCATTCGTAAAGTTTTTCACCATTTTGAATTCTCTGATGTTGAGAAAGGTCTGAGGAACACTGAAAGGCCTTTTTACACTCCTTACATTCAAAGCATTTCTCACCAGTATGAATCCTCTGATGCCGGGTAATGGCAGGGCTACTACAAAAGGTTTTCCCACATTCCTTACATTCATAGGGTTTCTTACCCATATGAATTCCCCAATGTTGACTAAGGCGTGAAGGGTGATAAAAGGCCTTTCCACATTCTTTATACACATGTGGTTTCTCACCAGTGTGAATTCTCTGATGTTCTGTAAGTATAGAACTATTACAAAAAGTCTTTCCACATTCTTTACACACATATGGTTTCTCACCTGTGTGAATTCTCTGATGTTCTGTAAGTTTGGAGCTGCTACAAAAGGCCTTTCCACAATCTTTACATATATAGGGTTTTTCACCAGTATGAACTCTCTGATGTCGGTTAAGGGCTGAGCAACTTCCAAATGCCTTAGCACAATTTTTACATTCATAGGGTTTCTCCCCAGTATGAATTCTATGATGTAAAAAAAAAATACAATGCACTCTTAAAGGCCTTGCCACATTCCTTACATTCATAGGGTTTTTCACCAGTATGCGTTCTCTGATGCCTTTTAAGATCTGAGGAATAATGAAAGACTTTGTCACATTCTTTACACATAAAAGCTTTCTCACCAGTGTGAATTCTCTGATGTTCTGTAAGTATTGAACTGCTATGAAAGGCTTTTCCACTCTCCTTACACATATATGGTTTCTCACCAGTGTGAATTCTCTGATGCAGAGTAATGGCTGATTTACTACTATAGGCTTTTCCACATAACATACATTGATAAGGTTTCTCACTCGCATGAAGTCTCCGATGATAAGTAAGGTCTGAGGAATGATAAAAAAAAAAAAATCCCACCTTCCTTAACTAGACAGGGTTTCTCACACGTGTAAATTCCCTGATGTGATAGAAATACTGAGCCAGTACGAAAGGCTTTTCCACATTCTTTACCTTCATAGATTTTCTCCTCAGTATGAATACAGTATGTGCACAGTATAAGGCCCTATCACATTCCTTATGTTCAGTTTTCACCAGTGAACATGATCTGATGCTGAGTATTTTTTTTTTTTTTTTTAGATTTTATTTATTTGCGAGAGAGAATGAGAGACAGAGAGCATGAGAGGGAGGAGGGTCAGAGGGAGAAGCAGACTCCCTGCTGAGCAGGGAGCCCGATGTGGGACTCGATCCCGGGACTCCAGGTCATGACCTGAGCCGAAGGCAGTCGCTTAACCAACTGAGCCACCCAGGCGCCCGATGCTGAGTATATTTTGAACCTCTACTAATAACCCTCCCATATTCCTTATGGTTCCTGAACTTCTTGCCAGTATCAATTCTCTGACGTGTAGTTAGTTGTAAGTCATGTACAAAAGCTTTCTCACAGTTCTTGCATTCATAGTCTTTCTCTTCCATATATGATTTTTGATATGGAGATGTGTTATGACTGAATATGTATATATTTTCATAGTTGAAAATAACTTGATTAAAATTTTTCTCATGAGATCCTTGTTTTTTGTCAGTCTTTCTTTTACATTCCCAGTCATCCTGTAACAGGAACACTCAAGTCCATGTTTTTTAAGACTTCCCAATATAAACCACTGGGGTGATTCTATTTCATAAACTTCCTTCTTCAGAGATAATTCCTTGGTTTTACACCAAGATTCATGTTCTGAAAGAAAGCATAATAGAAAACATTCACTTTTTTCCCCCTGGAAGAAATGAAACTTTTATGGTATAAATAGGGGAATTAAATTGAAATTAATGTATATGAGATGTAAATGATTTATACAGTGATCAAATATACTGGTGGAATTTGATAAATGCACAAAGCATATGAATTGATGGGAAGTCATACTGGATGATGAGGTGATTAGGAAATTTTAAATGGATAATTTCCAAATTTTGAAACAAATTAAAACTACAAGGAGGTAACATTTTTCAACCATCAGAATGGCAAAAATCTAAATGTTTGACAACATATTCTTTCAGGAAGCTAAGGAGAAACAGGTTCTCTCATTCATTACTAGTTGGATGACAATATGGTATACCCACTGTGGAGGAGGCTTCAGCATTCCCTAACCAAATTACATATTTACTTACCCTTTTATAAACTAGCAATCTGAGTGACATGACTCAACTCTCAAGATATACTGACATAAATTTTAAAAGATTTACATACAATGCCATTCAGTGAAGCACAGTTTATAATAACAATTACTGGAACCAACCCAAATGTCCATTCTCAGATAACTGGCTGAAAAACTATGGTGCATCTACTAAGTGGAATATATTTTCCAACTATAAAAAGGAATGAGGAAAACCCTTTTTTTAAAGATTTTATTCATTTATTTGAGAGAGAAAGAGAGCAGGAGTTAGCACAAGCAGGAGCGCAAGTTAGAGAGCACAAGCAGGGGGAGCAGCAGAGGGAGTGGGAGAAGCAGACTCCCCACTGAGCAGAAAGCCTGATGTGGGGCTCTATCCCAGGACCCTGAGATCATGACCCAAGCGGAAGGCAGCTGTTTAACCAACTGAGCCACCCAGGCACCCCTGAATGATGAAAATCCTTATACCTCCCTGAAGTTATCTCCTGGACATACTGTTAAGTGAGAAAAGGAAGGTGGACTAAATTGTATATAGAAAATAAGAAAGGGAGGTTAAGAAGATATATACAATTGCTTTTATTTAGAAAAAAAATGGAAGGGTAAACTCATTGGAGAGAGAGATGGAGAACAATGTACAATAGACTGGGATAAAAGCTAGACTTCCCTGAATATACACTATTTTATGGATTTGCCATTGGAATCTTGGAAATATTCCATATAATTATAAAACAAAATCAAAAGAAACCTCAAACTACCAAAAACAAATTAACCATGATTTTAGTTTTATAATCAATTTGGTACACTCCAAGTAGAACTATTGGTGATCATTTCAAAATTCAGAAATCTACCTGTATAGCACCAGTGGATCATAACCCATAGTTCCAACAAAGAAGCAAGGATGTGAGAACTTGCATGACTAGATGCCAAGCTGTTTACCACAGTCAATTTTATTTCAAACCCCATAGTGAAGAAAAAACAGTAACTGTAATTGAGCACAGAAGGGGCCTAGAAGGTACTTGCAATGTTCTATTTCTTAAACTAACAGAGTAACAAGATGGGTCTTCACTGTATTATTACTCAGACTGTGCAATTTGGTTTCAAAATTTTTATACGCACGAAAATGTTATGGGTTGAATTGTGTCCATATGTTGATGTCCTTACCACCACCACTACCATGCCCCTACTTCAGAAGGTGACCTTATGTGGAAATTAGTTAAATTAAGATGAGATCATACTGGAGTAGGATGAGCCCCTAATATAATATGACTAGTGTTCTTGTAAAGTGAATCTGGAAACACATACATGCAGAGAACATGTGAAGATGAAGACAAAGATCAGCGTGATGCAGGAAAAGACAAAGAATGCCAAAGATTGCCAGCAAGTCAATGGAAGCCAGGAGAGAAGCATAGAAAAGATTCTCTTTCACAACTCTGGCAAACAAATACAACATATTTCCCAAAAATATTTGAAAAGGGTTTTTAAAAGGAAAAAGACTTTTGAACATCTTTTTGTACCAAAAAGTAAGTGAGCACTTAAAAAATTATGTCAGCATGTTGGAAAGACCTAGAGCTACCTGGAAGGGGCTCTGACTTGCCAAACCTGGGATGGTTTAGGCACTAAAATAATTAATTAATTGTAAACCTTTGCAAAGAATACAAATCCATGAGGCCTCATCTTTTGATGAGGAATACAATATTACCATGGTGCCTCCACACAGATGACCGATTAGTTGCAGAAAAAATAAAAACTATAAAATAGAGAAAGTGGACAATATTTGGGACAGGTAATCAAAATTAACATAATCAATGAGGGGCAGAAGCAAATCATATACTTTCAGATATGATGTCCTGAGGAGGACAAAATATCACATATTTGGTATCCTGGCAGGAGAAGAATAACTTGAACTTAATCATGAGATAATACAGAAAAGCTAAATGAAGAGCATTCTATTAAAAAAAGAAAGTGGAGGGGCGCCTGGGTGGCTCAGTCGTTAAATGTCTGCCTTCGGCTCAGGTCATGATCCCAGGGTCCTGGGATCGAGCCCCGCATCGGGCTCCCTGCTCTGCGGGAAGCCTGCTTCTCCCTCTCCCACTCCCCCTGCTTGTGTTCCCTCTCTCACTGTGTCTCTCTCTGTCAAATAAATAAAATCTTAAAAAAAAAAAAAGTGGACTTTATTCTTCAAAAAATGATCATGTAATTATAAACAATGAAAGTCTAATAAACTTCTGCAACTTAAAAGTAAAGAGACAGTAAAATGCAAAGCCAAAACAGACTGAATCCTGTACTAAATGGGGAGAGAAAATGCCCTAAAGACATTATTGGGACAGCTGACACAACTGGAATATGAATGGTCAATTAAATAAAAATATTTTACCAATGTTACATTTCTTAAATGTTACTAGTGATGTTTTAATAATGTAAGAGAATATTCTTGTTCTTTGGAAGTACACAAAGAAGTATTAAGGACTAAAAGGCCATGATGTTTACAATCTATTATTAAATGGTTCAGGAAAAAAACGATATGTATGAGTGTATGTGGGTGTGGAGCAAGAAAGAGACAGGGATGGGGGAGGGGGAGAGAAAGAATGATAAAGTAAATGTGTTAAAATATTAAAATTGGAAAACTGCTGAGTCTAGATAAAGGATATAAAGGAGTTCTCTGATTCTTGCAACTTTTCATTGAAATTATTTTCTACAACTATGTATATACATATATATGTGTATGTATATGTATATACACATGAAGAAACACTCCTACACTCATTTAATGAAGCTAATAAAGTCTTTAAACAAAATGAACCAAAAATTGTATGAGGAAAGAATATTATAGGCCAATCTAAGTTACCAAATAGATATGCAAAAGCTGAATAAAATGTTAACAAACTCTATCCTACAATGTCACATAAAATAAACCAATATGACCGTGTTAATTTTATTCTAGGAACACAAGGTTGCCATTATAAAATTTACTATATACTAAACCAATTAAAGAGAAAAAAAGATTATTTCTAAAGATACGGAAAATAATTTGACAAAATTGAACATCTAATCATAAAAATCAACTCTCAACAAGCTATGAATAGTTTCAAAGACGAAAGGTCATTATTTAGGGAAGATGGAGCTTCAGCCTCAGCCCCGGTAGAGCTGCACATTTTCAACTCTACAGAGCTCAAGCTTTCTCTTTGGCAACAGGGAAATGGAATATACAGGATATTCCAAAGGAGCTGAGAAATTCACAAGGGGAGGAGCAAATATTCCAGAGGGAAGACTCAATTTTTAGAGACAGGTATGCTTAGCAACTGAGATCAGGTTGTTACAGTTTTCCAAAATCACATTTCTGTACAAATCCCTCTGATCAGAATCCAGGCATCCCCACTCCTCCTGAGAAAAGTCTATAGACACATCCTTGATCACCCCAGTCCCTGAAAAAATAAATCTGTGTATTAAGGTTATAATAAAAACAAAAGCTTTTAAATGGGAGGAGAAAAGAAAAAGGTGAAAATACAGGTGATAAAGAGAGTGTTTATAGGAAAGGACAGATAGAACAAACAAGCTGGGTCTGGAGGTCTGGATGTCAGTATGATTTAATTTATGTTCTCAAACATTCCAGTTCCTGAAGATAGATCAAACCGCCCAATCACAGTAGGGACATTTCCAGTATCCAAGCAGGTTTGGGATGTACAAAGGCCAGCTAAGTAGAGTTTCTCTATTATGTGAAATAGTATAAGCCATCATCTAGTCTAATAACGTCTGGTATATAATTGTCAGTAATAGGTAATTCCCTCCGCCTACTGTTGACCCACCTCTACAAAATATCTTAGAATAAAATTTGAGAATAAAAGAAATTAAGAGAATATCCTTTAAAAAATTAAGAGAAAAAAAGAGGTTATATATAAAGTATCAGAAATGTAATGTACTTCTAAATATCACTGTTAGAATGAAGAAAATGGTATAAAGACACGTTTAGAGGAGAGTTTCCCAGCCTTAGCAATGTTGACATTTGGGGGTGAATAATTCTTTGTCATGGGGGGTGCTGTCAAGTGCACTGTTTGTTGGATGTTTAGCAACAATTCTGACCTCCACTAGATGCTGGTAGCACTCTCCTCCCAACTTTGACAACCAAAAGTATCTGTAGATGTTGCCAAATATCCCTGGAGGGGTGAGGGTAGGAGCAAAATTGTTCCTGGTTGAGAACCAGTTTAGAGTCCAGACAAGCAAAGGTTCAAAAGATTCCCCTCCTGCTTCTATGCATCTTTGCTTGGAAGTAACTGATTGTGCTCCATAAAATCTATAGAATAAACCATCAAGAGGTATATTAGGCATGATGGGAAATAAGAGTCACAGGAGAAAGAGAACAAAAGAGTCAGTGTTACTGTGAAAGAAAAGTCCCAGGATGACAGCTGTGTAGCAAGTCTGCAGCATAACCAATGGAGACAGGAGCAGTAACACAAAGGAAACCAGAAGAAAGTACTGAAGAACTAAATGACTGATGATTGTGACAGCATGGAAAATATTATTGATAGTCATGTGACAGTGATGTTTACACATTTTGATGGGTTAGCAACACAAATGTGGAAAACTGAGCAAATAACTTTAAAAGATAACTAGCTCCAGGGGCGCCTGGGTGGCTCAGTCATTAAGTGTCTGCCTTCGGCTCAGGTCATGATCCCAGGGTCCTGGGATCGAGCCCCGCATCGGGCTCCCTGCTCTGCGGGAAGCCTGCTTCTCCCTCTCCCACTCCCCCTGCTTGTGTTCCCTCTCTCGTTGTGTCTCTCTCTGTCAGATAAATAAATAAAATCTTAAAAAAACAAAAAGATAACTAGCTCCAGGTCTAGAAATAATATGTCTGCTTAGTATACTACTTGGCTCAGCTCTAATACTTACATAGTAATAACTACATATATATACTATAGAGTTAAGTAAAAATCATGTTATAATCCTGGTGGGGAAAAGCTAATTTACCACTCCAACACACACGCAAGCCAAGGAATAATGACTACACTTGATTCCTCCACAAATAGTAAAATGAGAATAATTGGAAATACCAGTATAAATATTGAAGGCAGTTAGTTGACTTAATCTTTCTTCTCATTTTGGTATTTGGCACTAATAAGACCTTTAAGGTCTGGCGGTCTGGGCTCTAACAATAAGGTTCTCAAACTACTTAGGCTCTGGTAGAATTCAACCTGTAACCAGGCATCACTAAACTGTAATAAATGTTCCTGGTTCCTGAGTTGCCAAAAATCTGATGAAAATTGATGAAGATTCACAAAGCGGCTGAGGTCAAATGAAGACTGAACAACACCAACTCTCATTTTGTCTTACAGTCTGTGATGATCATGATTTTCCAGATATGAGCTCCCACTCAAGTGCTCAACTTGACCTCAACACATCATAGTCCAGGTAAAACAGATTCATTTAGCAAATAATATCCTCATTTTCCTCCCTGTGCACTTCTGCTCAATCAACATTCCTGACCCCACGTGGAAAAAGATAACGATTTATAGAAAAAAAGTCGTGAACACTTGTTGCCATTCGGAAGGGGCCCCTAGGCAACACAGCTGAGTAGACGGGATGGAAGGAAATGGTCAGGAAGTCCTGAAAGAGATGTTCCTACCCAATAAAGGGCAGGATAAGGAAGGCAAATGCTCATTGTGTTTCAGGAAGCATCACCTCGGGTCATGGCTTTCAGTCTTGCCCGAAGCGCAGTCGTCCTCAGGGCTCCCCTTCTGGAAAAGGGCAGAGTCCTGACGCTGCAGAGCTAGCAGACCAACGCTGGCCGCGGTTCCCAGAACAACCCGGTTCAAAGGGCAGTCCTTTACCCTGCTTCCCCATTGTCAACTCTCTCCACTTCACACAGATACACTGACAGGGATGGGAGAGAGAATGGACTAATTCCGCCCGAGACCAAGGCTCCGGCTGCAGCAGAATGGCCTCTGGGAAGCTGGCAGTGTCTGGAGAAGCGGGCGCGAATGCCCCCTACCCCGCACCACCTTGCTCTGAGCATTCCTCTGTCCCTCCAGGAGCAGGACTCCGGAGACTAGACTTCCAGCAGAAAAGCCCGCCTCAGACAAGACCCTGAGCCAGAGACGTGCCCCAATTCAGGTCCCATATCAAAGACCCGAGGGCGCCTCTGTCCTCAAGAAGGCGGTGGCTCCCGGAAGCACAGCTGGTCAATCCCGGTCGCCCCCACACGTCAATCAACCTCCAGATGTTAAAGGTGCAGCTCGCTGATAACTGAGCCCAACTTGCTAACTCCGCGGCGAAAAATGCACAAGCTTACCGGATATAAGGCCCTCAATCGCAAGGTTATGCTTATGCCCATTCGGACCAGTGAGCCTTTCAGCCCCAAGAAGTCCGGCGCCCCGGTGCGAAGAAGGGATTGGAGCTCAGCAGACCCCACAAGCAATGGTATCAACAAGGCCAAAGACAAAACTGATTCCACTTCACCAAATTGCATCTGCGCCTGCGCGACTTGGAGGCGTTCGCGAGGCCTGAACTACAATCTCCAGAATCCTTTGAGCGCGCTCTACCCGTGACAGCACCACGGCGGCTCTTGCTGCCTGTGCCTAGGGCCAACTGCCCTCCGTGGTGAACCAGCGCTGTGGGATGGGTCGGCGTTCTCCAGAGTACTGTTGCTAATCAGAAGTTAATGTTATTTAGTGACCACTGCCTGAGTGGCAGAAGGCTGCCAATGCCCTTGGCTCACTCGATCCCATCTGGGGAATCATTACTCTGTTCTATAGACTTTGAAAACCAGAGTCAAAAAAGTTGAGTGACAACCAGAGACTAGAAACGGATTACGACCCAAGACTGATTTTTTTAATGATTTAAAATTTTTGTCCATGGTTGATTAATTTTTGCATAGGCTAAATAAAAGATAAATTATATAAGTCTTGTTGAACTTCAGGCTAAATATTTTTAAAAATTTATTTTTATTTATTTGACACAGAGACAGAGATGGTGAGAGAGAGCATAAGCAGGGGGAGCGGCAGGCAGGCGGAGGGAGAGGGAGAAGCAGGCTCTCTGCTGAGCAAGGAGCCCGACGCGGGGCTCGATCCCAGGACCCTGGGATCATGGCCTGAGCCGAAGGCAGCCGCTTAACCGACTGAGCCACCCAGGGGCCCCTAGCCTAATATTTTGACAAGAATACTCCATGGGTGATATTGTGTCCTTCTTAATGTATCATATCAGAGGCCACTTGATGTCACTTTTTCCCATTCCTGATGTTAATTTATTTCCTTAAGGCTGTAGTCAACAGTCCTATTTAAAGCTGTATCTTCTCTTTTTGTTTTTGAGTAAACTATGGAGTGGCGCTTTCAGACTGTTTGAATAAATATGGATACAAATTTGTCCTATCTTTGCCATGTGGCTACTAAAAACATTTGTTGAAAAACCTATATGTAACATATACATATAATACATCCAACTCCTCAAGATTCAAAGGGTATTAAATGATCCAAAATGCCTTCATTATCATATACTATCTTTCCTATGTGTTTGGATCTATAGCTGGACTTTTAAGTAGTTCTAGTGTTCTATTATATTTTTGCTAGAGCTATACTCCTAATTATTATAGAGTTATAGTATGTCTTAATATCTGATGGTTCCAATTATCCAATTCTTCTCCTCTTGCAGAATTGTACTGGTTATTCTGATTTCTTTATTTTTCCATATAGACTTTAGAATTAGCTCATATGTCTAAAAAAATTCCTGGGTATTTTTAATTGAGATTGCATCACATTTATAACCTAAGGAATTATGATTTTTTAACGATGTCAGTACTGCAATCCCAAATGTTATATCCTTTTATTTTTTCATTTCCTGATTGCTTTGGAAAATTTTTATTTATTTTTCCATAATGATTATGGACATTTCTATTTAATTTTATTTCTTGATAGCTCTTTTTTTTCTTTGTGACTACCATAAAAGCAGTTTTTTTTTTTTCTATTGGATCTTCTATTTTTTAAGAATATTTGTACGTGAGGGCACCTAGGTGGCTCAGTCGGTTAAGCGTCTGCCTTCCGCTCAGGTCATGATCCCAGAGTTCACATCCACTCGGTGGGGAGTCTGATTCTTCCTCTGCCCTCCAACCCCTCCCTCATGCTCTCTCTCTCGCAAAAATAAAATATTTTTAAAAATTAAAAAAAAGAATATTTGTACATGGGTTTATTGACTTCTCTATGTTAATTTTCTACCAAGGCAACTTCAGATTGGTCTCTCATCATAGTTTAATGTGCAAAAGGGTGATAAAATACAACTTTTTTTCTCCTGGATCTAGATGAAGCCACAAAATAACTGGTGCCAACTCTGTCTGTGGATATCACTGCAGGGTATGCAACAGAGCCACTGAACACCAAGTTTTCTCCTATAATTCAATAACTGAAAGGTCATTTATGTCATAGGACTGTGCGGTATAATTTCTTGCAACGACAGAAATGTTCTATAATATGCTGCCCAATACAATGGCCCCTGGCTGCATGCAGCTGTTGAGCACTTGAAATGTGCCTATGAGACAGAGAAAATGAATTTTAAATTTTATTACTTTAAATCTAAATTTAAATAACTACATGTGTCTACTGGTTAATGTATTGGACACTGAAGAGTAAAGATGTCAAAGATGATGAAAAGTGGGACTGTCTTTGAGATAAGAATTACTTAAAAGTGTTAGGCAGTTGGTTAGGCATGAGCAAGGAGGGATAAAGCAGATGCTGGGCACACCCTCGGAGCCACCCCCAAGAGTTAACAGCCACACCTTCAGAGCCACCACCAAGGGCTAACAAAACAGGAAAGGCCTAGCCACAGAGCTGGCTCAAAAGCCACAAGGGGACGTCCAAGAACTGAGCATGAGCACAAAAGGTGCAACTTTCCGTTAAGTAACTTTAAGTTCACAGCAAAAGCTCACTAGAAACTCATACATTTGTAAATAAATACAATTATAAATAAATACAATTATGACAGACTGCATCATGGGTAGGCACATGCACAGAAGCCAAAAGGTTCTATAACCACCAGCTGTCAATCAAAGCCAAATTTACCTATGCAGAAAACAGGCTTAAAAGGATGCAGCTAGAGCTTCTCGGGGCCATTGCCACTCTTGCTCCGGCACTAGCCCGCTTTCTCTCTTGAGTGTACTACACTTATCTACTCAATAAACTCTATCTCCCCATTCTGGTCTCAGGTTTCCCAATTCTTTGGTGCATCTGGGACAAGAACCAAGGGACCCAGTAACAAAAATTGTTGTTTTGTGTGGTGTATTCCCACTTTCACGAAGGGAAAGATGGTTGCTTTCCCCTTGCCTCAAAAACAAGCAATGAGGCCACTGAAGTAGTATCTTATCTCCGTACTTCAACCCTAACACCTCCATACGCTGCTTCTAATGAATAAAATGTTGCAAAAATGATGGTATGATGGTATATCATTTCCATAATTATGTTAAGTTATATGGCAAAGGTGAAGGATTTTGGCAGATATAATCAAGGTCCCTAAACAGTTTAAGTGGGTCAAAAGGGAGATTATCCTGAATGGGCAGATTCTGAGAGATGTGCCTTTTAAAAGATCTATAGGTCAGAGAGAAGTAAAAATATCTTCTGCCGCCCTTGAAGAAACAAGCCAACATTACTACCGCTTCAAGGAAATTAATTTTGCCAACAAACATGTAAATTTGGAGGATGACCCTGGGCCTTCGGTGAGACACCATCCCCAACAGACACCTCAATTGCCACCTTGTAAGACCCTGAGCAAAGGACCCAGCTAAGCCAGGCCCTCACATGTACCCATGAAAACTTTGAGATAATAATTGTGTATTGCTTTAAGCTGCCAAAATTGTGGCAATTTGTTATGCAGCAATAGAAAAGTGATAAGCCCTATTAGTGGCCATAGTTCCCAGTAGAAGCTGTTGATTCTAGTTCGCAGTTGTTCCAAACTTCTCAGATCCACCTGTATCATACCTCCACAGAGACACCAGCACCAGCCAAGTTAAACCCCGCTCTAGAGGCCGTCTGAGTCCCAGATACATGGAAGCTTCCTCTACATCCCCGTAGCACCAGTGCCAGATTTCAAGTATTAATTATTGTAATACATGTCTGGATTTATTTTTTTATTTTTATTTTTTTACATGTCTGGATTTAGAGTTATAAGTTCTGTGAGTAATTCTGCCCACCTCCCACAGGTTTTGCTGTGTAGGATACTCAGCAACTTTTATGTTCAAAAAAATTGCAGTTTGTTCATATTTCATCCTTAGCCAAATGTTGGCTTAAACATGCATTGGATCAAGAGTCAGATGTTCCTACAATCCAATATTATTTTTTAATCAGTCAGATAATGTGGGCAATAATATTCTCAATAATGTTGCATGCTGACATAAATTTTAGGATTCAACATATAAGGTTAGATATGAATAAAGGCCTTATTCATTATATTCTTATGTTTTTTTTCTTCAGGATGGATCATCTCATGACCAAGAAGGAATGAATGATGATGACTTCGCTATATTCACTAGAGGCTTAACATTCTTCTCCAATATTAAATTTCTGATATTAAATAAAATATACACCATAGTTAAGAGCCGTTCCATAAATAATAAAATAGCCAAAGGAAAAAAATAATTTTGATAATGGATTATATTTACTGAGCATGTTAAAGTCTTAATTATAAGCATTTGTGTAAATTAACTCATTTGATCCTTACCAAACCCACATATACTAGTGAATATAGCCATGCCCATTTCACATAAACTATAGTAACATATAGGAATGTGTTTTTAATATAAATATGTTGAAATGGAAATGAATTATTTTTAAAAAAATTAAATGTCCCTACATTATATTTGGGCAAAATCATTAGGAAAAACTCCACAAGGATAAGTAACATGGAGGGAAGGAGAGAAAAATGGCATAGTACAGTATGGTCAAAAAGGAAGCCAGTTTAATCTGTCATGTTTAAAATATGTACATATCAAAAGGTATGCAGAGATTTCAAAAACAATGAAGAGAAGACAACCAAGTACAGTGTGCCAAGTAGGATGCTACTAAACATGGCATTCCTTATAAACAAAAAAAGTGGAGTCAGTCACATTATTTGACCATAGATGTTTGGTAAAAATAATGGTACAGTCATATATATTAACATTATTAGTGCACTTAATCACATGGAATGTCCTATATGACATATCTTGTCATTAAGAAGACAATTTAGGAGACAATTTGAATAATATGATTACATTTGCTTTAAAAAATTATAAAAGGATTTGTTCCAACAATTTGACCATAGTTATAGCCCCTTTGGGGGATAAAAGCTAACTTTATTGGCTTCTTTGTAGAATTTAAAAATTTAGAGAAAATTATTACAATAAAATATCACATTTATGAAATAAAAATATTAATTTATATATACAAATAATCACTTTATCAATATTAAAATATATATCTTAAAGTAATGATATTTTATTTTTAAAAGATTTTATTTTTAAGTTATATCTTCACCCAACATGGGGCCTCAAACTCACAACCCCGAGATCAAGAGTTGCATGCTCCTCTGACTGAGCCAGTCAGGCACCCCTTAAAGTAATGATATTTTATTTTATTTTATTTTTTATTTTTTATTTTTTTTTAAAGATTTTATTTATTTATTTGACAGAGAGAGACACAGCGAGAGAAGGAACACAAGCAAGGGGAGTGGGAGAGGGAGAAGCAGGCTTCCCGCGGAGCAGGGAGCCCGATGCGGGGCTCGATCCCAGGACGCTGGGATCACGACCTGAGCCAAAGGCAGACGCTTAACGACTGAGCCACCCAGGCGCCCCTAAAGTAATGATATTTTAAATAAAATAGTACAGGGGCGCCTGGGTGGCTCAGTCATTAAGCGTCTGCCTTTGGCTCAGGTCGTGATCTCAGGGTCCTGGGATCGAGCCCCGCCATCGGGCTCCCCGCTCCGCGGGAAGCCTGCTTCTCCCTCTCACGCTCCCCCTGCTTGTGTTCCCTCTCTCACTGTCTCTCTCTCTGTCAAATAAATAAATAAAATCTTTAAAAATAAATAAATAAATAAATAAAATGGTACAGATGCAAAGATATGCAGGTATAAATTTATTATAAAAAGATCAAGTAAAGAGTTTCCAAATTGGATGTTGGGGTATAAAAAGACTCATTATATCCAAGCTTATAACATTAAAAATATAAAATGTCACAAAACTGTGCATAAATAGCTTCAGAAAATAGTTACTGAATAAGTTGTGCTGTAATAAGAGTTTTGGTGAGAACAAAATAAATTCAAAAATTTAATGTACAACATAATAATATAGTATTTTAGCTATGCATAAACCAAACTACTTACAGCTATATAAAAAATAAAGTGGATTTAAAGTATTTTAAAATATGAAAAATGCAACAAAAAAGATTTTTCACTTTTCTCCACTCATGATTAGAAAGTTTTTAAAATTTAGAAAGGAATGAGCTATTGATAGAGGCCTTCCAATATTCATTTTATTCTTATGGTAGTTAAACTGTGAAACACATAAGGCATTCTCATATTAATTATATTTCTATATTTTCTTACCAATAAATTTTAGGATTTCTCCTATTACATTTCTAAGATTTCTCTTTCATGTCATGTTACCTGAAAGACATGCTTAAAGGTCTTACAAAGCTTCCTTTCATACTATTTCTTACCATTATGAACTTTTTGATGGCGATTAAGATTTGAGCCTCTTGCAAAAGCCTTCCCACATTCCTTACACTCATAGGGTTTCTCACCAGTATGAATTCTTTGATGCAGAATAAGGTCTGAAGAACGAAGAAAGGCTTTTCCACATTTGTTACAAGTATATGGTTTATTACCAGTATGAATTCGCTGATGCCGGGTCAGGTATGTTGCACAAGTAAAAACTCTTCCACATTCATTACATTCCCAGGCTTTCTCACCAGTGTGAATTTTCTGATGTTGTATAAGTATTGAATCTCTACTCAATATCTTTCCACATTCCTTACATTCATACAATTTCTCATCAGCATGAATTAACTTGTGTCGAGAAAGTTCTGATGAACGACGAAAGGCCCTTCCACATTCCTTACACTCATAGGGTTTCTCACCAGTATGAATTCTGTGATGTTGAGTAAGGTCTGAAGACTGACGAAAGGCCTTCCCACATTCCTTACATAAATAGGGTTTCTCACCTGAGTGAATTCTCTGATGTGCTGTAAGTATTGAGCCAGTACTAAAGGCTCTTCCACATTCCTTACATTTGTAGGGTTTCTCACCAGTATGAATCCTCTGATGCCGAATAAAGGCCGAAACATTACTAAATGCTCTAACACAATACTTACATTTATAAGGTTTCTCACCAGTATGAATTCTTTGGTGTTGAATAAGGTATGAGGAATGACGAAAGGCTTTTCCACATTCTTTACATTCATTGGGTTTCTCACCTGTGTGAATCCTCTGATGTACTCTAAATATTGAACTAGTACTAAAAGCTTTTCCACACTCATTACACTCATAAGGTTTTTCACCAGTATGAATCCTCTGATGACGAATAAGGGCTGTACCATTACTAAATTCTCTAACACACTCCTTACATTTAAAGTGTTTCTCACTTGTATGAATGCTATGATGTAGAAAAAACTGTGAGGCATTAGTAAAGGCCTTCCCACTTTTCCTAAATTCATTAGATTTCTCCCTAGTAAAAATGATCTGATGTTGCATAAAGTCCGAGTCACTATTCAAAGACCTCCTACATTCCTCACATTCGTAGGGTCTCATACCAGTATGCACTGAATGATATGAACTAAGTTTTGAAGTTCTACTAAGGGCGTTCCCATATTCCTTATAGTCATAGAATTTCTTGCCATTATGACCTTCTTGACGTGTAGTAAGTTTTGAGTCCTGTCCATAGGCATTTTTATGTTTTTGGCA
The DNA here is from genome assembly GCF_004348235.1 of Phoca vitulina. Taxonomy (NCBI): domain Eukaryota; kingdom Metazoa; phylum Chordata; class Mammalia; order Carnivora; family Phocidae; genus Phoca; species Phoca vitulina. The sequence continues at coordinate 7,302,135 of NW_022589761.1, read as the reverse complement.
TTCATAAGATTTCTCTTTGGTATTAAATGTTTGATGTAGAGGGAGAGATGTTTGCTGAATGAAAGGGGACATGTCTTCAGAGGTACATGAGATTTGGCTAAAATGTCTTTCCTGAGATCCCTGTTTAAGTCCATGCTTTGTAAATCCTTCCATTATAACCCACTGGGATGAATCTATTTTATAGTTACCCTTTTTCAGAGATAATTTCTTGTTCTCACACCTAGATTTATATTCTGAAAGAAAACACAAATAAAAACATTCACTTTTTTGGGAGGGAGAAGACACAAAACTTAGAAAAGGCAGAATTACATTGACATCAATGTTTATAATGTAAATAGGATTTACAGTTCTTATATGGTGGTGCAATTTAAGAGATAAAGTATAGAAATTGAAAAGAGACATAGAAAGACATGGGGGAAGGGGATCAGAAAAAGATGAAGTCAATGATTCTTAAATTTTGGAATAAATTCAAAGTATACTTTGGCAAAAACCCAAAAATCTGGTAACCTAATCTGTTAGAAGGCTATAGGCAAGTAACCTCTTTCACACATTCAGTGTAGCAAATAAAAATGGTACAACTACCATATGGGGCTATTTGCCAGTTTCTAGCAAAATTATATAAGTATTTATCCCTTGAGCAAGCAATCCCAATTCTAGGAACCCAAACTATACTTTCTGGAAAGAATCTGAAGAGATTTATGCAGAAGGTTATCCACTACAGAACTATTTGTGTAAGAGCAAATGACTAAAACAAACCCAAATAGCCACCAACTTACTACTACTTGAACTCAGTATCGTAAATGCACACAATAGAGTTCTAAGTAACTGTATAAAGAAATGAGAAGTATCTATATATTTCTATTGAATGATCTTCATGACTTTTTTTTTTTTTTAAATAATTTTCTCCTGCAGGTTTTTTTTTTTTTAAAGATTTTATTTATTTATTTGAGAGAGAGAGAGAGCATGAGAGGGGGAGGGTCAGAGGGAGAAGCAGACTCCCGCTGAGGAGGGAGCCCGATGTGGGACTCGAACCGGGGACTCCAGGATCACGACCTGAGCCGAAGGCAGTCGCTTAACCAACTGAGCCACCCAGGTGCCCCCTTCATGACTTTTTAAAGTAGAAGAACAAGGTAGGAGTAAACTGTATGTATATGCTGCCACCATTTATAAAAGAAAGGGGATATATGAAGATATATACATAAGGGCTCACATTAAACAAAACAAAGAAAGGATAAATCATGAAGTTTATGAAAGATATACTATGTTGGAGGGAATTAAAACAATGGGGATGAGGTAAATTCAAATATGCCACAAAAATGTAGGGGAAATTGATATTAGGTGAGGAATATAGGAACTCTCTATACTATTTTTGCAACTTTTTTGGTAAATATAAAATTATTCCAAAACTAAAAAAATTTTTTAAAAAGAAGAAAAAGTCATGCCCATAAAAATCATGAAAAAAGATGAAAACACATAGTAGTGCTATTTCTATTGAACACTTCCTGAACAGTGCAGCCACAGCGATAAGACTAAAAGGAGTATCAAAATTGCAAGCATAGAAAAGCAAGAAACAAAACTGAAAATATTTACAAATTTTGTGACTGTCTGCTTGGAAACTTTACTATTAACAATTCCAATAATTAATGAGTTATGGCAAAAATCAACATATAACACCAAGAAAGATAAGTCAATTTTATGCATCTTTTTTATTTTTGCCAACATATCTATATGGAATGATTTCCACAACAACTTGTTAATAATTATTAAAAGAAAACCAGAACGGGGTGCCTGGGTGGCTCAGTTGAGCATCCGACTCGATTTCGGCTTAGGTCACAATCTCAGGGTCATGAAAGGGAGCCCAGTGCCAGGCTCCACATTGAGTGGAGCCTGCTTAAGATTTTCTCTCTCCCTCTGCCCCTCCCCCCACTTGCATGTGTACGCGCGCATGCGCTCTCTCTCTCTCAGAAAAAAAAGAAAAAAAAACAAAAAAAAAAAAAAAAAAAAAAAAGAGTGCAGAGAGAATACTATCCCACGTACAAGAGGGAAGGAGAATTGGGAATATAAATGTGAACATGCTCTATTTCTGAAAAAATAAAGGCAGAAAGGATTAATCAGACTACCTCAACCAACCCCCCCCCACCACCAAATACCTAGAGTGAGGATGGCAATGAATGAAGCAGATAGAGTTGCAAACATAACTTCTCTAAGTATATTTTTATATTGACTTTTAAAGCATATAAGTGTTTTATATATTCCAATTCTAAACTAAAAATAATCTAAACTTAACAGTTAAGATAAATGGTGTATTAAGGGCACCTGGGTGGCTCAGTTGGTTAAGCAGCTAGCTTCGGCTCAGGTCATGATCCCAGGGTCCTGGGATCTAACCCCACATTGGGCTCCCTGCTCAGCAGAGAGCCTGCTTCCCCTTCTCCCTCTGCCTGCCACTTTGCCTACTTGTGCTCTCTCTCTATCTCTCTGTCAAATAAATAAAATAAAATCTTTAAAAAAATAGGTCATAAAACTTAATATGACTTTAAAAAAAGATAGGTATATTAAGTTGAAAATGCACAAAAAAGAATTAATCTAGCAACTTTACGAACTGTACTCTGGAAATCCTTGGTGTAACCTATTCTAAGGGAAAAAGGAAAAGGAAACTGTAATAAATCTTGAACATGACTTCAGGTAGGTTTTTCAGTCAGTAGTTGTGCTGGTATTCTAATTTTTTTTTTTTTTTTAAATGTGTTTTTTTTTTTTTTAAAGATTTTATTTATTTATTTGACAGAGAGAGACACGGCGAGAGAGGGAACACAAGCAGGGGGAGTGGGAGAGGGAGAAGCAGGCTTCCCGCGGAGCAGGGAGCCCGATGCGGGGCTCGATCCCAGGACCCTGGGATCATGACCTGAGCCGAAGGCAGACGCTTAACGACTGAGCCACCCAGGTGCCCCGCTGGTATTCTAATTTTGAAAGTATTCTGTGGCATTTGGAACAGAAGGCTTGAACAAATATACTCGTGTTGTGGGAAATAGGGTTTTCCACTGTTCAAAAAAAAGTTACAAAACTGAGATGTAGAAAAGTGAGACAGAATCTTGTCTTTTGGACTTCAATTACAGTTATTAGTATGATTCACTTATAAAATATATGTTCCCTGTCTCTTTGTACTTAATAAATATAAAAGCAATGAAAATCCAGTAGCAATGAGTGCACTGAACACTGATATTGGTCAATGAACACCATTCCCTATTAAGAGAAAATAAGGCTTCTTAATGAGCTGGCTAATTCCAAGTTGGGGAAAGAAAAATACAAGATGAGACTGAAACATATTTTTGTGCCAGAAAACAAGAAGGTCATTAAAGACTCATGCATACATGAAAAAGGTTGAAGGTGAAGGTGTGGGCATTTGGAAGTTCATGATGAGTTTACTTTTCTTAATAGTTGTAGGCCTTTGAGGGGAGATTCCTCCAAACATCTCAAAGATGTGATCTCCTTACTGAGCAGCTGGTTTATATCCTACATTCCTCTTCCTTTGTATAATCATCAATCACTTACCTAGGTACAGGCCTCTTGTCAGCTCACTGTCAAAAACACTCCAAGGCTCCTTCCCTTGCTCCAATAAAGAGATCACATCTGGCTTGGGAATGCAAAGACCTACTCATAAGAGAAGAAAGGAGACTTTTTATGTTGTAGGTGTCCCAGGACACAAATCCTATCCTATGATCAGCAAATAAATTGGCAGGGCCACAAAAAAGGAGAGAAGGTGGAGTTTTGGCCTTAGGCCCAATGAAGCTACACAGTCCCAACTCTACAAAGCTCAAGCCATGTCTTTAGGAATAGGGAGAAGAAACGCATAGGATGTATGAAAGGAGTTGAGAAAATCTTCTCAGGGGAAGCAAATATTCCAAAGGGCTCTAGAGTTTTTGGAGAAAGGTATACTTACCAACTGAGACCAGGTTGCTATAATTCTCCAACATTACATATTTGTACAAATTCCTTTGAGTTGAGTCCAGGCATTCCCACTGTTCCTGAGAAAAGTCTATAGACACATCCCTGAATAGCACAAATCCCTGAAACAAAAATCCTGAGTTATACTCGTGTAATGAAAATAAATGACTTCAAGGTAGAAGGAGAGATGAGAAACATAAAAGAAGAAGTAAAGGAGAGTTTTACAGGAAAGGAGAGAAATGGATCACAAACAGGTTGGGCTCAATACCGGTGATGTGGGTGAAAACTAGAGTTAGTGTTAATCAATGAGCAGGCCTCACACAACCCAACTCCTGCAGATAAAAACTCCTGTGCACAATGAGGGAATTCCAAGATCCATTCTCGTTTAAAAACATACTAAATCTAATTAAGAGGAATATCCAATTAAACAGCTAACTGGTATATAGTATATTCTCAGTAAAGAGAAGTACACTTATGCTTCCCTTTCCCCCCTGAAAAATCAAGTTATAAATAATTGGTAAACTCTTGGAAGTGTATCAGAGGATAAAATTTTAGAATAATAAGAATATAAAGAAGATCTTGACATTTTCAACAATCAGAAAGCAGGTCATGTGAAAGGTACCAGAAAATAGAAACACATTGCCCTGCTCAACAGTGCCCTGAAATGAAGAAACAAAACAAAATTAAAAATGTAAGAAATTTTGCAATACTGAGAATGAACCCTTGACTAGAGTCATTTATCCAGCCAAAATTCACACAAATGTACGGCTGTGTAATACATTTCTAGAGAAGCAAAGAATCAAATATGTATCTCCTATGTACCTTTTCTCTTTTGTTGTTTTTTATTCTTTTATTCTTTATTTATTTATTTATTTTATTTAAATTCAATTAGCCAACATGTAGTACATTATTCTTTTATTTAAAACAGATTTTTCAGCTTATTGAGGTATAATTGACAAATGGATCCTATATGTTTAAGGTATACAACGTGATGATTTGACATATGTATACTTTGTGAAATGATTACCACAATTGGGTTAATTAACACATCCATCACCTCACATGGTTACCTTGTGTGTGTGTGTGTGTGTGTGTGTGTGTGTGTGTGTGTGGTGAGAACACTTAAGGTCTACTTTTTTTTTAAGATTTTATTTATTTACTTGAGAGAAAGAGAGAGAGAGAGAGAAAGCACAAGCAGAAGGGAGGGGCAGAGGGAGAGGGAGAAGCACACTCCCTGCTGAGCAGGGAGCCCAAGGCAAGGCTTGATCCCAGGACACTGGGATCATGACCTGAGCCAAAGGCAGATGCTTAACCAACTGAGCCACCCAGACACCCCTAGGTCTACTCTTTCAGCAAATTTCAAGTACATAACACAGCCTGTACTCTTTGACCAGCATATCCCTATCTCCTCCAACCCAGTCCTTAGTAACCTCCACTTTATTCTGTTTTGGTGAATTGGACTTTTTTTTTTTAATCTCACATATAAGTGAGATCATTACAGTATTTGCTTTCCTCTGGCTAATTTCACTTAGCATAATGTCTTCTAGATACCATCCATGTGTTTGCAAATGGCAGGATTTCCTTCCTTCTCATGGCTGAATAATATTTCACTGTCTGCCTATCTATCTATCTATCTATCTATCTATCTATCTATCTATTTAGATGTCTATAAAGATATCTCACATCTATTTTATCCATTCATCACTCATCACTGGTGAGTGGACACTTAGGTTGTTTCCATAACTTGGCTATTGTAAATGATGTTGCAGTGAAAATGAACATGGTAGTGCAGATATCTCTTCAGTATACTGATTTTGATTTCTTAGGATATATACCCAGAGGTAGGACTGCTGAATCATATAGTAGTTCAATTTTTAATTTCTTGAGAAATCTCCACACTGTATTCCATAGTGGCTGTACCACTTTATATTTCAACCAACAGTGTACAAATGTTCCTTTTTCTCCACTTCCTCACCAACACTTATCTGTTATCTTTTCGGTAAAAGCCATCTTAACAGGTATGAGATGATATCTCATTGCAATCTTCAACTTCCCCTAGTGATTAGTGAGGTTAAGCACCTTTTATATGCCAGCTGGCCATTAGTATATCTTTCCTGGAAAAATGTCTACTCAGGTCCTTTTCCCATTTATAAATCAGCGTATTTGGGGTTTTTTTGCTATTGAGTTATAGAAATCCTTATATATTTTGGATATTAATGGCTTATCAGATATATGGTTTGCAAATATTTTTTCTCATTCCATACATTGCCCTTTCATTTTATCAACTGTTTCCATTACTATGCAGAAGCTTTTTAGTTTGATGTAGTCCTACCTGAATTTTAAAGTTGGAAAGAAATTTCAAATTGACCCCTATTGAGGCAGTACCTACCAATTCACCCTGCCCACCAGGAGGGTGTGAGAATATTCTTCCCCACACTATGGCTGGTATAGTTAATACCTAATTTCTATATCTTTGCCAATATGAGTAGTAAAAATGGAAGTTCTCATTTATATTTCAAATTATACTGATAATTATTTTTATATTATAAGGTTGATTACTTCTGCCTAGTTCTTACTGCAGTTCTTATAGTATGAATTATTTTTTTACTATTCTGGCCAATTCTTAATGAGGTTAATGTTTTTCTCTTATTGAGATTAGTAGTAAGTTATAATTTGCTACAAATGTATCATAGTTTGTCACTTGTAGGACAGGTAAAAAGTGATACTTGTCAATCTTTTCCACAAGGGACTCCTGGACTTGCATTATTAAAAAATATTACCTTCTGGGCGCCTAGGTGGCTCAGTTGGTTAAGAGACTGTCTTCGGCTCAGGTCATGATCCTGGAGTCCCAGGATCGAGTCCCACATTGGGCTCCCTGCTCAGCGGGGAGTCTGCTTCTCCCTCTGACCCTCCCCCCTCTCATGCTCTCTCTTTCTATCTCATTCTCTCTCTCAAATAAATAAATAAATAAATAAAATCTTAAAAAAATATATTACCTTCTATTCAAGCTCACATGGAACATTCACCAAGATAGACCACATTCTGGGCCATAAAATATACCCTAACACTTAAAAGAATAGAAATCATACAATGTCTACTCTCAAATAACAAAGGTGTTAAACTAGAAATTGATTAACAGAAAGGTAATTAGAAAATCCCAAAATATATGAAGATTAAACAACACACTTCTAATAGATAGGTCAAAGAAGAACTTTCAAGAGAAATTTAAAAATATTTTAACTAGATGAAAATGAAAACACAGACTATAAAAATTTATGGGATGCAGCAAAAGCAGTGCTCAGACAGAAATTTATAGCAATTAATGTATATATTAGAAAATAAGAAAGATCTGAAACCAAAAATCTAAGTTTCACCTTAAGAAACTAGAAGAACAAATTAAATCCAAAGGAAGCAGAAAAAGAAAAATAATAAGAGAGCAGAACTCAATGAAATTGAAAACAGGGAATCAATAAAGAAAATCAACAAAACCAAAAGATATTTTTTAAATATCAATAATATAAATAAGCCCTCTAGTTAGGCTAACTAAGAAAAAATACAGAAGACATAAATTACTAATATCAGAAATGAAAGAGGGGACAGCACTACATATTGCATAAATATTAAAAGATAATAAAATAATACTATGAACAACTATGCCCACAGATCTGATAACTAGATGAAATGGAATAATTCTTTGAAAGATACAATATGCCAAAACTCATACAAGATGAAGTAGACAATCTGAATAGGTATAAATGTATAAATCAAATTGAGTCAATAATTCATAACCTTCAAAAACAGAAAGCACCAGGCCCAAATGGATTCACTGGTGAATTCTATCAAACAGTTGAGGAAGAAATTGTTCCCATTCTCTATAATATCTTTCAGAAGATAAATGCAGAAGGATTACTTCCTAAATCATTCTGAGGTCAATATTACCCTAACACCAAAACCAGACAAGACATTACAAAAAAAGAAAACTGCAGACCAGTATCTCTCATGAACACAGATGTAAAAATCCTCACAAAATAATAGCAATTGAATCCAAGAATATATAAAAAGAATTATTCACCATAACAAAATGGGATTTATCCGTACAAAAGGCTGGTTCAAACTTTGAAAATAAATTAATGTGATCCATCACATGAACAGACAAAAAAAAAAAAAAAGAAAAATCACATGATCATATCAATAGATGTAGAGAAAGCTTTCAACAAAATCCAACATTTGTGATAAAACTCTCAATAGAGGGTGCCTGGGTGGCTCAGTTGGTTGAGCGACTGCCTTCGGCTCAGGTCATGATCCTGGAGTCCCGGGATCGAGTCCCACGTCGGGCTTCTTGCTCAGCAGGGAGTCTGCTTCTCCCTCTGACCCTCCCCCCTCTCATGTGCTCTCTCTCTCTCTCTCTCTCTCAAATAAATAAAATCTTTAAAAAAAAAAACTCTCAATAGAATCACAGACAGAGGAAGATGGTGGCACTGTAGGAGGATCCTAGGCTCACCTGGTCCCATGAACACAGTAGATAACTATCAAATCATCCTAAATACTCCAGAAATCAACCTGGAGACTGACAGAACAAACTCCACAACTAAAGGGAGAAACGAGGCCATATTGAACAAGGTAGAAGTGTGGAGACATGCTTCATGGGAGAAACAGATCACTGGTGCTGCAGAGGGGAGGGAGCCATGATTATAAAGAAGGGTGAGAGAGAGGAGCACACAAGGGAACACATAAGGAGAAAGTTTCCCCAAAGCCATTGGCTTGGAAAACAAGAGGGGCTGAATTTCAGGAGTTCTTGCAATCAGTGGGGCTTAAAGCCTGCAGTTTTAAAAGTCAGCAGGCTTGGTTGGGATAGAGCCTGGAGGGCACCATACTGCTCCTGGAGAGAAGGCAGGCAAACAACGCAGGGACAGACAGCATGGAAACAGTGATTTGAAGAACACCTGGGGCACAGAATGGGGAGATTATTCATTCTTCTCAGAGTGCATCAATAAGACACAGCATTCACAGAGACACCTCTCTGTAAACAAATGGCCGGTACCATTTCCCTCCCCTGCCCCTCAGCATAAACACAGAGCCAACCGTGGGAAGCACCACAGCTCTACTACTGGCTGCCTAACTTGAAAACACCAAGTCCTACCCCCTGTGCTCGGGAGAGATTGCCCTTCTCAGTCATGTCTGCCTCAGTCCTAGTGCAGCAGGTCCCTCCCCCAGAAGACCAGCACAGACCCCTGACCACACCATGTCTCCCAACCAGAGAGTTCTGTAAGACATCAGCTCTGGAAGTAGTGCCAGGTCTGATTTCACAAGCACACCAGAGGACACCTAATTAAAACTCATTACATTGAGGCCAGGGGCCAAACACTGCTCACAGCAGGCAAGGAGAGCCTCTGCAGATGACTGGCCTGAAGGATAAAGCAGCCAAAACACAACAGCAGAGCATACTCAGCACACACCAGAGACCTCCCTGAAGCACCAGGCCCTAGGCACTACATGATCTCTTTCAGAAAGTCATTACTTTCAGGAGAAGGAGATATAACTGGCTTTCTAACATGGACAAGAAGGCAGAGACCTAGACAAAGCACAAAGATAGAGGAATTTATCCCAAATGAAAGAACAAGATAAGGCCAGGGAAAGGGATGTAAATGAAACAGATATAAATAATATGCCTGATGGAGAATTTAAAGCAACAATCATAAGGATACTACTAGGCATGAGAAATGAATAGAAGACATCAATGAGACCCTTACCACAGAGATAAAGAGTTAAAAGGGAATTGATCACAGATGAAGAGTGCAATAAATGAGATTAGAAACATGCTTGATGTAATGAACAGTGGGCTGAGAGAAGCAGAGGAATGAATTAGTGATATAGAAGACAAAGTAATGGAAAGTAATGAAGCTGAACAAAAGAGAGAAGGAAGAATTATGCAACACAAGAATAGACCTGGGGAACTCAGTGAGTCCATCAAATGTAATCACATTTGTATTATAGGAGTCCCAGAAGAAGAAGAGAAAGAAAAGGGGGCAGAAAAGTTATTTGAAGAAAAAAAGCTGAAAACTTCCCTAATCTGGCGAAGGAAACAGACATCTAGATTCAAGAGGCACAGAGAACTAACATCAAAATCAACAAAAGCAAGCCAACACAAAGACATGTTATAATTAAATTTGCAAAATATAGTGATAAAGAAAAAATCCTAAAAGCTGCAAGACAAAAGAAGTCCTTAATTTATAAGGGAAGACCTATAAGGCTAGTTGAAGATCTCTCAACAGAAACTTAGCAAGCTGAAGCAAATGGCATGATATATTCAACATGCTGAATGGGAAAAATCTGCAGCCAAGAATACTGTATCCAGCAAGGCTACCACTCGGAATAGGAGGAGTTCTCCAGACAAACAAAAACTAAAAGAGTTCATGACCACTAAACCAGTCCTGCAAGAAGTGTTAACAGGGACTCTTTGAGTGGAAAGGAAAGACCAAAAGTGACAAAACCAAGAAAGGAACAGAGAAAATCTCCAGAAACAATGACAAAACCAGTAATAAAATGGCACTAAATACATATCAATAATTACTATGAATGTAAATGGACTAAAATGCTCCAATCAAAAGACATAGGGTGTCAAGATGGATAAAAAAAATAAGACCTATCTATATGCTGCCTACAAGGGACTCATTTTATTTATTTTTAAAGATTTTATTTATTTAATTGAGAGAGAAACAGAGAGAGCACAAGTAGAGGGAGGGCTGTAGGCAGAGGGAGAGAAACAAGCAGACTTCCCAATGAGCAGGGAGCCTACCACGGGGCTTGATCCCAGGACCCCAAGACCATGACCTGAGCCAAAGTCAGATACTTAACCAACTGAGCCACCCAGGTGCCCCCAAGGGGCTCACTTTAGACCTAAAGACACGTGCATATTGAAAATGAGGGATGGAGAACCATTTATCATGCAAATGGCTGTCCAAAGAAAGCCAGTATAACAATATTTATATCAGATAAACAAGACATTATTTATTTTTTTAAAGATTTTATTTATTTATTGGAGAGAAAGAGCATGAGCAGGGAGAGGGGCAGAAGGAGAGGGAGGAGCAGACTCCCCACTGAGCAGGGATCCCAATGCAGGGCTTGATCCCAGGACTCAGGGATCATGACCTGAGCCGAAGGTGGATGCTTAACTGACTGAGCCACCCAGGAGCCCCACAAAAAGACTTTAAAACAAAGACTGTGGGGCACCTGGGTGGCTCAGTTGGTTAAGTGGGGGCCTTCGGCTCAGGTCATGATCCTGGAGTCCCTGGATCAAGTCCCTCATCAGGCTCCCTGCTCAGCAGGGAGTCTGCTTCTCCCTCTGACCGCCCGCCCCATCTCATGCTCTCTCTCTCATTCTCTCTCTCTCAAATAAATAAATAAAATCTTTTTAAAAAATTAAAATAAAACAAAGACTGTAACAAGAGATGAAGAAGGGCACTATATCATAATAAAGGGGACAATTCAACAAGAAGAACTAACAATTACAAATATTTATGCACCAACATGGGAGCCCCCAAATATATAAAATAATTTATAACAAACATAAAGGAACTCATTGATAACAATACAATAATAATAGGGGACTTTAACACCACACTTACAGCAATGGACAGATCATCTAAGCAGAAAATCAACAAGGAAACAATGGCTTTGAATGACACACTGGACCAGATGGACTTAACAGATATATTCAGAACATTTCATCCTAAAGCAGCAGAATACATATTTTTTCCACCTGCACATGGGACTTCTCCAGAATAGATCACATACTAGGTCTCAAATCAGGCCTCAACAAGTACAAAAAGATTGAGATCATACCATGCATACTTTCTGACCACAATGCTATGAAGCTTGAAGTCAACCACAAGAAAAAAATTGGAAGGACCACAAATACATGGAGGTTAAACAACATGCTACTAAATAATGAATGGGTCAACCAGGAAACCAAAGAAGAAATAAAAAATACATGGAAACAAATTAAAATGAAAACCACAGCCCAAAACCTTTGGGATGCAGGAAAAAATGGTCCTAAGAGGGAAGTATATAGCAATACAGGCCTACCTTAAGAAGCAAGAAAAATATCAAATAAACAACCTAACCTTACACCTAAAGGAGGTAGAAAAACAAGACCCAAAACCAACAGAAGGAAGGAAATAATAAAGATTAGAGAAGAAATAAATGAAATAGAAACCAAAAAAACCCAGTAGAACAGATCAATAAAACCAGGAGCTGATTCTTTGAAAAGATCAACAAAATTGATAAACCTTTAGCCAGACTCATCAAAGGGAGGGAGGGAGGGCCAGGGGAAGAGAGAGAGACAGAGGGAGAGATAGAGAGAGAGAGAGAAAGAGAACTTAAACAATCAGAAATGAAAGAGGAGAAATAACAATCAATACCACAGAAATACAAAGGATTGTAAGAGAATATTATGAAAAATTACATACCAACAAATTGGGCAACCTAGTAGAAATGGATAAATTCTTAGAAACATATAACCTCCAAGAAAGAAAGAAGAAAGAAAGAAAGAAAGAAAGAAAGAAAGAAAGAAAGAAAGAAAGAAAGAAAGAAAGAAAGAAAGAAAGGAGGGAGAGAGGGAGGGAGGGAGGAAGGAAGGAAGGAAGGAAGGAAGGAGGAGAAAGGGAGGGGAACCTCTCAAAACTGAATCAGGAATAAATAGAAAATCTGAATAGACTGATTACCAGCAAAGAAATTGAATCAGTAATCAAAACTCTCCCAACAAAGAGAAGTCTAGGACCAGATGGCTTCACGGGTGAATTATACCAAACATTTAAAGAAGAGTTAAAACCTACTCTTCTCAAACTACTCCAAATAATGGAAGAGGAAGGAAAGCTTACGAATTCATTCTATGAGGCCAGCATTACCCTGATACCAAAACCAGATAAAGAAACCACTAAAAAAGAGAACTACAGGCCAATATCCCTGATGAACATAGATGCAAAAATTCTCAACCAATACTAGCAAATTTGATCCAACAATACATTAAAAAAATCATTTACTACGATCAAGAGGGATTTATTCCCAGGATGCAAGGGTGGTTCAATATTCACAAACCAATCAACATGATACATCACATCAATAAGAGAAAGGATAGATACTATATGATCATTTCATTAGATGTAGAAAAAGCATTTGACAAAGTACAATGTCCATTTATGATAAAAAAAACCCTCACAAACTAGGGTTAGAGGGAACATACCTCAACATAATAAAGGCCATATATGAAAAACTCACAGCTAACATCAATGGGGAAAAACTGAGCTTTTCCTTTAAGATCAGGATGTCCACTCTTGCTACTTTTATTCAAGATAGTACTGGAAATCCCAGCCACAGCAATCAGACAACAAAAAGAAATAAAAGCATCCAATTGTTAAGGAAGAAATAAAACTTTTATTCTTTGCAGATGACATGATACTATATATAGAAAACCCTAAAGACTCCACCATAAAACTGGTAGAACTGATAAATGAATTCGGTAAAGTCCCAGGATTGAAAATTAATATCGACAAATCTGTTGCACTTCAACGGAAGTGGAAAAAACAACAACAGTGTAGCAATACTTATATTAAACAAAATAGACTTTAAAAAAAAGACTGTAACAAGAGACAAAGGAAGGGCATTATGTGATGATAAAGGAATCAATCCAACAAGAGGATATAATATTCTAAATATGCACCCAACATTGGTGCACCTAAATATATAAAGCAAGTATTAATGGACATAAAGGGAGAAATTGATAGTAATACAGTAATAGTAAAGAACTATAACACCCCACTTACATCAATGGACAGATCATCCAGACAGAAAATCAATAAGGAAACAATGTCTTTAACAGTACATTGGAACAGATGGACATAATGGATATATATAGAACATTCCGTCCCCAAAACAACAGAATACACATTCTTTTAAAGTGCACATGGAACATTCTCCAGAACAGATCACAAGTGCTGGTGAGAATGCGCTGAAAAGTAAACCCTTATACATTGTTGGTGGAAGTGTAAATTGATCCAACTACTATGGAAAACAATAAGGAGGTTCCTCAAAAAATTAAATATAGATTTACTATATGATCCAGCAATTCCACTTCTGGGTATACAGTCAAAGGAAATGAAAACAGGATTTTGACTGTATATACACAATCCCATGATTACTGCAGCATTATTTGCAATAGCCAAGATATGGAACTAACCCAAATACCCCTCAATAAATAAACAGATAGAAAAGATGTGGTACATATACACAATGGAATATTATTCAGTCACGAGAAAGGATATCCTTCTATTTTTTTTTTAAAGATTTTATTTATTTATTTGACAGAGAGAGAGAGAGAGACAGCGACAGAGGGAACACAAGCAGGGGGAGTGGGAGAGGGAGAAGCAGGCTTCCTGCTGAGCAGGGAGCCCGATGCGGGGCTCGATCCCAGGACCCCGGGATCATGACCCAAGCTGAAGGCAGATGCTTAACCGACTGAGCCACCCAGGCGCCCCAGGATATCCTTCTATTTGCAACAACATTGATGGACCTTGGGCACATTATTCTAAGTGAGGTAAGTCAAAGACAAGTACTGTATGATATCACTTATATGTGGAATCTAAAAAAACTAAATGTGTAAAAAACAGAGTAAAATGGGTACAAGGGAATGGTGGGGGTGGATAAGAACAATGATGTTTAAGGGTACAAACTTTCAGGCAGTAGTAAATAAGCCACAGAAATCCAATGCATAGGGCGCCTGGGTGGCTCAGTTGGTTAAGCGACTGCCTTCGGCTCAGGTCATGATCCTGGAGTCCCTGGATCGAGTCCCGCATCGGGCTCCCTGCTTGGCAGGGAGTCTGCTTCTCCCTCTGACCCTTCCCCCTCTCATGTGCTCTCTCTCTCATTCTCTCTCTCTCAAATAAATAAATAAAATATTAAAAGAAAAAGAAATCCAATGCATAGAATAATGAATATAGACAATATTATACTATAATTATGTGATAGATATTGCTACATTAGCCATCATATTACAATATATAAATGTATGAAAGTAATACACTGTACACCTTAAACTTAGGCAATATTACATGTCAAATTTATTCAATAAAAAAAAATCAATGGAACAATACAGTCCAGAAACAGTTGCACATAAATATAATTGCCAATCTTTGAGAAAGGGGCAAAGGAAATATAATGGAACAAAGACAGACTTTTAAACAAATGGTGCTGGAAAAACTACACATCCACGTGCAAAAATGAATCTAGATAGAGCATCTTGCACAAAAATTAACTAAAAATGGGCAATAGATCTACATGTAAAATGTAAAACTATCAGACTCCTAGAAGTTAACATAGTAGAAAATCTAGAAGACTCTGGGTTTCGTGATTACCTTCTAGATACAACACCAAAGATGTGGCCCATGAAAGAAATAACTGATAAGCTGGACTTCATTAAAATTAAAAACTGTTCTGTTGAAAGATGATTTCAAAAGAATGAGAACACAAGCCACAGAGTGGGAGAAAATATTTGCAAAAGATACATCTGATAAAAGACTATTGTCCAAAATATTTTTTAAAACACTAAATTCAATAGGAAAATAAACAACCACATTTAAAAATGTGGGCCAAACCTTAATAGAAATCTCATCAAAAAAGATAGGCAGATAGAAAATAAGCCCATAAAATAATGCTCCACATCATAAGTCAACAGGGAAATGCAAATTAAAATAACAATCAGATACTACTACACACTTATTACAATGGACAAAATCTTGAACACTGACAACACCAAATGCTGGTGAGGATGGAAAGTGACAGGAACTTTCATTCATTACTAACGGAAATGCAAAATGGTTCACACACTTCAGTGGTTTCTTATAAAATCAAACATACTTTTAATATATGATAAAGAAATTGGGCTCTTGGGGGTGCCTGGGTGGCTCAGTCGGTTAAGTGGCTGCCTTCAGCTCAGGTCATGATCCCAGAGTCCTGGATTGAGCCCCGCATCGGGCTCGCTGCTCAGCGGAGAGCCTGCTTGTCCCTCTCCCTCTGCCTGCTGCTCTGCCTGCTTGTGCTCTCTCTCTCTGTGTCAAATAAATAAATAAAATCTTAGAAAGAAAGAAAGAAAGAAAGAAAGAAAGAAAGAAAGAAAGAAAGAGAAAGAAAGAAAGAAAGAAAAAGAAAGAAAGAAAGAAAAAGAAAGAAAGAAAGAAAAAGAAAGAAAGAAAGAAAAAGAAAGAAAGAAAGAAAGAAATTGGGCTCCTGGGTATTTACCCAAAGGAGTTGAAAATTTATGTCCACACAAAAACCTGCAAATGGATGTTTATAGCAGCTTTATTCACAACTGCCAAAACTTGGAAACAACCAAGATGTCCTTCAGTAGATGAATGGGTAAATAAATTATAGTACATTGAGACAATATAATATTATTCAGTACTAAAAAGGAATGAACTATCAAGACAGGAACACACATGTAGGAACTCTAAGTGAATATTACTAAGTGAAAGACTTAGCCAAAATGAAAAGACTTTATTCTGTATAATTCCAATTATATGACATTCTAGAAAAGGCAAAACTATAGAGACAGTAAAAATATCAGTGATTACCAGGAGTTGTGGCAATGGGAGAGAGATGAATAGGCAGAACACAGATTTTTAGGGCAGTGAAAATACTCCATAGGATGCTGTAACAATGGATATGTGTCATTATATATTTGTCTTAAACCACAGAATGTACAACACCAAGAGCTAACCCTCATATAAACTGTGGACTTTGGGTGATAGTGATATGGCAATGTAGGCTCACTAATTATAATGAATGTTCTACTCTGGTGAGGGATGTTGATAATGGGGGGCGGCTATGCATGTACGGCAGGAGAATATATGGGAAACATCTGTACTTTCTTCTCAATTTTGCTGTGAATCTAAGACTGCTCTAAAAAAATAGTCTTACACACACACACACACATACACACACACACACCAACAGCAATAGGTGGGTGTGAATCTATGAAGAAGCCATGTGCCAAGAAATAACAACTCAAATTTTGTCATCATAAGACCTGTCTTACAAGAAATGCTAAAGGAAGTTTTACAGTTTTAATGAAATGATATTAAAAAGCAACATGATATAAACATAATGACTCGAAGGGGCACAGGGACCCCAATGTTTATAGCAGCAATGTCCACAACAGCCAAACTATGGAAAGACCCCAGATGTCCATCAACAGATGAATGGATAAAGAAGATGTGGTGTGTGTGTGTGTGTGTGTGTGTGTGTGTGTGTGTGTGTATGAATATTATGCAGCCATCAAAAAATGAAATCTTGCCACTTGCAATGACATGGATGGAACTAGAGGGTATAATGCTAAGCAAAATAAGTCAGGCAGAGAAAGACAAATACCATATGATTTCACTCATATGTGGAATTTAAGAAACAAAACAGATAAACATAGAGGAAGGGAGGGAAAAATAAAATAAGATGAAAATTGAGAGGGAGGCACACCATAAGAAATACTAGACTCTAGGAAACAACCTGAGGGTTGCTGGAGGGGAGAGGATGTGTGTGGGGGGAAGGGATAATTGGGTGATGGCCATTAAGGAGGGCACTTGATGTAAGGAGCACTGGGTATTATATGCAACTGATGAATCACTAAATTCTACCTCTGAAACTAATTTTAAAAAGCATATGAAAATGTAAATCTCACTGGAAAAGACAAAGACAAAATATTGCAATACTGTAATGGTGCCATGTATATTTTAACACCAGTAAAATAGTTAAAAGATATAATAAGTATTAGAATAACCATAACCACAAAAATTTGCTAATGGAAATACAATATAAAAAAAGCAAAATCTAACATCAATTACATAAAGTGTGTATGGAGAGAAATAAAGTGTAGAGTTTATGTATGCAATTGGAGTTAAGTTGTTAGTAGCTTAAAATAACTGTTATAACTATAAATTATTTGATTTAAGCCTCATGGTAACCACAGAGAAAAAACTTATAGTAGATAAACAAAACTTAGAGAGAAAAGAATCATAGCATATCAGCACAAAAAATCATCAAACTACAATGAAGAAAACAAGAGAGGAACAAGAGAACTACAAAACAGACAAAATATTAACAAAATTAAAAGAAGTCCTTACCTATTAATAATTACTTTAAATATTATGTTCAGTTAGCCAGCATATAGTATTAGTTTTTGATGTAGTGTTCAATGATAATAATAAAATAATTTAAAAATAATAATTACTTTAAATGTAGATGGACTAAACTTCCCAACCAAAAGACATAGAGTGGCTGAAAAAACATAGACTGAAAAAAAGAAAAAGAAAAACAAGACCCAAATAAATGCTGTCTATAAAAGACTCACTTCAGAATTAAGGACACACATAGGCTGAAAGTGTGAGGTGAAGAAAGATATTTCATGCACAGGGTAACAAAAGAAAGCAGGGGAGGCTATACTTATATCAACAAAATAGACTAAGATACAAATGTTCACAGTAGATAAAAGGGACAATACACAAGAATATATAACAATTATAAATATATATGCACCTAATATCAAAGCATCTAAACATATAAAGCTAATATTGACAGATCTATAAGGAAAAATAGCAATATAATAATCATTGGAGGCTTCAACATCCCACTGTCATTAATGGATAGATCATACAGACAGAAAGCCAATAAAAAAACGCAGAACTGAACAACAAAATAGACTAAATGAATCTAACACACGTATACAGAGCATGCCACCCAACATCAGCAGATTACTCATTCTTCTTAAGCATATATGCAACATTATTCAGGATATATCACATGCAGTCATAAAACAAGTCTTAATAAATTTATGAAGGTTGGAAATTATTCCAAGCATCTTTCCCTATTACAATGGAATAAAACCATATATCAGTAATAGAAAGAAAATGGGAAAATTTATAAATACATAGAAATTACAGCCAGTACAATCTCTATCAAAATACCAATGGCATTTTTTACAAAAATAGGAAAAAAACAATTATAAAATTCATTTGGAGCCACAAAAAAACACTGAATAGTGAAAGCATTTTTGAGCAAGAACAACAAAGCAGGAGATATTAAGCTCCCTGACTTCACAACATATTACAAAGTTACAGTAATCAAAACAGTATGGTACTGGCACAAAAACATGTGCATAAACCAATGGAATAGAATAGCCCAGAAATAAACCCTCACATATATGGTCAAGTAATCTCTGACGAGGGCACCACAAATATAACATGGGGAAAGGATAGTCTCCTTCAATAAGTGGTGTTGGAAAAATTGGATATCCACATGCAAAACAATGAAACTGGACCTTTGTTTTACACCATATACAAAAAATAACTGAAAAAGGATTAAAGATTTAAACATAAACCAGATGGACTTAACAGACATACAAAACATTCCATTCAAAAGAAACAGAATGCACATTCTTCTCAAGCACACATGAAACATTCCCTAGATCATATGGTAGACCACAATACAAGTCTTAATAAATTTAAGAAGACTGAAATCATATCAAGCATCTTTTCTCACCACAATGTTACGAAACTAGAAATCAATTACAAGAAGAAAACTGGAAAATTCACAAATATTATCAAGTGGGATTTACTCCATGGATACAAGAATAGCTCAACATCCAAAAATCATGCGAAGCACGCGCTCTACCACTGAGCTACACCCCCAACCTCAACATCCAAAAACCAATGAGAAACACCATCTCAAGAAAATAAAGGATAAAAATCATATAATCATCCCAAGAGGTGCAGAAAAAGCATTTGACAGAATTCAACATCCATTTATGATAAAAATTCTTAATGAGGGGGGTATAGTGAAGAAATACCTCAACATAATAAAGGCCATACACATATACATAAAATATAATTTCTCCCTATTAATTCAAGATACGTGATTTTATTTTTGTATAGATTGTAAATTTTTAAACTTAATTCCAATTGTATTAATATAATTGACTACAATACTGTTTAAGGTGTACAACACATTGATATGATACACATATATTATGAAATGATTAGCATCAGGGTTAGCTAACACCTCCATCATGTAACATAATTACCATTTCTTTTTTGCAGTGAGAAATTTACTATCTACTCACTTAGCATCTTTCAAGTATATAATACAGTATTTAGTCGCCAAGCTGTACATTAGATCCCTAGAACTTATTCATCTTATTACAGAAAGTGTGTACCCTTTGACCAACATCTCCCCATATCCCCCACCACTCTGTGGTAACAACCACTATACTGTTTCTATGAGTTCACCTATTTCAGATTCCACATATGAGTGATATTCTATAGTAATTTTCTTTCTCTGGCTTATTTCACTTAGCATAATGCCCTCAGAGTTGATGCAGTTGTCACAAATAGCAAGATTTCCTTCTTTCTCACGGATGAATGATACTCTACTGTATATATACCACTTCTTTATCCATTCATCCATTGACTGACTCAGGTTGTTTCCATATCTTGGCTATTGTAAATAATGCTGCAAGGATATGGACGTGTACATATATGGAATTTAAGAAATCAAACAGATGAACATAGGAGAAAGAAAAAAAAGAGAGAGAGGCAAACCATAAAGTAGACTCTTTTTTTTTTAAGATTTTATTTATTTATTTGACAGAGAGAGACAAAGAGAGAGAGGGAACACAAGCAGGGGGAGCGGGGGAGGGAGAAGCAGGCTTCCCGCTGAGCAGGGAGCCCGATGAGGGACTCCATCCCAGGACCCTGGGACCATGACCTGAGCTGAAGGCAGATGCTTAACGACTGAGCCACCCAGGCACCCCCATAAAGTAGACTCTTTAAGTATAGAGAACAAACCGAGGGTTGCTAGAGGGGAGGTGGGCAGGGAAACGGGCTAAATGGGTGATGGGTATTAAGGAAGGCACTTACTGTGATGAGCACTGGGTGTTACATGTAAGTGATGAATCACTAAATTCTACTCCTGAAACTAATGTTACACTATATGTTAACTAACTTAGGATTTAAATAAAAACTTGAAACAGAAAAGAAATACAGCATTAAAAAATATATATAGCATTAAAAAAAAAAGAATATGGAAGTATAGATATTTCAATGATATCTGTTTTTATTTCCTTTGATATACCCAGAAGTGGGATTGCAGGATCATACGGAAGTTTTATTTTTAATTTTTTAAGGAACCTCTATACTCTTTCCCATAGTAGCTGTACAAATTTACATTCCTACCAACAGTGCACAAGGATTTAGTTTTCTCTACATCCTCACCAACACTTGTTAACTCTGGACTTTTTTTTTTTTTTTTTTAAGATTTTATTTATTTATTTGACAGAGAGAGACATAGCGAGAGACAGAACACAAGCAGGGGGAGTAGGAGAGGGAGAAGCAGGTTTCTTGCAGAGCAGGGAACCCAATGTGGGGCTCGATCCCAGGACCCCGGGATCATGACCTGAGCCGAAGGCAGACGCTTAACGACTGAACCACCCAGGCGCCCCTAACTCTGGACTTCTTGATAATAGCCATTCTAACAGGTGTGAGGGAATATCTCATTGTGGTTTTGATTTGCATTTCCCTGATGATTAGTAGCGTTGAGCATCTTTTCATGTACCTGTTACCTATTTTATGTATTCCTTGGGAAAGTGTCTCCTCGATTCTGCCCATTTTTTAGTTAGATTTATTGGGTTTTTTTAACTACTGAGCTGTACGAGTTTATATATTTTGAATATTAACTTATTTTGAAATATGATTTGCAAAAATTTTTTTTCCATTCCATGGGTTGCTTTTTCATTTTGTTGACTGTTTCTTTTGCTGTGCAGGAAACTTTCACTTATTTAGTACCATATATTTATTTTTGCTTTTGTTTGTGCTTTTGGTGCTATACCCAAATAATCATTGCCAAGACCAATGTCAAAGAGGCTTTTCCTGTTTTATTCTAGAAGGTTTAGGATTTTAGTTCTTATATTTAAGTCTTTAATCCATTTTGAGTTAATTTTTGTGGGTGGTACAGATATGGGTCCAATTTCATTTTTTTCCCATGTGAATATCCAGTTTTCCCAACACTATTTATTTATTTATTCATTTAAAGATTTTATTTATTTTTTTGACAGAGAGAGACATAGCGAGAGTAGGAACACAAGCAGGGGGAGTGGGAGAGGGAGAAGTAGGCTTCCCGCAGAGCAGGGAGCCCGATGTGGGACTTGATCCCAGGACCCTGGGATCATGACCTGAGCCGAAGGCAGACGCTTAATGACTGAGCCACCCAGGCGCCCCCAACACTATTTAATGAGGAAACTATCTTTTCCCCCAATGAATATTCTAGGCTCCCTTGTCAAATATTAGCTGACTATATGCAAGGGCTTATTTCTGGGTTCTCAATTTTGTTCCATTGGAATATATGTCCATTTTTATGCCAGTACCAACCAGTCTTAGTTACTATAGCTTTATAGTATAGTTTGAAATTAGGCAGTATGATGCCTTCAGCATTGTTCTGCTTACTCAGGATTACCTGGGCTATTCATGGTCTTTTGTGGCTCTATACAAATTTTAGGATTGTTTTTCTATTTCTGTGAAAAATGCCAGTTGAATTTCGATAGAGATGGCCTTGAATCCATACATGGCTTTGGGTGGAATGGACATTTTATTTTATTTTTATTTATTTATTTTTGAGAGAGAGAGACAAAGCTAGAGAAGGAACACAAGCAGGGGGAGTGGGAGAGGGAAAAGCAGGCTTCCCGCCGAGCAGGGAGCCTGATGTGGGGCTCAATCCCAGGACCCTGGGATCATGACCTGAGCCGAAGGCAGAGGCTTAATGACTGAGCGACCCAGGCGCCCCATGGAATGGACATTTTAACAATAATATTTCTTCTGATCCATGAACATGGGATATCTCTTATTTGTGTCTTCTTTTTTTTTTTTAATTTTATTGTTATGTTAGTCACCATACAATACATCATTGGTTTTTAATGTGGTGATCCACGATCCATTGTTTTCGTATAACACCCAGTGCTCCATGCAGTACGTGCCCTCCTTAATACCCATCACCGGGCTAACCAATCCCCCCTCCCCCCTCCCCTCTAAAACCCTGTTTGTTTCTCAGAGTCCATAGTCTCTCATGGTTCATCTCTCCCTCCAATTCCTCCCCCCCATTTTTCCCTTCCTTCTCCGAATGTCCTCCATGCTATTCCTTATGTTCCACAAATAAGTGCAGTCAAATGCTCTACCACTGAGCTATACCCCCGTTCCACAAATAAGTGAAACCATATGATAATTGACTTTCTCTGCTTGACTTATTTCACTTAGCATAATCTCCTCCAGTCCCATCCATGTTGATGTAAAAGTTGGGTATTCATCCTTTCTGATGGCTGAGTAATATTCCATTGTATATATGGACCACATCTTCTTTATCCATTCATCTGTTGAAGGGCATCTTGGCTCTTTCCACAGTTTGGCTATTGCAGACATTGCTGCTATGAACATTGGGGTGCATATGGCCCTTCTTTTCACTACATCTGTGTCTTTGGGGTAAATACCCAGGAGTGCAATTGCTGGGTCATAGGGTAGCTCTATTTTTAACTTTTTGAGGAACCTCCACACTGTTTTCCAAAGTGGCTGTACCAATTTGCATTCCTACCAACAGTGTAAGAGAGTTCCCCTTTCTCCACAACCTCTCCAACATTTGTTGTTTCTTTCCCTGTCCATTTTGCCATTCTAACTGGTGTAAGGTGGTATCTCAATGTGGTTTTGATTTGGATTTCCCTGATGGCTAATGATAATGAACATTTTTTCATATGTCTGTTAGCCATTTGTATGTCTTCTTCAGAGAAGTGTCTTCATATCTTCTGCCCACTTTTTGACTTGATTATTTGTTTTTTGGGTGTTGAGTTTGAGAAGTTCTTTATATAGATCTTGGATACCAGCCCTTTATCTGTAGTGTCATTTGCAAATATCTTCTCCCATTCTGTGGGTTGCCTCTTTGTTTTGTTGACGGTTTCCTTTGCTGTGCAGAAGCTTTTTATCTTGATGAAGTCCCAAAAGTTCATCTTTGCTTTTGTTTCACTAGCTTTTGGAGATGTATCTTGAAAGAAGTTGCTGTGGGCGATGTCAAAGAGGTTACTGCCTATGTTCTCCTCTAGTATTTTGATGGATTCCTGTTTCACATTGAGGTCTTTCATCCACTTTGAGTTTATCTTTGTGAATGGTGTTAGAGAATGGTCGAGTTTCATTCTTCTGCATGTGGCTGTCCAATTTTCCCAGCACCATTTATTGAAGAGACTGTCTTTTTTCCATTGTTTTTTCTTGCTTTGTCAAAGATTATTTGACCATAGAGTTGAGGGTCCATATCTGGGCTCTCTGTTCTGTTCCATTGGTCTATATGTCTGTTTTTGTGCCAGCACCATGCTGTCTTGGTGATCACAGCTTTGTAATATAGCTTGAAATTGGGCAACGTGATGCCCCCAGCTTTGTTTTTGTTTTTCAACATTTCCTTGGTGATTCAGGGTCTTTTCTGATTCCATACAAATTTTAGGATTGTTTGTTCCAGCACTTTGAAAAATGTCATTGGCATTTTGATCGGGATGGCATTGAAGGTATAGATTGCTCTGGGTAGCATAGACATTTTAACAATGTTTATTATTCCGATCCATGAGCATGGAATCTTTTTCCATCTTTTTGTGTCTTCTTCGATTTCTTTAGAGTGTTTTGTAGTTCCTAGAGTATAGATCCTTTACCTCTTTGGTTAGGTTTATTCCGAGGTATCTTATGGTTTTTTGGTGCTATTGTAAATGGAATCGTTTCTCTAATTTCTCTTTCTACAGTTGCGTTGTTAGTGTATAAGAAAGCAACTGATTTCTGTGCATTGATTTTGTATCCTGCCACATTACTGAATTGCTGGATGAGTTCTAGTAATTTGGGGGTGGAGTCTTTTGGGTTTTCCACATAAAGTATCATGTCGTCTGCGAAAAGAGAGAGTTTGACTTCTTCTTTGCCAATTTGAATACCTTTTATTTCTTTTTGTTGTCTGATTGCTGTTGCTAGGACTTCTAGTACTATGTTGAACAATAGTGGCGAGAGTGGGCATCCTTGACATGTTCCTGATCTTAAGGGAAAGGCTCTCAGCTTTTCCCTATTGAGGATGATATTCGCTATGGGTTTTTCATAGATGGATTTTATGAACTTGAGAAATGTTCCCTCTATCCCTATACTCTGAAGAGTTTTAATCAGGAAAGGATGTTGTATTTTGTCAAATGCTTTTTCTGCATCAATTGAGAGGACCATATGGTTCTTCTCCCTCCTCTTATTAATGTGTTCTATCACATTGATTGATTTGCGAATGTTGAACCACCCTTGCATCCCGGGGATAAATCCCACTTGGTCGTGGTGGATGATCCTTTTAATGTATTGTTGGATCCTATTAGCTAGGATTTTGTTGAGGATTTTGGAATCCATATTCATCAGGGATATCGGTCTGAAATTCTCCTTTTTGATGGGGTCTTTGCCTGGTTTGGGGATTAAGGTAATGCTGGCCTCATAGAATGAGTTTGGAAGTTTTCCTTCTGTTTCTATTTTTTGAAATAGCTTCAGTAGAATAAGTATTATTTCTTCTTTGAATGTTTGGTAGAATTCCCCAGGGAATCCATCAGGCCCTGGACTCTTGTTTTTTGGGAGGTTTTTGATCACTGCTTCAATCTCGTTACTGGTTATTGGCCTGTTCAGGTTGTCAATTTCTTCCTGTTTCAGTCTTGGCAGCTTATAGGTTTCCAGGAAGGCCTCCATTTCATCCAGATTGCTCAGTTTATTGGCATATAGTTGTTGATAATAATTTCTAGTAATTGTTTCTATTTCCTTGGTGTTAGTCGTGATCTCTCCCCTTTCATTCATAATTTTATTAATTTGGGTCCTTTCTCTTTTCTTTTGGATAAGTCTGGCCAGTGGTTTATCGATCTTATTAATTGTTTCAAAGAACCAACTTCTAGTTTCGTTGATCTGATCTACTGTGTTTCTGGTTTCTAATTCATTGATTTCTGCTCTAATTTTAATTATTTCTCTTCTAATGCGTGGCTTAGGCATCGTTTGTTGCTTTTTCTCTAGTTCTTTAAGGTGTAGAGTTAGTTGGTGAATTTGGGATTTTTCTATTTTTTTGAGTGAGGCTTGGATGGCTATGTATTTCCCCTTTAGGACCGCTTTTGCAGTATCCCATAGGTTTTGGACCGATGTGTTTTCATTTTCATTGATTTCCATGAATTGTTTAAGTTCTTCTTTGATTTCCTGGTTGACCCAAACATTCTTGAGCAGAGTGGTCTTTAGCTTCCAAGTGTTTGAATTTCTGCCAAATTTTTTCTTGTGATTGAGTTCCAGTTTTAGAGCATTGTGGTCTGAGAATATGCAGGAAATAATCTCAATCTTTTGGTATCGGTTGAGACCTGATTTGTGACCCAGTATGTGGTCTATTCTGGAGAAAGTTCCATGTGCGCTCGAGAAGAGTGAGTATTCTGTTGTTTTAGGGTGGAATGTTCTGTAAATATCTATGAGGTCCATCTGGTCCAATGTATCATTCAAAGCTCTTGTTTCCTTGTTGATTTTCTGCTTAGATGATCTGTCCATTGCTGAGAGTGGAGTATTGAGGTCTCCTACAATTAACGTATTGTTATCAATATGACTCTTTATTTTGGTTAACAGTTGGCTTATGTAGATGGCTGCTCCCATGTTGGGGGCATACATATTTACAATTGTTAGATCTTCTTGTTGGATAGACCCTTTAAGAATGATATAGTGTCCTTCTGTGTCTCTAATTACAGACTTTAGTTTAGAATCTAATTTGTCTGATATAAGAATTGCTACCCCAGCTTTCTTTTGAGGTCCTCTGGCATGGAAGATGGATCTCCATCCCTTCACTTTCAGTCTGGATGTATCTTTAGGTTCAAAATGAGTCTCTTGTAGGCAGCATATGGATGGGTCCTATCTTTTTATCCAATCTGCAACCCTGTGCCGTTTTATGGGAGCATTTAGGTCATTCACCTTGAGAGTGATTATTGAAAGATGAATTAATTGTCATCATGTTGCCTGTGAAGACATTGTTTTTATAGATCGTCCCTGTAAATTTCTGTTGTAGATCACTCTTGGGGTCTTTCTCCTTTTATAGAACCCCCCTTAATATTTCTTGCAGGGCCGGCTTAGTGGTCACATATTCTTTCAAATTCTGCCGGTCATGGAAGCTCTGCATCTCTCCATCCATTCTAAATGAAAGCCTTGCCGGATAAAGTATTCTTGGCTGCATGTTCTTCTCATTTAGTACCCTGAGTATGTCTTGCCAGGCCTTTCTGGCTTGCCAGGTCTCTGTGGATAGGTCTGACGTTATTCTGATGTTCCTCCCTCTGTACATAAGGAATCTCTTCCCCCTAACTGCCCTTAAGATGGTTTCCTTGGTTCTAAGATTTGCAAGTTTTACTATTACATGCCGGGGTGTTGGCCTGTTTTCCTTGATCTTGGGAGGGGTCCTCTCTGCCTCTAGGACGCGAATGTTTATTTCATTCCCCAGATTAGGGAAGTTCTCAGCTACGATTTGCTCAAATACATCTTCTAGTCCTCTCTCTCTCTGCACTCCCTCCGGGATTCCAATTATTCTGACATTGGAACGCTTCATGGTGTCACTTATTTCTCTGATTCTATTTTCATGGATTCTGAGTTGTTTTTCCCTGGCCTCCTCTTTTCCCTTTCTATCTATTATATTGTCTTCCAGGTCGCTTATTCGTTCTGCTGCCTCAGTTACCCTAGCTGTTAGATTATCTAGATTGGATTGGATCTCATTGATAGCATTTTTAAGTTCTGCCAATTCACCTTTTATTTCTGTCCTTAGAGACTCTATGTTGCCATTAATTGATTTCTCCATTCTAGCCATTGTCTTCACAATTGCTAGCCTGAATTCCATCTCCGACATCTTGGTTATATCTGCATCCATTTGTAAATCTGCAGCATAAGTCATAATCTCTGAGTCTTTTCTGTTTTGGGGGCTCCTCCTCCTAGTCATTCTGTTGATGGGTGTTTGAGGGAATGTATAGAGTCCAAATTATTGACCAGAACCCAAGCAAGATGCACCTGTTTTCTTGGGACCTTAGGGTTGCTGGCCTCTTGTTTTCCCAGCCTCTCTTCTGCGGGAGGGGCCTGCGGCACTGTTACTCAGGCAACCCTGTTTGGGCAGAATTGCCCTGCCCCCCTGTGGCGGGGGATGGGCTCAGTGGGAATCAGTCTTTGGGGCTTTTGTTCTCTGGCGGCTTTCCCTGGCGGCTTTCCGCGTCTCTTCCGTGAGTCAGAGCAGAAGAGACTGTTTCCAACCCTCTGCCTCAGAGCAGAGAGATCGCAGTCTGTTCTTCAGTGAGCTCTCCAGGTCACACCGTCTCTGTTTCTGTCCATGCTGCTATAAACTGCAGCGTCCTGGGTTGTGCACCCCTCCGCAGCACTGCCAGTCCTGCCTCCAGGTCAGGGCATGTCTCTGCCCTTTGTGCTTCTAAAACCGCCAGCCGCAGGCGCCTGGGTGGCTCAGTCGTTAAGCGTCTCCCTTCGGCTCAGGTCATGATCCCAGGGTCCTGGGATCGAGTCCCACATCGGGCTCCCTGCTCAGCGGGAAGCCTGCTTCTCCCTCTCCCACTCCCCTGCTTGTGCTCCTGCTCTCGCTATCTCTCTCTCTGTCAAATAAATAAAATCTTTAAAAAAAAAAGAAAAAAAAAAAGAAAACCGCCAGCCGCTCCCAGTTCGCGCTCGCCCGCGACCCCGCCTCTCCGGCTTTCTGTCCCGGGGGCTGCCCAAAAGTCCTTTCCCTGCCGCTACCAGTCTGCGAGTCTGTGCCCTGTCCCCAGCGCACGAGGCTGTTGCTCACCGGCTGTGTAGGATCCCCACGGCCACGCACCCTCCCGCTGCCATTTATCCTCTGATATCTGCCCGCGGAATCACAGCTCCCCGCTTCATACCTCAAAACCAACCGCCTGTGATATTCTGTTTTTAGAGATCCAGATCTTCTTACATCTCAGGCTGGTTTCGTGGGTGCTCACAGTGGCCTGGTAGATATCCAGCTCAATTCTGGGGACCAGTTGAAATAGGGTCCCCTACTCCTCCGCCATCTTTCCCCCCCGCCCTTGTGTCTTCTTCAATTACTTTAATCAGTCTTGTAGTTTTCACCACACAGATTGTTCACCTCATTGGTTATATTTATTTCTACATATTTTATTATTTCTGATGCTATTGTGAATAAGATTTCTTAAAATTTCTTTTTCAGGTATTTTGTTGCTAGTGTATAGAAACACAACTCATTTCTGTATGTTGATTTTATATCCTGCAACTTTAGTATTTTCTTAGCTCTTAACAGTTTTAAGGTGGAGTCCTTAGGATTTTCTCTATATAAGATCATATCATCTAAACAGAGACAATTCTACTTCTTCCCTTCCGATTTGGATGCCTTATACTTATTTTCGCATATTATTGCCCTGGCTAGAAATTCCAGTACTATGTTGAATCGGAGTGGTGAGAGTAGACATCCTGGTGTTATTCCTGAACTGGAAGGAAAACTTTCCACCTTTCACTGTCAAGTATGATGTTAGCTATGGGTTTGTCATATTTGGCTTTTATTGTTTGAGGAATGTTCCCTCTATACTCAAATTTGTTGAGTGTTTTTACCATTAAGGGATGTTTCATTTTGTCAAATGCTTTTCTGTGCCTGTTGAGATGATCATATGATTTTTATTCTTCATTCTATTAATGTGGTATATCACATTTATTGATGTGAATATGTTGAGCTATCCTTGTATCTCAGGGATAAATCCCACTTGATCATGGTGTATGATTCTTTTAATGTCCTGTTGAATTCAGTAAGCTAATATTTTTCTTGAGAATTTTTGCATTTATATTCATCAGGATTATTGGCCTGTAATTTTTTTCTTGTGGTGTCCTTGTATGGTTTTGGCATCAGGGTAAGGCTAACCTTTTGAAATGAGCTTGGGAGTGTTCCCTCCTCTTCAATTTTTTGTAAGAGTTTGAGAATTGGCATTCTTCAAATGTTTGATAAAATTCAACAGCAAAGCCATCTGGTGCTGGGCTTTTCTTCATTGGAAATTGGTCTCTCCAGATTTTTTACTTCTCCGTAATTCAGTCTTGATAGGTCATATGTTTCTAGGAATTTATCCACTTCTAGATTATCCAATTTGTTAGCATACAAGTGTTCATAGTAGTCTCTTATGATCTTTTGTATTGCTGTGATATCAGTTGGAATGTTTTCTCTTTCATTTCTGATTTTATTTCGGTCCTTTTGCTTTTCTTCTTTTTTTATATATAATGTGTTGTTAGAATAATTTTATTTATTTTTTAAGATTTTATTTATTCATTTGAGAGAGAGTACAAGTGGGGGTGGGGGAGAGGCAGAGGGAGAGAGAGAAGCAGACTCCCCACTGAGCAGGGAGCCCGATGTCAATCCCAGGACCTGGAGATCATGACCTGAGCCAAAGGCAGACACTTAACCATCTGAGCCCCCCAGGTGCCCCTTTTTGCTTTTTTCTTAGTCTAGCTAAAGTTTTGTCAATTTTGTCTTTTCAAAAACAGATTTTAGCTTTGCTAATCTTTTCTATTGGTTTACTAGTCTCTGTCTCATTTTTTTCAGCTCTGATCTTTATTTCCTTCTGCTAACTTTGGCCTTAGTTTGTTTTTCTTTTTCTAGTTCCTTGACATTTAAAGTTGTTTATTTAAAATCTCTCATTTTCCCTTACACATGCATTTATTGCTATAAACTTCCCTCTAAGAAATGCTTTTATAGCATCACTTATGTATTTGTCTGTTGAGTTTCCATTTTCATTTGTTTGGGGATTTTTTTTTTTCCTCTTGATTTCTTCCTTGGCCCATTGGTTATTCAGGAGTGTGTTGCCTAGTTTCCACATATTTGTAAAATTTCCAGCTTTCTCTTGTTTTTTGATTTTTAGTTTCATACCATTGTGGTTGGAAAAGATACTTGGTATGATGTCAGTCTAAATTTCCTAAGAATTGTTTTGTGACCTATCATATGATCCATCTTGGATAGATGTGTATTTGAGATGTGTATTCTGCTGCTGCTGTTGAGTGGAATGTTCTGTTAGGTCCAGTTGGTCTAACGTATGATTCAAGTCAAATGTTTCTACATTGATTTTCTGTTTGAATGATCCATCTGTTACTTAAAGTGAAGTATTGAAATCCCCTTCTGTTCTTGTATTGCCTATTTCTCCCTTCAGATCTGTAAGTATTTGCTTAACATATTTAGGTGTTCCAATATTGGGTGCATAAACATTTATGATTGTTATATCTTCTTGATGAATTGACCTCCTTATCATTCTATAATGACATTCTTTGTCTCATAATAATTTTTGGCTTAAAGTCTATTTTGTCTTATATAAGTATGGGCCAACCCTGTAAGGCCAATCCCACTTTCTGCTTCCACAGAATATCTTTTTCCATCTCTTCACTTTGAGCCTATGTATGACCTTAAAGCTGAAGTGCCTTTTGGTAGGTAGCATATAGTTGAATCTTATGCATCTGGCCATTCTATGCCTTTTGATTGGTAAATTCAATTCATTTACATTTAGAGAAATTATTAATATGTAGACTTACTAATGCCATCTTATTAATAACTCTCTGGCTATTTTGTAGTTCCATTGTTCTTTTTTCCCTCTCTTTTCCCTGGTGGTATGCTCTGACTCCCCTCACTTATCTTTTGTGAATCGAATAGATTTTTGCTTTGTGGTTATCGTGAGACTTACATAAAACATCTTATAGGGGCACCTGGGTGGCTCAGTCAGTTAGGTGGCTGGCTCTTGATTTTGGCTCAGGTCAGGATCTTGGGGTCCTGGGATCGAGCCCTGTTTCAGGCTCTGGACTCAGTGAGGAGACTGCTTGAGAATTCTTTCTCTCCCTCTCCCTTTGCCCCTTTCCCTGCCCTCTCTCTAAAATAAATAAATCTTTAAAAAAATCTTTTAAAACAGTCCATTTTAAGCTGATGGATAGCAACTTTAATCACACACAAAAGCTCTACTCTTTTACTGCCCCTTTTATGTTTTTGATTTTACCATTTTTTACTTTTTATATTCTGAACAGTAGTTATTTTTTATATTCTTGTTTGTTTTATGGTGTCCCACACATCTTGTAGGCTTTCTTCACTCTCTTTGATTCCTTTTTTCTTTGTTCTCCTCTGACTGGGGTATTTCAAAGCCCCCATCCTCTATCTCTCTGATTTTATATTTGCTTGGTCTATTCTCCTGTTGATGTTCTCTATTGCATTTTTCATTTCATTCATTCTTCAGCTCCAGATTTGTTGGTTTGTTTTTATGATTTCTCCTTGTTGAATTTCTCATTTTACTCATGTATTGCTTTCCTGCTTGTTGAGTTCTATGTTTTATTGTAGCTCATTGAGTTTCTTTAAAACAGCTAATTTGAATTATCAGGTAAATCACAGAATTCTGTCTTTGAGTTCAGTTACTAGAGGATTATTGAGATCTTTTTGTAATGTCATGTTTCATTGATTCCTCATGTTTCTTGGAGTTTTGCATTGCCGTTTTCTCATTTGAAGTAGTCACCTCCTCCAAATATTACTAGATGCCTTCAGGTCAGAGATACTTTTTATTGGTCCTGCTTATAACTGAGGCTTTCTCTGTCCTTGTAGGAATACATGTGCTCCCTGCTTCTTGCCCCCTTGTGGCAGAAATCTTAAGCTTCTTTGTCTTCTCTCAACCTTACAACTCACCAGGTTGGCGGCTGGAAACCTCTTTTGTTTTTCCTAAAATAATACTATAGCTCGTTTGTGATTTCTCCCTCACCACAGACTCTGGCCTGTTTTCTGCATGCTCTCTGTCTACCAAAACTGGCCCTTACTGCCATACTTGGGAGCGTACACAAAGAGCTAGTTGAAGAATTGAGGGAGCTGTGGGTTTAACGTTTGGGGCACTGGGGGTGCCTGCAAGCCAAGTGGGGGATCCTTGTGCAAGGTTTTCCCAGCAGCTTGTGGTGGGCTTCCTGCTGGCATCCTGGATGCAGCTGGTAGGAATTGTATTTCTTTAATACATTCTGATATTCTTATATCCTCATCTCCTCTACCTGCAGTCATGCAGGTACTGTCTCAATATTGTGGGTGCTGCAGGAGAGAAACAAGTTTCTTTAGCAGCATCCTATACAGGTAGGGAAGCTGGGCAATCACCCACTGTTTTCTCCTGCAGAAGAAGTCATTGCTGGCTAGTTCAGCTCCATGGTAAGCCACCTTGGGGAAGGGGTGGCACTGGTAAAGTTCATCTTACCCCCTCCTTTTTTTTTTTTTTTTTTTTTTTTCTTTTTCTCCAACACAGTGCTAGACTCTCTCCTCAGGAAATCTGGAGTTCTACAAAGGCTCTCTCATTTGTGAGTGGCTGCTCAAATCAGCATTCTCCAGATTTGCCCTTAATGCAGCCAAAAGGGGCTGGGGCTGGTTCTGACTCCTGCTGGTTTCACAGCCTGTTTCAAGGACTGTCAGCTTATTACTTGATGTGGGTGAGACTCCTCTCAGGGCTTATGGTGTTGGATCCCACAACAACCACAGAGGGGCCAAATGAGGGTAGGTATCTTATGCTGTCATGATGCTGATGTTTCTCCTCAAAATTCAAATTTCTATGAAGAATTTTTATTTTCATCTTGGTATGAATTTTTCCTTCTTACACTTTACCATCACATATTTTTCTTTAAGATGAATTATCTCTTGTCATAAGAAATACATGTTGGTCAAACTTTTCTTATATTCATTTACATGAATGTCTTTTTTCCATTATAATGTCTTTGATGTTCAGTAAAACATGGATACTAGTTAAAAGTTTTTCCATAACAAAATTGAAAAGATAATAATAATGACAAAGGCTAATACTAAGCAAGTTTTATTATGTGATAGGCACAATTGTAGAATCCACATAACAAGCCTCTGAAATGAGCTAATTATGCCCACATTACCATAAGCACATTATATATGCATATAAAAGGATCTGGAAGAATAAGTAAGTTGGTTAACATTGGGGAAATAACTAGGGTCATGAATGTTGGTCAAGGGAAGCAGAGCTTATACATTATGGTATAAATCTTTAAAAGCAGAAAAGACCCCATACATTTTCTCTGAAATGAACAATAAAAAATAAAGACACATTTAAAAGAAGTCATCAAGGTAACTCTTTATAATGGCAAAATTTTCCATATTTGACAAAATAGGGGCTTGAAAAAGACAGGTGAATACCTTCAAGCCAATAGAAGAGTAACAATATATTTACAAAGAATATTAAAGGCTGATTATAGTATAGCATAATCACACTTTCTTTCAAAAACCATGACATAGTCTTAAAGGGTTTGCTACAAAAGTTCGACAGTGATTGTCTATGGTTGGTATGATTACAGATAACTATTTTTGTTCATATCTACATTAATATAGAGAAGAACTGTTTTGCAAAAAGAGTATAGACTTTATAAAAGTAAAGTAAAACAGTATTCCAAAACAAAAGATACAGATCCACAAGATATTAAAGGATACTTAAAAGTAACAGTAACAACACAAACAAAATGGAACACAGATACACAGATATGCAAATTTAGAAAACGAAGACTGACCTGATATCCATGCTTCATATGTATAAAAATATAACTCACCATCAAACAGGCAATAAAAAATACAAAAATAGATATGGTTATTAAATAAATGGTATTCAAATGAGAAACAGGGAGGGACAAATTTAGACCCTCAATAAATAATTTAAAATAATTTTGAGATGGATCAGTAAACAAAAGTAGCAGGGTGAGCCCCCAAATGAATTTTTTGATGTTTAAAATAAAGGCAAAATACAATAAGCAGTTTTTTAATTTTTAATATTCACAAGTATGAATTTTCTAAAAATAATGAAAGAATGAATATAGATAGAGTTCTTCAGAATGGTTTTTCTTTTCCTGTATAAATTCTCTCAGATGAAGTGGTAAAGCACAAGTAAGGCATTTGTACTTTAGTTACATTTGTAGTGACACTCCCTAATAAGAGTTTTCTTATGTGTCCTTCCTTAACCACATAATTCTAACATAAATTTCCAAATCACAGAGCTACTCACCACTATGATTTTTTTTATGTTGCTGAATCTCTGAACCCCTCCCAAAAGCCTTTCCACATTCCTTACATTCATAAAGTTTCTCACCACTATGAATTTTCTGATGTTGAGTAAGGCTTGAGCCAGTACCAAAATTCTTCCCACATTCCTTACATTCATAGGGTTTTTCACCAGTGTGTATTCTCTGGTGCCGGTTAAGAGCTGAACCACTACTGAAGGACTTTCCACATTCTTTACATTCATACGGTTTTTCACCAGTGTGAATTAGCTGGTGTTGGATAAGTTTTGAGCCACTACCAAAGGCCTTGCCACATTCTTTACATTCGTAAGGTTTCTCACCAGTATGAATTCTCTGATGTTGAGTAAGGTCTGAACAACTACTAAAGGCCTTCCCACATTCCTTACACTCATAGGGTTTCTCACCAGTGTGCATTCTTTGATGCTGAATAAGTTTTGAACCACTTCTAAAGGCCTTCTCACAATCCTTACACTCATAGGGTTTCTCACCAGTGTGAATTCTCTGATGTTGAGTGAGATCTGAGCCACTATTAAAAGCCTTCCCACATTCCTTACATACATAAGGTTTCTCACCAGTGTGAATTCTTTGATGTCGAGTAAGGGCTGATCCAAAACTAAAAGCCTTCCCACATTCATTACATATATATGGTTTTTCACCAGTATGAATTCTCTGATGCCGAGTAAGGGCCGAACCACTACTAAAAGCCATTCCACATGCTTTACATTCATAAGGTTTCTCACCAGTATGAATCCTTCGATGTTGAGTAAGGTTTGAACCACTGCCAAAGGCCTTCCCACAATCCTTACATTCATAAGGTTTCTCACCTGTATGAATTCTGTGATGCCGAGTAAGGGCTGATTCAAAACTAAAGGACTTCCCACATTCCTTACACTCATAAGGCTTTTCACCACTGTGAATTATCTGATGTCGAATAAGGCCTGATCCAAAACTAAAGGCTTTCCCGCATTCTTTACATTCATATGGTTTCTCACCAGTATGAATTCTCTGATGATGAGTAAGGTTTGAGCCACTACCAAAGGCCTTTCCACATTCACTACATTCATAAGGCTTCTCACCAGTATGAATTCTTTGATGGTAAGCAAGGTTTGCACCACTACCAAAGGCCTTGCCACATTCTTTACATTCATAAGGTTTCTCACCAGTATGAATTCGCTGATGTCGAATAAGGACCGATACAAAACTAAAATCCTTCCCACATTCCTTACATTCAAGGAGTTTCTCATCAGTATGTATTCTCTGATGCTGGGTATTGAAAGTGGGCATGTCTTCAGAAGTAAATATCATTTGACTGAAATGTCCTTCCTGAGATTCCTGTTTTCTCCCAAACTGGCTTTTACATTCCCAATCACCTCTGAAACTTGAACACTCAATGCTGTTTTTTATAAGTCTTTCCATTATCTCTCATCAGGATGATTCTATTCCATAAATATCCTTTTTCAGAAATAATTTCTTGGTCTCAACCTTGATTCACAGTCTGAAAGAAAATATAAAAGCAAACATTCACTTTTTTTGTGTTCTGGGAGAAAAAAAACTTTAATAGAAATGAAAAGACTTAACTGAAACTAATTTTCATAAAAAGTGAGTAGCTTATACCGTTCTCAAATATGATTGGGCAATTTGATCAATTGAAAAGCAAAGTAAAAAGAAGTCACACTGGAAGGTGAAGGAGATATTTAGGAAAACAGATTAGTCAGTTGTTCCTAAATAGTGATTTAAATAAAAATCCCCTTCAAACACAGGGAGCTTGATAAATATAAAGACATC
The DNA here is from genome assembly GCF_004348235.1 of Phoca vitulina. Classification (NCBI taxonomy): domain Eukaryota; kingdom Metazoa; phylum Chordata; class Mammalia; order Carnivora; family Phocidae; genus Phoca; species Phoca vitulina. The sequence goes on along the minus strand of NW_022589761.1, from coordinate 7,265,251 downwards.
TAGGCTCTACCCCAATTTTGTTATAGAATAAATCTAGTGTCATATACATTTTAAAATGAGGGTAATTACCATTTAACTCATTTCTTAGGGTTGTTTGGAGCATTAAGAAACTACAACTAGAAGGAAAAATCTAGGATAAATAATCAAGTAACAAACATAAATTGCATATAATCTGAAGGAAATAGAAGAGACTGTTACTCCAGATATAGCAGTATCCTGATGAAAGATTAATGTGATGAATGAGCACTGCAGAAGGAAGAATCTATGGTGGTTAGAATGTGGCTTATTTATGCCATTTCATAAAATCCACATTTGCCTAGGAAGTCTATGAGGCTAAGCTTGGGAGAACAAAAAAGGGGACTCAGCAAAAGCTACTGTAATTGAGAATCTAGTTTTAAAGTCTGAGAGAAGGAAAGAGCAGATAGAGGTAATGTGATACTATTGGCAGACTGCAAGGATGCAAACAGATAAGTATTCTGAACCCCAGCTCCAATGATTATTGAATGATTCTGAAATCACACAAAATATATTTATGTAGTTGTATAAAGTAACTGCCACAGTGTTTAGTAGCTATTATTTTGGAAGACCTTTGGAAGATCAGAAAAAAGACTAGGAAAAAGAATGGATTTAAAAATATCAATTAAGTCCTTGAGCAAATACATCAAACCCCAAAGGTGAAAACATCTGAGCTCCATTCTCCTCTTATAACACTTACACAGCAAGATTGTTTGGGGTAGGCCTAAATATGTCCTGAAATTGTTCTTTCCATCTCCACTGTCAACAGATGATCCAGGCCAAGATTGTCTTTTATTTGGGCACAAAAGCAGCATTTTATTTAGCTGACTGCCCTTCCAGTTTTACACCCTTAGCAGCCAGAGTGATATTCAGCCTGGCACTGTTCTGTTAAAAATGCTTCAGTGATTCCCCATTGTCCTTAGGATAAGATCTGTATTCCTTAACTTGGTCTTAACAATTCCTCAGTAATCTGCCTCCTGCCTGCCTCTTCAACCTGATACCTCTCTCCCCTCAACAATAAGTTATAGCTACACTGGTCTTCTCAGTTTTTTAAATGCACTAAACTGTAATACTTCCCCCCCACACACATACACAAAATGATTTCATCTACCCTACATATTAGTCCATACTCTTGGCCTTACCAGTTCCTAGACATTGTTCAGGTCTCTGCTACGTGGCATATCCTAATAAAGATCTTTTCTGAATACTCAATCTTAATTATGCACATCCCACCATTACCTCTCAAAGCACTTTTCCCCCTTTTTTTCCTTCCATTCTTTGTATTTTGTTCTGGTAAGGGTTGATTACACATTTGTCTCCTACAATTGCAAACTTCATATTTGAATGTTTGCTTAATGTTTGTCTGCTACAGTAGAGCCAGCCTTCAGGAAGGAAGGATAACCAAGGTCTATTACTTTAATCGACTTGAATTCTGGCACATGCAAAAAGATCAAGATACATTTAATGAATGCCTAATATAATAAATTAGTTTCAAAAATCATTATCCTTAAAAATAAACATGTAAAAACAAGATTTCTCTAGAAAGAGAATACTTTCTCTCAAAGAGGACAAGTGGATCACATGCAGTTTTTCCTGTCCTTTTAAAAGCTTCACTAAAACCAATGAAATGGATTTTTAAAAAAGGACCAAATGCTCAGGCAAAGAGAATTAAGGAGGAGATAGAAGCAACAAAACTTCTGAAGTTCGAAAAATAAATGATGACTAACTTAACAAACCAAAGAATGATGAAACCTAACTCAAAAAGTAAAGAAAACCCAGAGGAGGAGGATTTATGCTGCAGAACCCCCAGAAAGGCTTAAAAAATGGGGGCACTATGTACTTACGGAAATTTACCAGTTGGCATACAAAAAGTTAAGTCAGGTTCATAATGTCTGCTCTAAACTACAGAGAGGCAAATACCATCACATATTTAAGGAAAACCTATATGTAAAAAAAGATTAAATAAACAAACCCCAAAGAACGTAGAAGAGAAACTACATAAGAAAACAAGAAAAATTTCAGAAACCACTATTAATATCCTAAGAGGGACGTGAGAAGTTATTTTACATGGTAGAAAAATAGGATGACATAAAAGGAATGAGATAAAGAAAGAATCTTAGGAAATGAAAATATAAAGTGGGAATAAAAACAAATAATTACAAAGATTAAAAGATAAATGAAAAATCTCTTTAGAAAGTACAAGAAGATATGGAATTGGAAAACGAATGAAAATTGGAAGGTCATGCAAGGCAGCTCAATATCTAATGGAAAGAGAACATTTTTAAAAGTGTGCTAAGCATCTGCCAAGTGTCAGGCAGGGTGCTAGAAGGAATCAAGAAATCTGAAAATTATCATTTTGAAAACACCAATCTAATCTAATCTAAACACTAATTCAGGCAAGGATTCTCAGTAAATCCTAAAACCAGAAAGTGAATGGTTGTTGAGAAAACGGATACTCACTGGTCTCATAGTATCACTCCACAGGCTATTTACTAATTGTAAAGGGAAAAATATACCTTTATACTGGGAAGATTTAGTATTCACCACCTTTAACCTTAAGTTAAAAAAACTGGGCATCACCAATAGTGCAACAACCTGTGTCTCCCAATGTAATGCAATAAAAGGTACACCATCCTACATCCTATGCTTGCCAAATACTTAAGCTGAATCTAAGCCTCCGATTTCCATGAGAAAGCCATCAGACAAATGGAGGTTGTTAAGACAATCTATAAGACAACTGTCCTGAATTGTCTAAAACATTCAGTGTCATATTAAACAAACAAACAAACAAAAAATGAAAGCCTGTTCTAGATTAAAAGAGACTAAAGAGACGCAACATCTAAAACAATACATGAATCTTGATTGGATCCTAGATCAAACAAACAAGTGACCAAGTAAATGAACAAAAAACATTACACCAGCTAAAGAAAACTTTTTTGGGAACCACTGGAAATACTTGAACATGAAATGTTTGAGGTGATATTAATGAGTTAATGTAAATTTTCAGATTTGCTATGTCATTGTTATTGTCTGGAAAAATGTCCTTATACCTAGGAAATGCATGCCAAAAGTATTAAGGGTAAAATGTCCACAGTCCCCAGCTTATTATACAAGATGTATAATACAACTTATTATACAAGATGATTCTGGGGGGTGGGGAATATGTGTGTGCGTGTGTGTTTAGAAAGAGCAAATGTGGCAAAATGTTAACAATTGGCAATTTTAGGTGATGACTAAATAGGGTATATAGGGTACACTGGAATATTCTTTCAATTTTGCTGTATATTAGATAATTTTCAAAGAAAACAGAAATTACAGATTGTTTTAGAAAGTAGTATTTAAGAAATTTTCCAGACTTGAAGGACATGAATCTCCACATTCAATGGACTCACTTGATACCTAGAATAAAGAATAAAAATGATTCACACCAACATAGATGTTACATTGGGTTCCAGGACACGAGGAACAAAGAAAAGACCATAAAAGGTTCCAAAGATTAAAAATAGGGCATAAATAAAAATGCAGGAATGAAAATGGCTTTGGAGTTCTCAATATTCTAAGCCAGAAGTCATAACTACAAAATTCTAAAGAAAAGTAATTTCACGTAGAATTCCTATCCTGCAAAAGAACCAATGTACTGGGTGAAAAAGCCCTTTTCAGATATACTAGAACTCACAAGTTTAACACATTCATCCATTCTTATATGCCACCTATATCAAAAACCAATTTTTATAAAAGACTTTGAGAGAGAGAGTGTGTGTGTGCACTAGTGGAGGGGTAGTGGGAGGGACAGAGGGAGAGGGAGAAGCAGACTCCCCATTGAGCCAGGAGCTTAACACAGGGCTCAATCCTAGGACCCTGGAATCATGACCTGAGCTGAAGGTAGACGCTTAACCGAGTCACCCAGGCACCCCAAAACCGATTTTGACAATTGAAGTTTTCTTGGAGTCAGTCAAAAAACAAGAAGACATGAAATCCAAGAAATAAAAACTCAACACAGTAGATGAACACAGAATTCAAAAAGGCAAAATTTAAAATAATAGTTGGCAGAAAAGAACAAAGGATTGTAGGAGGGCTGTCTAAACTCAGGAACCTGACAGATTTACCAAAAATTTATTTTCTGAAAGACTTTGAGTATAAATTAGAGATAGTTATATGGACAACCAGGAATCACCCTCCCTTAAAAAACAGGCAATATTAATTACTTAGAAAATAAAGTTGTAGAACAAAGTACACATGACTCATACCTCAGTTATGAATAAATCCATGATAAAGGGTAAAGAAATAAGCCTTATAATGGGAGAAGATATTTATAAAATAGTTATCAAAAACCTAGTATCCAAAATATAAAGATCTTTTTCAAATCATTAATAAGAAGCTAAATGATCCAAGAGAAAAGGAACCACTAAATAAATAAGAAGATATCTGTTATATAATAAAGAATTTGTGTGGTCTTTGTCCCAGGTTTCTAGATCATAGTTTCTAAAACCCTTGGAATTTCCCAAGTGATAGAAGTGTCTTTGTTATTGGCTCACACCTGAGTTTGTGCTAATGATGTAACTCATGGTGTGCCTGTGTAGGGAGCTTGAGCACTGGAGGTGGTCAACCCAACCTCTGGAAGAGGGGAGTGAAACTGGAGATTGAGTTCAATCATGCAGCCAATGATTAATCATTCATGCCACATAATGGAACCCCAATAAAAAGTCTGGACACTGAAGCTCTGTAGAACTTTCTGGCTGATGAACACACTGATGAACCAGAAAGGTAATGTACTCTAATTCCACAAGGAAATTCTACAGAAACTGTATTTGGGTTCCTTCCCAACTTTGCTTACGTATCTCTTCATCTACTCCTGATTTATATCCTTATTATTTATAATAAAACTTTAATTTTGAGTATAGTGCTTTCCTGAATTCTAAGAGTTATTCTAGTAAACTTATTAAACTTGGTGGGAGGGGGAAGTCTTTCTTTTTCTTCCCAACCAGATTTGTAGCCAGCTGGTCTAAAGAAGGGAGAGTAAACAGTTAAAACCTGTGGAGTCTGACACTAACTCAGGGTGGTTAGTGACAGAATTCAACTGAAGTAACCACTTGGGGTTAAAACAGAATAATATCCTACATGCATGGACTGGAAAACTTAGTAGTGTTAAAAGATGGCAAAACTCAAAGCAATCTGCAGATTCACCGCAACCTCTATCAAAATTTCAATGGCGTTTTTGGAGAAATGAAAAGATGATCCTCAAATTCACATGGAATGGGCCCTGAATAGCCAAACAATATTGCAAAAGAAAAACAAAGTATGAAGATTACCTCCTGATTTCAAAACTTACTAACAAAAAGTTATAGTAATCAAAATATTGTGATACTGACACAACTAGCATAGATATATAAACCAATGGGATAGAACTGAGAACCTAGAAATAAACCTAAATGCCTATGACCAATTGATTTTCAACAGGATGACAAGTCCATTCAAGGGGGAAAGAAACATTTCTTTAACAAATGGTGCTAGGACAACTGGATAAACATATGCAAAAGAATGAAGTCAAACCCTCAATCTCACTTCATATAAAAAATTAACTCATGAAACTGGACCCACTTTCTTAACCTATACACAAAAATAAACTCAACATGGATTAAGGACCTAAATGTGAGACCAGAAACCATAAAAATCCTAGAAGAGAGAACAAGCATAATTTCTCCAACATCAGCCACAGCAACATTTTTCATGATGCTTATCTCCTGAGGCAAGGAAAATAAAAGCAAAAATAAACTACATCAAAATAACAGCAAAGTAAACAATCAAGAGAACTAAAAGACAACCTACTGAATGGAAGAAGATATGTTCAAATGACATAACCAATAAAGGGCTAGTATCCAAAATATATAAAGGACTTACACAACTCAACACCCCAAAACAAAATAATCCAATTAAAAATTGGGCAGAACCCATGAACAGACATTTCTCTAAAGAAGACTTATAGATGGCCAACAGACACATGAAAAGATGCTCAACATCACTCATCATCAGGGAAATGCAAGTGAAAACCACAATGAGATATCATCTCACACCTGTCAGAATAGCTAGAATCAGTAAAAAAGAAACAACAAGTGTTAGCGAGGATGTGGAGAAAAAGGAACCTTCGGGCACTGTTGGTGGGAACGCAAACTGTGCAGACACTGTGGGAAACAGTATGAAGATGCCTCAAAAAAATTAAAAGTAGAATGACCCTATGATTCAGTAATTTCGCTACTGGGTATTTAACCAAAGAATATGAAAACACTAATTCAAAAAGATCTATCACCTCACACTAGTCAGAATGTCTAAAATTAACAAGTCAGGAAAGGACAGATGTTGGCAAGGACGCAGAGAAAGGGGAACCCTCGTACACTGTTGGTGGGAATGCAAGCTGGTGCAGCCACTCCAGAAAACAGTATGGAGGTTCCTCAAGAAGTTGAAAATAGGGGTGCCTGGGTGGCTCAGTTGTTAAGCGTCTGCCTTCGGCTCAGGTCATGATCCCAGGGTCCTGGGATCAAGCCCCGCATCGGGCTCCCTGCTCCGCGGGAAGTCTGCTTCTCCCTCTCCCACTCCCCTGCTTGTGTTCCTGCTCTCACTATCTCTCTCTGTCAAATAAATAAAATCTTTAAAAAAAAAAAAAAGTTGAAAATAGAGCTACCCTATGACCCAGCAATTGCACTACTGGGTATTTACCCCAAAGATACAAATGTAATGATCCGGAGGGGCACCTGTACCCCAATGTTTATAGCAGCAATGTCCACAATAGCCCAGATGTCCATCAACAAGATGAATGGATAAAGAAGATGTGATATACACACACTATGGAATACTACTCAGCCATGAAAAAAATTGAAATCTTGCCATTTGCAATGACGTGGATAGAACTTGAGGGTATTATGCTAAATGAAATAAGTCAATCAGAGAAAGACAATTATCATATGACCTCACTTGTATGTGGAATTTAAGAAACAAAACAGAGGATCATAGGGGAAGAGAGGAAAAAATAAAACAAGACAAAATCAGAGAGGGAGACAAACCAAAGAGACTCTTATTCATAGGAAACAAACAGGGGTGCTGGAGGGGACAGGGTGGGGGGTGAGGTAACTGGGTGATGGACATTAAGGAGGGCACATGATGTAATGAGCACTGGGTATTACATAAGACTGATACATAATCACTGACCTCTACCTCTGAAACCAATGATACATTATATGTTAACTAATTGAATTTAAATTAAAAAAAATAAAAAAGAAAAGGAAAAATAAGATCTATGCACTCCTATGTTTACTGCAGCATTATTTACAATAGCCAAATTATAGAAGCAACCCAAATGTCCATCAATAGATGAATGGACAGGGGTGCCTGGGTGGCTCAGTCGTTAAGCGTCTGCCTTTGGCTCAGGTCATGATCCCAGGGTCCTGGGATCGAGTCCCGCATCAGGCTCCCTGCTCGGTGGGGAGTCTGCTTCTCCCTCTCCCTCTGCCTCTGCTTGTGTGCTCTCTCTCTCCTTCTCTGTCAAATAAATAAATAAAATCTTTAAAAAAAAATAGATGAATGGATAAAGATGTGATATATATATATATATATATGGAATATTACTCAGCCATAAAAAAGAATAAAATCTTGCCATTTGCAACAACATGGATGGATCTAGAGAGTATAATGCTAGGTGAAATAAGTCAGTCAAAAACAAATACCATATGATTTCACTCATATGTGGAATTTAAGAAACAAAACAAAGAAAGAAAAAAAGACAAACAAAAAAAGACTCAAATATACAGAACAAACTGGTGATTATCGGGGGAGAGGTCAGTAGGGGGATGGATGAAATATCTGAAAGGGATTAACAGTATACTTATTGTGATGAGCACTGAGTAATGTATAGAATTGTTGAATCACTATATTGTACACCTGAAACTAATATAACACTGTATGTTAATTGTACTAGAATTTTAAAAAATGTAAAGCCCTCTTTCATAAAAATTGGCTTAACATTAAAAAAATTAAGCCAAAATGGATCAATAGCCTAAATATAAGAGCTAACCCATAAAACTTTTTTTTAAGATTTTATTTATTTATTTGAGAGAGAGAGACAGAGAGTGCGAGAGAAAGAGAGAGCACAAGCAGGGTGGAGGGGCAGAGGGAGAGGGAGAAGCAAGCTCCCCGATGAGCAGGAAGCCCAACACGGGGCTCGCTCCCAGGACCCCGGGATCATGACCTGAGCTGAAGGCAGACACTTAACCAACTGAGCCACCAAGGCGCCCCTATATCAAACTCTTTTAAGAAAACACAGGGATTTATAAATCTTTATGACCTTGGATTTGGCAATATATTCTTAGTAATTATACTATTACAAGTACTTGGTAAGTATTTCTTGTACTTTTCAAAGTACAAATAATAAAAAAATACATTTTAATTCATCAAAGTTAAAGGTTTTGTGCTTCAAACAGCTAAGGGTGTTTTATGGGGTGAAGAAAATTTTGAAACTAGAGAGATCTGATGTATGCACAACATTGTGAAGACAGGTTAAATACCATGGAATTTACACTAACTACAACTGAATTGTATACTTTAAAATGGTTAACTATTATGTGAATTCACCTAAACAAGAAAAACCTTTGAAAAAAAGAAGCCAAAAGAAAACTGGAATGAAAAGATGCTGTTTCATTACTAATTAAGATATTGTAAATTAAAACCATAATGACAGATCACTATAAATACATCGGATAAAAAGTGTAAGGATTCCAAATCTTGGCAAAGATGTGAAGCAGTAGGTAAACATACATTGTTAGAAACAGAATCTCAGAACCACTCTGAAACAGTTTGGTATTATTTAGGTTAATATACATATTCCTATGATTCAGCAATTACACTCCTAGGAAAAACATACACTAGAATGTTGATAGCAGCAACAGTTTCTATTAAGAGCAAATAGATGAAAACCCCAATATCCACAAAAAATATATATTGGATAAAGTAAAGTACGATATAGTCATACAGCTATTGAAATGAAATAGCATGCAGCAGTGAAAATAACATTATTGCATGACATAATTCCTTATTATATATTTATATATTTCCCATCGGTTCTGATTCCTTGGAGAATCCAACTAACCCCCCCATCAAAGTATATATACACAAATTATATATCCACATATATATGTGTGTGTGTGTTGTTTAAGTAAGAATCATTGTACGTGTACAGCACTATTTAGCGAGACTAATCTCGCTTTTCTTAGTACAACTGAAAAGAAGAGTTTGAGACAATTCAAGAAAACTGCCTTTCCCTAAGTGAGAATAAACTTCCATTTTGTCCATGATATATATGTTAGCTAATTTTATTTTTTTATCTTTCCTGGAGATTTAGATCCAAACTATCTTGGTTAAGATCATTGGCTCTGAAGTCTGACAAACCCAGCTTTCAATCCAGGTCCTAAAATCTAGGTCCCAACACTTACATCCTTGGGTAAATTATTTGCCCCACTAAAACTCAGTTTCCTCCTCTATAGAATATTGGCAAAAAAATTATCAGTTTCTAAGGTGCTACATATAGTACCTTGCACATAATAAAGCTCAAGAAATGGCATTTTCATTTATCAATTATCCCTATCTTATTATGCTATACAGTTATTTTGTGTAAGTCCACAAAATCAAATAAAGTGTTATGTTGGACATTTCATCCAGTGAATTGTCAGATAACCTATTACTTTTTTGCTCCTGATTCTCTATTATAATTGTATCAGAATTTCATTTTAAATCTTATTGTTTTAAGATATCACAACTTTATAAAATGATTTAACATAAACATAAGTGGCAATATATGACAAGCATACCAATATTGGGGAAGGGAGTACGACATTCTTCTTTTATGTTCAAAATCTATATATGATTTGAGAAACAGAGACACAAATTCCTCCTGAGGTAAGTCATCTTTCTTGGATGTCTCTAAACTCCTCTTTCTGACTGCACCAATAAGAGCCAAAAGAGGTTATTCTCTATAAATGGTGCTGTATCTCTAGAGTTAAAAATACATTGCCTGAAGTTGTAATGGGTCATTACTGTTGGCTTCTGTCCCAGAGACCTAGATCTATGTAACTTTTTAAAAAACTTTATTTATTTAAGCAATCTCTACACTCAACAACTCAAACTCACAGCCCCAAGATCAAGAGTCTCATGCTCTTCTGACTGAGCAGCCAGGTGCTCCTAGATCTATAGAACTCAGAAAAATCAGTTGGTGTTCATTGGTTCAGCTAGTAAGGCTCTCAAATGTCTTATCCTTCCCAAAGGTCCCATCTGATTATACAATAATCAGTGAACAGAGATTGATCTAGTTTTAAATTAGCATCATATTATGATGTATTTGATCTTTTTTTTTTTGCTTTTCAGAGAAAAGCACAGCCAACTTAACCCAGTCTATTTGTATAATATACTTTAAAGAATTATCCTTTATTTTTTTTTAAAAAAAGGCAAGATGAGTATTTAGAAAATTATTAGAGCTTACTACACTTTCCTTTGTCTTTTTGCAAGAAGTAGTCATGTTATATATAAAGGACACCCTCCTGGGCATATTTCATGGTCTCCTGGACATAGCACTGTGTTGTTGAAGGTACACTGATGGGCAATAAAGACAGTGCTCCATATGTCACATTTATCTTCTCATCTCTTGGAGACCTGGGGGGAATACACTCTACTAAATTCAAACCTAGAATATATTTTATACATGCCTGAATGTACAAAACTTTTAACTTCAAATAAAAAAAAAGAGAGTACATTCCCCAATTTATCTGCTAAAACTAGTATAGCCATGATGCCAAATAAGAAAATGACTATAAACATAACATAATAAAATTAAAAAAAAATAATAATAATAAAAAGAAAATGACTATAAAAGAGAATAATTTCAGGCTGATTTAACTTACGAATATAGATATAAATATTGAAAACAAAATTCTAGCAAACAATACAGTAAGTAATAAAAAAGAAAAGATTATAACTAAGTTTATTTTATTCAAGGAAGATTCCTTTAACATTAGAAAATATATTAACATAATTAACTTTGTTAAGAGATTAAAGAGAAAAAGCACAATTATCTCCAATAAACAGAGAATAATTTGATGAAATTCAACATCCAATTATTAAACAGAAAAAAAAGAACTTAAAAACCTGTGAGTAGAAGGAAATTTCCTTATACTGATGAATGGTACCTACAAAATACAGGAAAGAACATACTAAATGATGAAAAAGTTAAGTGCATGTCCTTAAAAGTTATAGCAAGTAAAATATATAAACCACTGGAAAGCAAGAAACAAAACTGATGTTTGCAGATCTTATGATTGCCTACAAGGAAAAAATGCAAAAGATTCTCTAACAGATTGTTATATTTAGTAAAAGATTTTGCAGAACTCTCAGAAATAAACCAGAAAACAAAGGTCAACTGCATCTCTACATACCAGCAACAAAGTTAGAAAAATACATTTTATTTAGGGGTGTCTGGCTGGCTCAGTCAGTAGGGCAGGCAACTCTTAATCTTGGGATCATGAGTTTGAGCCCCACATTGAGTACAGAGGTTACTTTAAAAAAATAAAATATAGGGGCGCCTGGATGTCTCAGTCGTTAAGCGTCTGCCTTCGGTTCAGGTCATGGTCCTAGGGTCCTGGGATCGAGCCCCGCATCAGGCTTCCTGCTTGGTGGGAAGCCTGCTTCTCCCTCTCCTACTCCCCCTGCTTGTGTTCCTGCTCTCACTATCTCTCTCTCTGTCAAATAAATAAATAAAAAATCTTTAATAAAATAAAATATGAAAATGAAAATACATTTTATTACAAATAGTACCAATGCAAAGTACTTAGAAATGTATAATATGTGAACAGAATTATAAAGTGGACTGAAATATTAAACAACACCTAAATACATGGAAATGTCATTTCTTATTAAAAGGAAGCATCAATTTTGTAAAGCTATCAATTCTCCTGAGTAATCTATACATTTACTGCAATTGTAACAAAAATCACAAGTTTTTCATGGATCTTGACAAGATGATTTTCTAACTTACATATAGAAGACTACGGGACACTCCTTAAAAATAAGCTGGAAGGACTCACTCTATCAGATGTCACAACTTACTAGGCGGGCGCTTAGGTGGCTCAGTTGGTTAAGCGACTGCCTTAGGCTCAGGTCATGATCCTGCAGTCCCAGGATCGAGTCCCGCATCGGGCTCCCTGCTCAGCAGCGAGTCTGCTTCTCCCTCTGACCCTCCCCCCTCTCATGTGCTCTCTCTCATTCTCTGTCTTTCAAATAAATAAATCTTTAAAAAAAAAAATTTTTTTAGGGCGCCTGGGTGGCTCAGTTGGTTAAGCGACTGCCTTCGGCTCAGGTCATGATCCTGGAGTCCCCGGATGGAGTCCAGCATCAGGCTCCCTGCTCAGCGGGGGGTCTGCTTCTCCCTCTGATCCTCTGACCCTTTTCCCTCTTGTGCTCTCTGTCTCTCATTCTCTCTCTCTCAAATAAATAAATAAAATCTTAAAAAAAAATTTTTTTTTTAAAAAAGACTTACTAGGAAACAATACTCACTGACTGTGGCATTGGCACAGAGAAAAAATTAGAGAACTATGGCACAGAAGACTGAGCCAGGAATACACTCACATAGATATGGAAACTTATGATCGGACAATCCTGGCACTGCAACTCTTCCAGATTAAAGAAGACTAAAAGAGAGATGATACTAAATTCAATGTGTGATCCTAGACTGTATCCTGGACAGTGCCTGGTAACAGAGGATGAGGGCACAGTGAGTACTACAAAAAAACATTATTAGGATCAGTGAAAAATCTTGAATATAGACTGTTAAGTAAGAGTACTGTAATTGTTTAAATTTCTTATTTTAATAAGTGTACTGTGGTCATGTAAGAGAATATTCTTGTTCTGAGAAAATAATACACTGACATGTTTAAAAGTAAAGAAGGAAATTTCCACAACTTATTTTTTTTTAAGATTTTATTTATTTATTTAACAGAGAGAGTGAGAGAACACAAGCAGGGGAAGCACCAGAGGGAGAGGAAGAAGCAGGCTCCCTGCTGAGCAGGGAGCCCAATGCAGGGCTCGATCCCAGGACCCTGGGATCATGACCTGAGCTGAAGGCAGACGCTTAACCGACAGCCACCCAGGCACCCCTCCACAACTTATTCTTAAATAGTTCAGGTAAAACGTGTGCATTGCGTATGTGTGTGTGGGCACATGCATATATAGAGAGAACTACAAGCACATACAGGAATTATCATGCAGATGGGGCAAAAGTAACTGTTGGTGAATCTGAGTAAAGAGTACACAAGAATATTATGTACTATTCTTGTAAGTTTACTGCAAGTTTGGATTAAATCAAAATTTAAAAGTAATCCAAAACAAGACATATTATGAAATAATTCTCAAGTTAAATATGAAACTAAATAGAAATATAAAATACCTAGAAATGAAGTGAAAAGGAGACCAATATATTTCTTAAAAATCTTGACACAAGAAAATTACAAAGAAAAAATTAATAACATTAAACTTCAAAAAATAAAATAAAACTAATCTGAATTCAATATTGTAACAAAATGGCAGGAAAGGATATAAAAACAGAATACAAAAGTTTTAAAATTTGTAAGTCACAAAACTCAAAACTTGCTTTTGAAAAGCATGAAGACTGCTGATAAAACATGAAAACTGATGTTTTATGTTTTCTCCCAAAACACCACTAAAATGACCAAACAATGATAGTTTCATAATATTAATTGCTGGCAAGAACGCAGGTATGACAGATATTGTTGCCTGCCTCCTTCAAACTCATCCCTCCCCTACCTACTTGCTACAGAATGGTTTTGGTTTTGGTTTTTTTTGATAGTTACAGTACTCAGCTCTAGAAAATGAATCATGATTTCCCTAAGTCAGTGGTTCCTAACTCTGACTGCAATTAGAATCAACTGGGTAGCTTTCAAAAAATTCTAGAGCTTGAACCCCACTTCAGACCAATTAAATCTCAATGTTTTTTCTTGTCACTTTGTACGAGCATTTAAGTCATTAATTCACAACTGTGCATACTAGAATCATCTGGTGCTCTTTTAAAAATGATAATGCTCAGGCCATATCCCAGATGAATTAAATCAGAATCGCTGTGGGCATGACCCAGACATCAGTAACCAAGGTTAAGAATCACTAGCATAAATTAAAAAAAAAAAATGCAAGTTCTTTTTTGCACCTCATGTAGCCATAAGTAAACTAACTAGAAGTGGAGAAACAGGTTCTGTCAGAGAGAGTTAGGCGTACTATGAAGTGAACAATCTATTGTGAAGTTTAACTTGTAAATATTAACTGAAGTTTAAAATATGTGTATTCTATTGTCCCCATAATTTCACTTTCAGTATATACCTTAGAGAAGGCCTATACATAAATGTTTATTGGAACAGTGATTGCCACAGTGATAACTATATGAAACTAAATGTTTAAAAACCAGAAAATGATTAAACATACCACAGTACTACAAAATATGGCCTTACATGAAGCAATTAAAGTGAGGTAGTTCTATACTTATGTGTACAATTCCTCACACAGAATGAAAAACCAAGTTTCAGAATAGTAAGAATAACTACCAAATGACTGACACTAAGTGAACGTTCTGAGTGAACGTTCTAAGAATCCTGTTCTAAGGATTTTACATGAACCAACTCAAACCTTGGACCAACCCTATAAGGTAGTTACTTTCCACATTTTGCAGCCTATACTTATTATTCTCTTTATATAGATATACTTTTATGTAGCAAAACAGTACCATATACATGTGTGCATATATTTAAATGCATAGAATAAAGGTAAAAAGGATAAATAATTAACTTAGAACAGGGGCTACCTTTGGGTACTTCAGGTAGATACCTGGGAATGGGGACTGTGGTCACATGGGATGTGAGCCCCTCCATGACATATAGATTATTTTTATAAGAAAAATACATAATTAGGATTTAACTAAAAATAAAATTAAAAAAGGAAAACACTAGCATTCAGGCTAAGGAGATACCTGTTTATAAAAGCAACAGTTTGGGGGCACCTGGGTGGCTCAGTTGTTGGGCGTCTGCCTTCAGCTCAGGTTATGATCCCAGGGTCCTGGGATTGAGCCCACATCGGGCTCCCTGCTCAGCGGGAAACCTGCTTCTCCCTCTCCCATTCCCCCTGCTTGTGTTTCCTCTCTCACTCTGTCTCTCTCTGTCAAATAAATAAATAAAACCTTTAAAAAAAAAAAAAGGCAATAGTTTGTAAGCAAACCATATTCAACAAAAGGGGCTTGATAAAATGCTAACATTATGAGACCATTACAACTCATGATAAAGATAAATACGTAAAAGCATGTCAGTTGTTCATAATGTATTTTGGCATGATAAAGATGGGTTACAGGTCAGTGGCCATAGTATGATCACATTAAAGAAAGAATTCTAAGCATTTGCTCTAACAATTTGACAGCAGTCTTTAATTGATAGGACTACAGATGGCCTTTGTCTTTTATTTCTGCTTCTCTGTATTTTCTAAATTTGTTGTAATAAAGAATTATTTTGTAATGAAAGAAACAGAGAATACAGCTATTTTCAGAAAAAAAGTGACATATTTGATCAGGTATTCAAAGATTTGTAAGAGGAAATGATCTTAACATGGCACAGGTACAAGCACAGAGACATAAATTTTTTAAATATTTACTAGATAATACAACCTACTTAAGTAATATAGCACCAAGTAGACAATGCAAAGTAATGGAAAAGGAAATAAGTTATTACTAGATAAAAGACACTGGAACAATACTGAGTAAATGAAAAAAATGATTTAGATCCCCAACACACAGCAAAACAAATTTAAAATGGGTTAAAAGTTATGTATATAAGAGAATTAATATGTATAATCCTGGGTCTCAATGATTTACAAAGCATTTGGGGAGCAAAATTTGCCTAAGATCCTTTGGATAATAAAGCTGGACACATCATGCTCCCTGATTTTAAAGTAAATTATTGTTTTGATATAGTAATCAAAACAGTATGGTATTGGCATAAAAAGAGACACACAGATCAGTGGAATAGAATACAGACTCAGAAATAAACCCACGGACAAACCCAGAAATAAACTATGGCCAATTAATTTCAACAAAGGAGCCAAAAATATACAAAAGGGAAAGGACAGCCTCTTTAATAAATGGTGTTGGAAAAACTAGACAGCCACATGCAAAAGAATGATTATTATCTTACACCATACAAAAATTAACTCAAAATGGACAAAAAGGCTTGAACATAAAACCTGAAACCATAAAACTCCTAGAAGAAAACAGAGGCTATTAGCTCCTTGACACTGGTCTTGGATATGATTTTTTAGATATACCTCCACAAGCAAAGGCAACAAAAGCAAAAATAAATGAGTGGACTATATCAAACTAAAAAGCTTCTGAATAGGACGCCTGGGTGGCTCAGTCGTTAAGCATCTGCCTTCGGCTCAGGTCATGATCCCAGGGTCCTGGGATTGAGCCCCATGTCTGGGCTTTCTGCTCAGCGGGAAGCCTGCTTCTCCCTCTCCCACTACCCCTGCTTGTGTTCCCTCTCTCACTGTGTCTTTCTCTGTCAAATAAATAAATAAATAAAATCTTTAAAAAAAAAAAACAAACCTTCTGAATAGCAAAGTAAATCATCAACAAAATAGAAAGGCAACCTACTGAAGGGGAGAAAATATTTGCAAATCATATACCTGATAAAGGAGTATATGATAATATCCAAAATATATAAAGAAGTAATACAACTCAATAGCAAATAAACATTCTGATTTAAAAAATGGGCAGAAGTTCTGAATAAACATGGACAAAGAAGACATACAGATGACCAACAGTACATGAAATGATGCTCAACATTACTAACCATCAGGGAAATGCAAATTAAAACTACAATGAGATATCATCTTACAACTGTTAGAGTGGCTATTATCAAAAAGATAAGAAATAATCTGTTGAGAAGGATATTGAGAAAAGGGAACCCTTTTGCCCTGCTGGTAGGAATGTAAATTGGTGTAGTCACTATGGAAAACAGTATGGAGGTTTCTCAAAAAATTAAAAATAGAATACCATATGATCCAGCAATTCCACTTCTGAGTATTTATCCAAAGAAAATGAAAACACGAACTCAGAAAGATATATGCACCCCCATGTTCACTGCAGCATTGTTTACAATAGCCAAGATACGGAAACAATCTCAGTGACCAACAATGGATGAATAAAGATTATCGGAATATTATTCAGTCATAAAAAAGAATGAAATCTTGGGGTGCCTGGGTGGCTCAGTTGGTTAAGCGACTGCCTTCGGCTCAGGTCATGATCCTGGAGTCCCTGGATCGAGTCCCGCATCGGGCTCCCTGCTCGGCAGGGAGTCTGCTTCTCCCTCTGACCCTCCCCCCTCTCATGTACTCACTCTCTCTCATTCTCTCTCTCTCAAATAAAAATAAATAAAATCTTTAAAAAAAAAAAAAAAAAAAGAATGAAATCTTGCCATCTGTGACAACATGGATGGACCTTGAGGTCATTATGCTAAGTGAAGTAAGTCATATAAAAGTAAATACCATATACTTTCACTTATAAGTGGAATTTAAACAAACAAATAAAAGCCAAGCTCGTAGACATAGAGAACAGATTGGTAGTTGCCAGAGACTGGGGGTGGGAGTGTGAAATGGGTAAAGGGGTTCAAAAGGTACAAACTTCCAGTTATAAAACAAATAAGTCATGAGTAGTAAATAATACTGCACTGCATATTTCAATGTTGCTAATAGACTAAATCTTAAAAAATCCTCATCACAAGAAAAACTGCATATGGTGATGGATATTAACTAGACTTACTGTGGGGTCATTTCAAAATATATACAAATATCAAATCATTATCTTGTACTTCTGAAACTAATATAATGTTACATGTCATTTGTACCTCAATTAAAAAAAAATCCTTTGGGAACCACCAAAAGGCCTTTAGTTAAGTGCTTTATACTGTAATTGATATAGAGGTCCCAAGAATGAGAAGTAAAGGAGAAAGGGAGCTAACATCTCTTGAACTTCTGATGTGTACCAAGTGTTCTACACATATCTTATTTCATTCTCAACATTAAGTGAGAATAAGAACCTCTCATTTACAGGTTCAACAGCTCACAGGTGGTGCAGCTGAGATCAGAAGCCACATCTGATACTAGAGCCCATGCTTTTTACACCATGTTACAGAGAGACTAGCATAGGTAAAATAATCTGAGAGATAATGTTTCTTTTTTTTTTTTTTTATTCTGAAGAAGCCTATATTTAAACTAAAGAGAATAGATGGCAAAGATGCAAAGGCAAAAACTATCTGACAAAGGACAGCGGAAGGTAGGGGGAAGAGGAAAGGACAATTAAAAAAGAAATATAATATGGAGAGAACAGTAAAAGGTACCATAAAAAGCAGAACTGATTGGACCAGAATGTTATTAAAATAAAAATTTTAGACAATAGATATCTACATCTGTACCTAAGGCTATACCTATTTTTTTTAATTTTTAACGATTTTATTTATTTATTTGAGAGAGAGAGTGAGAGCACAAGCTGGGGGAGAGGCAGAGGGAGAGAGAGAAGCAGGCTCCCTGCCTGATGCGGGGCTCAATCCCAGTACGCTGGGATCATGACCTGAGCTGAAGGCAGACGCTTAACCAACTGAGCCATCGAGGTGCCCCCTTTTTTTTAAATTTTAAGTAATTTCTACACCCAACGTGGGGCTTGAACTCACAACCCCAAGATAAAGAGTTGCACGCTCCACTGACTGAGCCAGTCAGGCACCCCCTACCTAATTTTTATATCCCTACTTCCAAAAATGTATTTGAGGAGGCTAAGAATTAAAGAAAAAAAAATTTCTAATCATACACAATGGTCATAGGTAACAGGTACTCAATATCATAAACACAGGCTAAAATTATTACTATGACTGATCATTATTTAAAGTGTTCAGATTCCTGGCAGTCAATGCAAAAGGGAAATACTATACAATGGATTATATGGTTCCTATTTGCATAGGACTATTTACAGGAGATAAGCAAGACCTTGTTGAGAAAACCTTAAGAAGACTAAAACAACTGAGAGTTTCATGTTATTAGAAGATTCACCAAATTTCTGTTGGGAAAATTGGACAGCCACATGCAGAAGAATGAAACTGGACCATTTCCTAACACCACACACAAAAATAGACTCCAAATGGTTGAAAGACCTCAATGTGAGACAGGAGTCCATCAAAATCCTAAAGGACAACACAGGCAGCAACCTCTTCGACCTCAGCCGCAGCAACTTCTTCCTAGAAACATCGCCAAAGGCAAGGGAAGCAAGGGCAAAAATGAACTACTGGGACTTCATCAAGATAAAAAGCTTTTGCAAAGCAAAGGAAACAGTCAACAAAACCAAAAGACAACTGACAGAATGGGAGAAGATATTTGCAAATGACATATGAGATAAAGGGCTAGTATCCAAAATCTATAAAGAACTCATCAAACTCAACACCAAAAGAACAAAGAATCCAATCAAGAAATGGGCAGAAGACATGAACAGACATTTTTCCAAAGAAGACATCCAAATGGCCAACAGACACATGAAAAAGTGTTCAATATCGCTCGGCATCAGGGAAATCCAAATCAAAACCTCAATGAGATACCACCTCACACCAGTCAGAATGGCTAAAATTAACAAGTCAGGAAATGACAGATGTTGGCGGGGATGCGGAGAAAGGGGAACCCTCCTACACTGTTGGTGGGAATGCAAGCTGGTGCAGCCACTCTGGAAAACAGTATGGAGGTTCCTCAAAAAGTTGAAAATAGAGCTACCATATGATCCAGCAATTGCACTACTGGGTATTTACCCCAAAGATACAAAAGTAGGGACCCGAAAGGCTACGTGCACCCCAATGTTTATAGCAGCAATGTCCACAATAGCCAAACTGTGGAAAGAGCCAAGATGTCCATCAACAGATGAATGGATAAAGAAGATGTGGTATATATATACAATGGAATATTATGCAGCCATCAAAAGGAATAAGATCTTGCCATTTGCAATGACGTGGATGGAACTGGAGGGTATTATGCTGAGCGAAATAAGTCAAACAGAGAAAGACATGTATCATATGACCTCACTGATATGAGGAATTCTTAATCTCAGGAAACAAACTGAGGGTTGCTGGAGTGGGGGGTGGGGTGGGAGGGATGGGGTGACTGGGTGATGGACACTGGGGAGGGTATGTGTTCTGGTAAGCGCTGTGAATTGTGCAAGACTGTTGAATCTCAGATCTGTACCTCTGAAACAAATAATGCAATATATGTTAAGAAAGAAAAAAAGAAGAAGAAGAATGTAGCAGGAGGGGAAGAATGAAGGGGGGGAAATCGGAGGGGGAGAAGAACCATGAGAGACGATGGACTCTGAAAAACAAACTGAGGGTTCTAGAGGGGAGGGGGTTGGGAGGATGGGTTAGCCTGGTGATGGGTATTGAGGAGGGCACGTTCTGCATGGAGCACTGGGTGTTATGCACAAACAATGAATCATGGAACACTATATCTAAAACTAATGATGTAATGTATGGGGATTAACATAACAATAAAAAAATTAAAAAAAAAAAAAGAAGATTCACCAAATTTCTACTCACACAATTATAGATACAATGCAATTCAATCTAAATCACAAAAGATGCTTGAGTGGAACCAAGCTATTTCAAAAAATTTATATGGAAATGCAGAGGAACACAAATAGCCAAGATACTCTTGAGGAACAAGAGGTAAGATGACTTGCTCCAAATATTATAAAGTCACAGTGAATAAAATATCATGATATTGCTGCAGGGAGAGAAAAATAGAGCAATGGAACAGAATATAATGTCCAGAAATAAACGTAGACATATATGATCACTTGATTTTTACTAAATGGCACTGCAGATCAGTGTAGAAAAGATGAACTTTACAATAAATGATACTGGAACAACTGGATATCCATATGGGGGATAAAATGAAATTACATCACTACCTACAGAAATCAATTCCAGGTAGTGTAAAGACCTACATGTTAAAGCCAAAGAGTAGAAAGCTTTTAGAAGAGAACATAAGAAATTTTCATTACCTCAAGGTAGCAGAAAATTTCTTAAACAAACACTAACCACTGAAAAAGATTTTGTAACATTTAAATCCCAAACCTCTATTCATCAAAAGGCAACAGAATGAAAAACCAAGCCAGAGCAGAAGAAAATATTTAGTCACTATTATACAGAAGATATATATATACATATACATATATATATATACACACACACATATCTGCTTTAATCAGAGAAAAACAACCCAATTAAAAATTGGAAAAACATTTCAACAAGCATTTTACAAAAGAGGACATCCGGTTGGGCAAGAATTTGTGTTCAGTTTCATTGATAATCAAGGAAATATCAATTAAATGTGTAATTAATAACATTAGACATCCACCAAATTGGCAAAAATTTAAAAGTACGATGATGCCAAGGGCTGGCATGGATGTGGAGCAAAAATCTTTATAAACTGCTGATACAAGTAAAAACTTGCACAGTATCTTTATTTTTTTTTTAAGACTTATTTATTTATTTATTTGAGAGAAAGAGAGAGAGCACACAGAAGGAGAGGGAGAAGAAGACTCCTCACTGAGCAGGGAGCCCGATGTGGGGCTCGATCCCAGGACCCTGGGATCATGACCTGAGCCAAAGGCAGACCGACTGAGCCACCCAGGCACCCCTTGCACAGTATCTTTAGAGAACAGTTTGACATTGTCTAGTAAAACTGAAGACATACAAACTCTATCCCTCAGCAATTTAAACACAATTTTAGCATATATGCTAAAGAAATGCAAGCACACATGTACCAAAATATGTGCAAAATATTCACAGTCACATCGCTTGTAACAGTCAAAAACTGGAAGCAAGTCATATATCCATGAAAAGTAGACTGGATAAGCAGTAAATTGTGATGCTATCATGCAAGATAATATATATTCAGCAATGGAAAAAAATGAACTGTAGTTACAGGAAACATGAATGAAGCTCATATTTTTTATGAAAAAAGACACAAAAGAATGTCTTTTCATACAAAGAAAACACATAAACTAAACCTATGATTTTGGAATTCATACACTAAAGTTCTAATGAAAGGCAAAGAAATGATCACAGTGGTCATCACCAGAGGAACACAATTGTTTGTGATTGTGGAAGGGTACAACAGAGGGTTCTTTAGAGATGGCTGTATTCTATTTCTTAGGTACTCCCTATTGTGAGTCTTTATAATTATGTATTAAATGGCACAAATGAGTAGGATATACCATTTCTGTATCTAATTTGAGAGAAAAAAAAAAAAAGCCACAGGCATTCAAATAAATATGAACTTCTAAAAATGTTTCAAATGCTAAATCATGTGGGAAAATACTTAAATATAATTTTATGTAAAAATGTAGGTTATAATGGTAAATGTTGAATGAATTCAATTTTTAAAAATCACATTTTATATACATACATAAAACAGACCAGGAAGAAAATACAAAAAAGTTAGCATTGGTTTTAGCTGGGAATTGAAATTTTCTTCAAAAGATGTACTTCTGAAATTATTTAAAATACTCATGTCTTACTTTTATAAATAGAAAGAAATAGTATTTTTTAAAAAAGACAGCATAAAGGAAAATTAAACCATTTGACAAATTAGTAAGAGAAAATCAGGTGCCTGTAAGGGCTTAGGGTTTGCAGCCAATCACATTTTCTCAAAGGGGAAATTCCAGGGATCAAATCACCTGATGGGCAAGAATTTTCAAGAGGAGAAAAGCAAGTCAAGTCCTGACAAAGAAAAGGGGATTTCAGGAAACAAGGGGAAACCACAAACTACCTTGCAGGAGCCTTGTGGATGTTCAACAGCCATTCTTTACTCCACTCTGGAAGCCTCTGTGCAAGCAAAGCAGAGCTGAGGAAGAAGAAACGAGTCAGGAAACATCAGGTTCTTCTGCGAGCCTAGGTCAACCAACCGCCCGCCACCTATAAATGTAGGTCTAGGTCATGCAAGACTAGGGCGTCCTGTTCAATACCGGCATCAAGACAAGAGCAGGGTCACTGCAGTTCTGGGCAGAATGTGTCCCCGAGCTCACAGAGGTCCCCCGGGAGCAGAGCGCTGGAGTCACAAAGGCAGACAAAGGCGTCCCACACTACAGTGCTATACGGACACACAGTCCCACAAACTCAACCACGGGGACACAGGCACCCCCAAACCTAAACACAACTGGCTGCACATGGTCACACAAGCATACACACCACGGGAACAGACACAGTCACAATCGCAAAGACACCCCACACACTCACATTCCCACTGCCACACTTCATGGGGACACAGTGACAACAACGAATTGACACGCACCCTACACCAATAATATTACAAATACATACACCATGGGTAAACACAATCACAGATCTCACAGTTAAGGCATCCCACACCCACAGTTCAACAAATGGTCATAAACACACACGCACCATGAAGACACCCAGTTTTACAATCGCGGTCAAAGAACACTACACTCGCAAAAACCCGGTCACACAATTAAACCTCATCACACATGAACAATCATAACAGCAAATCAAGCCCTCCTCCCCGCCCTCACAGTTCCGTACACAGGCTCACACTGACAGAGACACAGTCACATTTAGACACACACCCTCCTCACAATCTCCCCTGCTCAGCTGGCTCCCCTACACACCCCGCACAGGCCAGAGGTTCCAGACACGCCGGCCCCAACCCCGGGTTCCGGGCCACCTCACCTATGCCTCCTTCGGTAGGGTCAGCACCCCCTCTACTCTACTTGGAACAAGTCGAATGCGACAGCTCCCACAGCGCCCGGAGGCCGTTTGCCCCAAGCCGCCAGAAGATCCCGCCCACTCCTCGGGAGAGGGGCTAGTTCTCGCGGGAGGGATACTGAGCCTAGAGGCATCTGGGAGATGTAGTACAGACGTAACGACAGGTTGCTAAAACGCGGTCTCCTGGCTATCTCGACTCCCCGGTGGCAAAGAGCCTGGACTCACACAAAACTGTGTCTTCCCGCTGAGCAGCGCACCGGGGGCTTCCGCGAGTGTCAGCTGACTAGGATTCCGTCGACCAAACTGTAGTCAGGCTCCTCTGAGCTCTCTTCTTGACTGGGTCTCGTCCTTGACCTGCTGACCCTAGTTCAGCAAGAATCCCACTGCTTTTGCTATTTCACCAAGCTCCTCTTAGTAATTTTCTATCCACTGACTCCCTCACCCTGCCCCTTGGATATAAATCCCAGCTACTGTTATATATTGAGTCGAGTTCAGTCTCTCTTCTCCACTGCGACAATCTAATAAAATCTTCCTTACCTGTTGAACTTGCCTGGTGCAGTTTTTCATTGACAAAGCCTCCAGTGCGGCTCTCTCAGGCTTTGACGACTCACCCTGCAACATACTTGGCCCTACGGCCTCCTGGGAAATGCAGTCCTGGACTTCTCCAATAGCCAGATGGACCAGGCCAAGGTAAGCTGTGTCCCCTAGGCACTGAGGTGAGGCCTGGCTACACTTAAATGCCCTGGAGGGTGCTCGGAATTCTGCTTTGCCCTGGGAATACAAAAATGCTCTTGAGTCAGGCTGCTGCGGACCTTGTCAGAAGAACGAACCCATATGTGGACCTGAGCATCTGTGACCAAACCAGCCTGGGGAGTTTGAAAGGGAGGAATCTTCAAGCCCAGTCATGTATGTGAAAGTGGACAAAGAAGGTCCCGTCATGGGACAGTGGTGAGATTACATGTGGACTGGTTGAGGGGGGAGGGAGGATAGTTGAGTGAAAGAGAAACTGCATGCAGGTAAAATTGATGAGTGTGACAGAGTGGGATCAAGATTATGTGTGGCTTTGTGAGGCTGGAGGGTCACATCATGGGTGTGTGTGTGGTTCTGCAGCTAGTGGGGCAAGAGTGTCTGGATCCCTGCGGGTTTGTGTATGAGTATTTATGTGATCACCTGAATGTAGGTCATCTCAGCATGGGTGCCTGAGATGGTGGAGGAATCTGAATCCTGCAAACCTCATTTTCTCCTCAAGCCGATAATAAGGGTATGTCTTCCTGGAGCTCCGATTTTAAGAGGGAAAAGCTACATTTTAATTTATATAACAAATAACTTGTAGCATTTTTATATAAACGCTTAAGTTTCCAACCATTTGTTCTGGAATAGAATAACAAATCAGTATGACATATTAAACAGGGTATATTTTGCTATAGGGGTACCTGTTTTGTCTACAGTCTTACCCCCAGACATTTACTCTTTGTAGTAATTGGTAGGGCAAATTGGGGTCAATGGTAGGGTAAATGTTCGGAGATGTAATTGTTCAATTGAAGCAGAAGTATCAACCACAAAAGATGTTCAGAGGAAGCTGTAAGGGATGTGATGCTGGAGAACTAGAGCAACACAGTCATATTAGACATGGATAGCTCTCTGTATAATCCAATTTTTGAAAATAAAGTGCTGTCTCTTTTCCATTTCTGAAATATTTAGAAACTTTACATGGCATAATAGATTCAGCTTTGAGATAACAAGTTTCAGGTATTCTCAAACCCTCTGCCATATGATTGCATATGCTCAACCTTTAAGGTAAAAGGTTATTTACTTTGTTCCTCTTTATGTGTTAACTTCCTTAAAGGCCCAGGCTCGGTCTGATTTAGGGGATGGTGCTTGAATTAAAATTCAGTCTTATATCATTTTCCTATATATAGGCTATCACATCACCAAACTGGATAAAATCTTTAAGTTGGAACAAGAAGAGAGGCCATGGGTGGTGAAGAGAGGAAATGTAAAGTAGGTTCTCTCCAAGTGAGTGAGTGAGAACCAGGCAGATGTGCTTGGGGTAAGGCAGAATACAGATGTTCAGTGAGAGAGCTGACAACAGCCAGAAGTGCCTGAGGAATGTCAACATATCCTACCGGGACTTGGGGGTGGGACGGTGTCAGCTTGTGCTTTGTCCTCAGCTTGCCTTTTGCTCCCTCATCAACCTTACTTGGTAAAAGGATCTTTGCAGATGCAATTAAGTTAAGGATCTCTAAGCGAGTTCATCCTGGATTATCTGTGTGTGACCTAAATCCAATGACAAGTGTCTTTATAATAGAAGATGGAAAGACATACAAAAGAAGGCCATGTAAAGACAGAGGTAGAGAGTGAAGTTATGCAGCAACAAGCTAAGGACACCTGCGTTTACTTCTGTTTTGTTTTGGTTTGGGTTTTTTGGTCTCTTGGGAGCATCTTGATTTTTTTTTTTTTCCCTTGCCTTTTCATATGCCTTAAATTTTTGTTGTTGTTGTTGAAAGCCAGACATTTTGTTTAGGACAGGAGTGTGCAGAAAAGCCTTAACGTAGCCGACCTGAGAATTCTTATCTTTGGAAGGCCTGCTTGCACAGTTGGTGCTTGGCTTGCATCTAGAACTTAGTTTTCCTGAGGGGGGGTCCTGCTATCCTAATAAGAGTGGCTCACTATGCTTGTTTGTACAAATCAATAGTTTATGTTAAACACCTGCTTTCCTTCTGAAATTCTGGTATGCACCTGGCAGAAGCTGCCTTTGTGGCCAGCCCACAATAAAATCTCTAGGTACTGAGTCTCTAATGAGCTTCTTCCCTGGTTGGCAACATTTCAAGTGTGTTGTCACAACTCATTGCAGGGGAAATTAATATCCTGTGTGACTCTACTTGGAAAGGATGCTTGGAACTATGCACCTGGTTTTTCCTGGACTTTACTCCATGCACTTTTCCTCTTTGCTAATTTTGCTTTGTATTGTTTCACTGTGAGTTCTTCTAGAGAATCATTCAACCTTAGAGGGAGTATTGATCTTGGGGTCCCACAACACAGTACTAACTGAGGAAAATAATTTTCATGCCTGAATGGGCATACTTTTCCTGTGGAGTTTTAAGTTAATTCAATTAGGAGTTTTAACAACTAAGCAAGATAAATTCATGCAATTTGATTTGCATTTATATAAATTTGAAAGATAGATAACTGGGCGCCTGGGTGGCTCAGTTGGTTAAGTGACTGCCTTCGGCTCAGGTCATGATCCTGGAGTCCCTGGATCGAGTCCCGCATCGGGCTCCCTGCTCGGCAGGGAGTCTGCTTCTCCCTCTGACCCTCCCCCCTCTCATGTACTCGCTCTCTCTCATTCTCTCTCTCTCAAATAAATAAATAAAATCTTTAAAAAAAAAAAAAAAAAAGAAAGATAGATAACTGACAACCAAGATATTTGTGGGGTCCCCCAAACCGATGGGAGCCACCAAATGTGGGGTAACCTGAGCTGGTGGAAGCCTACTACACAGGCAGTGAAAGAATTCACCCAAGGCAGAACAAGGGTGATAGAAGTTTATTGACAGCAAAGCAGAGACTGCTGCGAGGCAGGGGTGGGGGGCTGTGGTTAAGGCGGGAAGGTGAGAAGGTATGGGAAGTATGGAATTTTTCTTTTTTGGTACCTGTGTCTACCCACTGGTCAGCTAGGGCTTATGATTCTTTTGAGGTGGGTCTCCTAAAGGGCCTGTTCGTATTCAGCCAGGGGGTTTCTGTGGGCCCTTCAACCTTACTGAGGTTTCCACTGTTCAGGTTGATTGCCTAAAAGCGGCCTCTACAATATTATTACCTTAACAGTCAGGCGGGATAGTGGTCAGCTAGGGACTGGGGATCAGAAATATCACATGCATAGGTCGTTTCTTCTTGAAATACCAACAATGTACTCTTCATTAGTATTGAGTAAAACTGAATGTACACATTCTATGCACTTTTCGTCAGGTATTTCCTATTTTACAATAAAAATATTTTAAAAGAAATTCTTTTTAAAGGCTGAATTTGAAAGTACTGAAAGAAACTACTCTGTCAGAAAACTTAGACATACTGTCCATCTAAATGATGAACTCGGAGAAAAGGAAGCAAATTTTAAAAACTGGCAAATATTAACTTCAGCACAAAAAAAAAAATGGCCAAGATATGAATAACATTTACAAAACACTAATGTAAGCTTGAATATTAATTTAAATCAAACTCTTTAAGGGTAATTGGAAGATGAGACTACGGTAAGTATTTGAGGATGTGAGAGATACCACACTTCCGTTAAAGAAGGAGCTCCCATGGCTTCGCAGAGAAGGGACACTCCTGGCGCCGGGCCCCTTCATCCTACCCCCAGGTCGATGCTAGGCACTGCCTAACGGGACCTTTCTGTCACACCATATCTGTCAGATGCCCAGACAGCGAACTCAAGCCGCGAAGAATTACACCCTTCCTCTGAGGGACTTTGGCCTACGGCCCTGAACTACATTTCCCAAGGGCCATCGCGTCCAAGGCTACTTCCGGTAAAGGCAGCATTTGTTCATTTGTCCAGGTTCCCAGACTGGGGCACACGTTTGTGGAGGAGCAGCGTGGAGGCCTTAGTGGAGTCTTGCGTTCTAAACGCGGCCTGGAACTAATGGAACTAATAGAAGCCCTCTGCCACGCATGTGAGCAGTTATGAGGGCAATGGTCTTTGTCGCGGGAAAGGATGGGGGCCGAGGCCAAGGCCTGTGAATTGAGATTGTCGGCTCTGGGCTCTGAAAGGCTGTCCAGGCTCTGACTGCGTTTTCCGATGCCCACCATAGCCGAAGCCGCTTCCTGTCCGCGCGCTGACGCTTCCAGGACCGTAGGAAGCATCGCGCCCGAATCCCAGCGGAACATTCTTGTAGAGACCGCAGGGTCAGGTAAGAGAGTCTTAGACCCAGAAGCGGAATGACCCCTGAGGGGCCAAGGCCACTGGGGAGGGCAGTGGGCAGTGAGGGACTGATGTTTTCGGAGTCTCAGGCTTTGCCAGCAGGTGGGTGTGGGAGGGAAGGTGGTAGGGAGCTGTGTATGTGTGTGTCCGCTCCCGCGCGATCACGGATGGGATCTGTGGGTGCTTGTGTGAAATTGTTACGGGAGCGGGATGTGGGGGTAATCGCTCAGGAGCTGTAGGGTTGGGGGTGTGTGTGTGTGTGTGTTTGCATGCGCACGATGGTGAGGGGAGCTGTACGTGATTGTAATGACCATTTAGGTGTGACTGTACATGTATATGATTGTGACTGCACCACTGTGTGCCTGACCGTTTGTGTAAATGTGGTAGCAGCAGCTGTGGAGCCAGAAACAAAGAATATTGCATTTAGTAACAATCATAGTTATTCGTAAATGTGTGGAGAGCAGTTTCTGTGGTGTGGTGGCTGTTAGTTGGGTTGAGTTGGGTCATGTAGAATGTGGGGAGAGGAATAGGAGACAGTGTAGAGAACATATCCCAAGAATTTCTCTGTAAATATGAGCAGAGAAATAGAAATAGAGAAATAGGGGAAATAACAACGTTGCAGTATATTGGTGATAATGAGCCACAAGAGAGGGAAAAGTAGAAATACAGGTGAGAATGAGTAAGCAAGGCTCATCTGTGTGTATGCAGTGCAACTCCAAGAATAAAAGAGGGTAGTAGTGTTGCAGAGAATGAGCCATGAGCTCAGGTTTTCAAAAAACAAGGGGAAATATCCTGTATTTGGTAGATGTCAGCAACAGTGAGGTGTGGTGAATTATAAATAATCTCATGGCATGAAATTCCAAGCTAGAGCTTTTTTGGAGGAGGAAGAGAGAAAAGTCTGAAAGCAGTAAAAGCAAGGAGGATACCTGCCCTGCTTCCAGACCCAGTGGCAAGAAGCTGTGGCGGGTAGGAGAGGGAGATATTGAAAAGGCTGCAGAGTCCTCTGGGGAGAGCCAGGTTTCCCTTAGACCCAAAGGTGAAGGGAATATTCAAAAAG
This sequence comes from Phoca vitulina, assembly GCF_004348235.1. NCBI lineage: Eukaryota > Metazoa > Chordata > Mammalia > Carnivora > Phocidae > Phoca > Phoca vitulina. The sequence continues at coordinate 7,235,376 of NW_022589761.1, read as the reverse complement.
TGGTTGGGGATAGAAGAGGGGTTTGTTATTAATGAATTATGAATTCCAGAGGGCATACTAGAAAGTGTCAAGATTTGGGGAGGGATGAAAGGGGGTACATTCAACTGATTGGGAGTACAGTGTCTGAATGGAGAGATTATCAGGAATCTAAGGCTTCTTATGATGGACATAAACATGGATACAGGGGATATTGATGCTTATCCTGGTTGGATTCAAGACTGTTGGAGAGGAAGTGATGGGATAGAAGGAGGTGGATTTTTGAGTATCCATCAGAAAGAGAGGAGCCAAGGATAGAAGCTTTAAAGGTGGTTGGGGTAGGCAGAATAATGCCCCTGCAAAGATGTCCAGGTCCTAATCCCTGGAACCTGTGAATATTTTGCTTTACAGGGCAAAGGGGACTTTGCAAACAAGATTAAGTTAAGGACCTTGAAATGGAGAAATTATCCTAGATTATCCAACTAGGCCCAATGGATTCTCAAAGTCAGTAAACCTTTCCCAAGGGTTTAGAGTCAGAGGGAGATAGAATCAAAGAAGAATGGTCAGAGATATGCAAAATTGCTGGCTGAAGGAAGGGAGCCAATGTTGGTGGCCTCTAGACTCTGGAAAACATAAGGAAATAAATAATTCTCCCTTAGAGCCTACAGAAAGGAACACAGCCCTGCTGACACCTTGATCTTAGCCCAATGAGAACCATCTCAGACTTTTACCTAACTGCCTAAGTGTAAGGTAATAAATTTGTATTATTTTAAGCCACTGTGTTTATGCTAATTTGTTGCTCAGTAGTAGAAAACCAATATAGTGGTATAGTGTCTTAGCCTTAGTGCTATGGAAGGGTCTTGAGCCCTGTGAAATGAAGGGAACTCAATCCCTATTGATAAAATTGAGGAATTCAGGTAAGGCACAATAGGCCCCCTCTTTGCTTGTAATTTCCAGTTTTGCTGCATTATGATATATTTTTTAAATGTTTTATTTATTTATTCATGAGAGTCAGAGAGAGAGAGAGAGGCAGAGGGAGAAGCAGGCTCCCCGCCTAGCAGGGAGCCTGATGTAGGACTCGATCCCAGGACCCTGGGATCATGACCTTAGCTGAAGGCAGTCGCTTAACCATCTGAGCCACCCAGGCACTCTGCATTATGATATTTTTTAACGTTGGAATTTAATGAATTTTTCTTAGTGATCTAATATATGGCCAGTCTATAGTGCTTGTTTTCCACTTGATTTGTCTTTGATTGACAAAAATGTATTAAAATACTCTGTGAATGAAGTTTTATCTTACATAACCTGTAGCTTCTGCTTTATTGAAGTTGCTGAGGTAGTTGATATATGTTCATCATCATCATCATTATTATTATTATTATTTTTAGAGAGAGGGGTAGGGGGAGAGACAGAGAGAAAATCTTAAGCAAGCTCCATGCCCAGTACAGAGCCTGATGCGGGACTCTATCTCACGACCCTGAGATCATGACCTGAGCCCAAATCAAGAGTTGGATGCTTAACCAACTGAGCCACCCAGGTGAACCTAGATATTCATAATTATTTTTATTGTGAATTGGAGGCTTTGGTATTTTAGCATGCTCAAGATCATAGCCCCTGCTTATTTTTTTAATAAACAAATTGCTTTTCTTTTTTTAATTTATTTTTTAATTTTTTAAGTAGGCTCCACACCCAGCATAGAGCCCAATGGGGGTCTTGAGCTCATAACCCTAAGGTCAAGACCTGAGCTGAGATCAAGAGTTGGACGCTTAACCAACTCTACCACCCAGGCGCCCCTGCTTATTTTTTTGTTTGTTTTCATTTGCCTTGTATATATTTCTCCACAATTTGTAAAATGAACTTTTTATTGAAATTTATCATATATATAGTCAAGTGTATAAATGATAATACAATAAAAAATTTCCTGAAATTTTCTCTATTCTCTCTTTAAAGGCAGAAATATGTCTTCTAGTAGTTTAGAAAGCACCCATGTGAGTAATATTCCCTAAGCTCTTGGAGCATAGAACTTTTTATATCCTTTATATTTGAAGGACAGCTTGGCTGCATATAAAATCTTCGGTTCTGTCATTTATTTTCCCACAAGTATATTGGAGAGACTACTCACTATTTGGGGCTCTGAATTTAGCAGTGGAGAAGTCTAACAACGGAATTTCCTTTTTCTCATAGGTAACTTGATATTTTTATCTTGATTTCCCAGGGGTTTTAGGTTAATAATTTTATTAGGAAATGTTTTGGTACTGACAATTCTGAATCATTTCTCCCTGCAATATGGTGTGTGTCTTTTCATTATGTATATTCATGCTTTATTTCAGGAAATTATTTTTAATGTTAAAAATGTAGTTTTTAATATTTGTTCTCTTCCTTGATTTGGATTTCATCTGTAGGGGTCTGCTTATTTGCAAGTTGGATTATCTCTGACTTGCACTGTTTTCTTCCAATAATTGTCATCTCTTTCTTTGTTTTATTTTGCTCTACTCACTAATTTCTGTATTCTTTGTCCATGCACTTTCTGTGGTATTTGTCATAGCTTGTGCTTGTTTGTTCTTCATTTCTAAAGTGATTTTGCCTATGTTCTCTTTCACTTTTGAATTCAACTCTCACATGTAGTCTGCTCATCACTTCCTTCCCATTCCTGAAATCATTGTAATATTTGTGCACGTAGTCTTGCCTCAGAGCTGTGATTATATCAGAAATTATTTTTTAAAAATAAATAAAAATAAAAATAATTACTTTACTCATACTGGAATGTTGGATAATAATTTTAATCTTCTCCAGTGTCTTTTAGGCAGTTTTCTTTATACATAGGGAATTTTGGCACTCTTTTCAAACATATCTAACAATATCTTGGGACACAATGGTTCTAATTTTATTTTTTTTGAAGGTGATAGATTATCTCAGAATAGCTGTCACTGGTGCTTTCCTGTGAAAAAGTAGTTTTTAGGTTCTTCTGCCCAGGAGTTCTCTCTCCTCTGTTACTACAATGGGAGACATTTTCTTTAAAATACAGTTCCTCTGCGGAGAAAGGGGAATGAACCCTCTTGCACTGTTGGTGAGAATGTAAACTGGCGCAGCCTTTGTGGAAAACAGTATGGAGGTTCCTCAAAAAATTTAAAATAGAACTATCCTGTGACCCAGCAATTGCAATATTAGTTATTTACCCAAAGGATACAAAAATACAGATTCAAAGGGATACACACACCCTGATGTTTTTAGCAGCAGTATCAACAATAGCCAAACTATGGAGGGAGCCCAAATGTCCATGAACTGATGAATGGATAAAGAAGACGTGGTTTATACACACACACACACACACACACACACACACACACAATGGAATATTACTCAGCCATCATAAAGCATGAAATCTTGCCCTTTGCAACAACATGGATGGAGCTAGAGTGTATTATGCTATGTGAAATAAGTCAGAGAAAGACAAATACTGTATGATTTCACTCATGGGTGGAATTTAAGAAAGAAAACAGATGAATATATGGGAAGGGGAAATGAAAAAAAGGAGAGTGAAACAAGCTATAAGAGACTCTTAACAATAGAGAACAAACTAAGGGTTGATAGCGGGAGGTGGGGGAGGGACAGGCTAGATGGGTGATGGGTATTAAGGAAGGCACTTGTTATGATGAGCACTGGGTGTTGTATGTAAATGATGAATCATTGAATTCTATTCCAGAAACCAATATTGTACTGTATGTTAACTACCTAAAATTTAAATTAAAAATAAGTAAATAAAATAAAATATGGTTCCTTTGAACAGCCAGGTTTTCTTTGTTGTTCAGAACATAACCTGGTTCAGAAGGCCTCCTACTATCAGTTCTGAGTTCCCCAGTGTCTTCTCTGCTGCAATTAAAGAATATAGCCAGGGGTGCCTGGCTGGCACAATTGGAAGAGCATGTGACTCTTGATCTTGGGGTTGTGAGTTTGAGCCCCACATTGGGTATAGAGTTCACTTTTTAAAAAATTTAAAAAAAAGAGAGGATACAGCTAAGATCCCAACTTATTTGATGAAGCCGGTATTACCCAGATACCAAAACCAGACAAAGCTTATCTCATAAGAATTTGAGCACAATAATCCTCAACAAAATATTAGCAGACCAAGTCCAGCAATGTATAAAATGAATTATACAACATGATGAAGTGGAATATATCCCAGGAATGCAAGGTTGTCTGAACATCCAAAAATCAATTGATGTGATACATCATATCAATAGAATAAAAAACAAAAATCACATAGTCATTTTCATAGATACAGAAAAAGCATTTGACAAAAGCCAATACCTTTTCATTTAAAAAATACTCTATAAACTAGGAATGAAAGGGAATTTCTTTAACTTGGTATAGGGCACCTACAGAAATCCTATAGCTAACATATTTGATAGTGAATCTCTGAATGTTTTCCCCCTAAGATCAGGAATAAGACAAGAATGACTGCTTTTGCCACTTCTATTCAGTATTGTACTGGAGATTTTACAGAGCAGTTAGGCAAGAAAGAAGAAATAAAAAACATCTAGGAAAAGAAGTTAAACCGTCTCTATCTACACATGACATGATTTTTTTTAATATAGAAAATCCTAAGGAATCCACACACAAAAAAAACCTATTAGAACTAATAAAGAAGTTTAGAGAAGTTTTAAGAGGACACCTGGGTGGCTCAGTCAGTTAAGCATCTGCCTTCAGCTAGGGCCCTGATGGGATCGAGTCCCACCCGCAACAGGCTCCTTGCTCAGTGGGGAGCCTGCTTCTCTCTCTGCCTGCAACTCCCCTTGCTTGTGTGTGCTCTCTCTCACTCTCATCTCACTCTCTGACAAATAAATGAAATCTTAAAAAAAAAAAAAGTTTTAGGGCATAAGATGAATAGATAAAAATCAAGCGTAGGGGCACCTGGGTAACTCAGTTAAGCGTCCAACTCTTGATTTTGGCTCAGGTCATAACCTCAGGGTTGTGAGACCAAGCCCCGCATTAGGCTCTGCACTGGGCATGGAGCCTGCTGAAGATTCGCTCTCTGCCTCTCCCTCTGCCCCTCCCCCCCCAATCAAATGTGTATTTATACATTTGCAATGAAGAATCCAAAAATGACATTTAGAAAACAATTCCATTCACAATAGCATCAAAAAGCATAAAATATTTAGGAATAAATTTAATAAGTGAAGTGTAAAACTTGTACTCTGAAAACCAAAAACAAGTATTCGAACATAAAAACTTGTACACAAAGGTTCATAGCAGCATATTTATAACAGTCAAAAGGTAGAAACAACCCAAATGTCCATTAATGGATAAATGGGTAAACAAAAATGTGGTCTAGTCATACAATGGAATATTATTCGGCTATAGAAAGGAATGAAATACTGATACATGCTACAACTTGGATGAACCTCGAAAGCATTATGCTAAATGAGATAGACTAGTCACAGTAAGTTTACATATTGTATGATTCCATTCATATGAAAGTCCAGAATAGGGAAATCTATAGAGACAGAAAGTGAATTAGTGGTTACTTAGGACTGGGAAAAAGGGAGGGAGAATGAGTCACTTGGGGTTTGGTTTGGGCCAGGATTTCTGTAGACTCCCTCTGATCTTTCTTCAGGGAAGAAAATGGAATTCTTAGTCCATCTGAAAGCTCTGAGGTAAACCTGACCTCTCCTGATTCCTTCCTTCTAGCTCTGCTTTCTCAGGACTCTGCTTCACCAGGAGAGGAGTCTAGAAGACTGATTGATTCTTGGAATTTTAAGTCATGGCCCATGTGAGTTGGAATTGCCTCTCTCCAAAATTATAATCATTTATATCACATCATATGAATACTTTTTTATCCTTAAGCTGCTTACTTGAGTCACTATTCATTGTGGTAAGTGATAGCCATGAAACAGTCCACTGCCTTCCTAGGTGTCCCTCTTCTCTCCAACACGGCATTCAGCACCTCCCATGTCCTAATACTTTGGCAGAGCACTGAAGGAGGAGAAATATTTTTCCTTAGAGGAAATAGTAGAGACTTTCTTTTCAAATCTGTGGCTTAACAAGTTGGAACTGAGTGGGTCAAAGGGATACTCTACATGAAAGCTTTTATTTACTCTGTAGAATGGGGTGTTTCAATTAGTAAAGGTGAGAGTTGGTGTTGGTTGGTGTTCCGTTTTATTAGTTGGCAAAGTTCAGAGAGATCTGGGATCTTGCCAGGAAATCAGTGAGAGATTAATATTATTAACAAGACATGTGTTGATTGTCAGCTACTTATCTGAGAGCCCAGAGATTTTATACACTCCCACAGAAAATGGTATTCAGTTAGGAAGTGTGTCTTCTAAGAATCCTTTCAACTTCAGCTAACAGAAAATTCAACTAAAAGTAGCCTAAGGGGGAAAAAAGTGTTTGTCACATAATAAAACTGGAGTTAGTCCTGTAAGCCTGGCGTGGCATCCCCGTGGTATCAACAAAGAACTCTTAATTCTGGGCTGCCATCCTGTTGTCTGGTGTTTGTCCCTGGAAGGTCATAAGGATGTTGTGACTGAACAACAGAAGATTTTAAGAGCATATAGGCACTCAGCTTCAGTCACACTAATTTCCATGTCATTTCCCCCTATACTACAGGCAGCCAACTTCCGTTTTTTGCTCAGTGAGAATACTGCTTCCTATGATGCGCGTTTTCATTTCTTCTCCCTTCTATCTAAAAGATTATTTAATTTCACTGTCGATGCTTGGGTTGTTTGTTTCAGCAGTTGATGATGTTCAGGGATGTGGCTGTAGACTTCTCTCAGGAGGAGTGGGAATGCCTAGGCTTGGAACAGAGACATTTGTACAGAGATGTGATGTTGGAGAACTACAGCAACATGATCTCACTGGGTAAGATTCAGAATCTAACCCCAGAAGTTTCTGATTTCTACATTGTGAATTTTTGAATTGTCTTTTAAGTGCCTAGGGGAATTCCTGACTTCTTTCTGGGAAAATGGTTTATGCTTTATAAATTTGGTAATAGTCATCATCAGTGGGAACCTCTATCTTCTCCATCCTTTAGAAATACTTCATGTCTTTTTCTTGCTCTTCCTATAATTGTCTCTCTTCCGTCATAACCGAGGGACTAGTTGCAAATTTTGAAATCTTTACCACATGGTCATTTCCTGTTTCTTATCTCTGATCAGGACTTTGCATTTATCAGCCAGATGTGTTCTCTTTACTGGAGAAGGGGAAAGAGCCCTGGATGGTTTTACGGGATGAGACAAGAGGACCTTGCCCAGGTGAGTGAGGGCTGAGCCAGCACAGGGACGCCATCATTGTAGATAAGAGCCCAGATGTTTAGTGAGGCAGCGGCCTCTCTGAAATATTGGCCTCGAGTCTCCTCCTCAAGGGATAAAAACCTATGGATAAAGGTCTGAGACCTAGAGTCAAAAGTAACCTTTCACCATGAATTTCCAAATGACCCTTCTCTTCACCTCCAAATACCACTCTAATTCAGTACTCTTCAAATTCTTTCCCTCATGTTATAAAAAGGTAAGTGTCATTCTTTTTCTCCAGTAGTCAGTTTATCAATGCTTTGACTCAATTTCTTTCTATCTCTCTTTTTTTTCATTTAGATATTTGTAAATGTCTTCATTTAGATATTTGTAAATTTCTCCCTAGAAAAACTTTTGACCCCGTTTTTATTTTGCCTACTGTATCTTGAATTTTTCTTATTTTGCCTAAATTTCTCCTTGCTTCTGCATTTCCTGCACTAATTCGTTCTTTTAACCAACATTTATTGATTTTCCAGTTTCATTTTGGGATAAGAAGATTAACAAAGAGTATATAACCTATTAAGAAACTTGTATTCTTTTCTGTGACTGGAACATGTCCATAAATTTTGGCAAAATAAGCTCTACATTAAGAGAAGGCCTGATAGGCTGCTTAGTTGAAAATCAGGATAATAGGTGAAAATGGCTTCTGGTTACAGTGAATAGTAAGCGGCAGAAGAGAGTTTAAGGCTAGTGAAGGACAACAGGGGCGTCTGGGTGGCTCAGTCATTAAGCGTCTGCCTTCGGCTCAGGTCATGATCCCAGGATCCTGGGATCGAGCCCCGCATAGGGCTCCCTGCTCCGCGGGAAGCCTGCTTCTCCCTCTCCCACTCCTCCTGCTTGTGTTCCCTCTCTGGCTGTGTCTCTCTCTGTCAAATAAACAAATAAAATCTTAAAAAAAAAAAAGGCTAATGGAGGACAACAAAGAGACTGCAATGTCATAAAAGACAAGTCCAGGCTGTCAAGAGGAAACAAGGTGCATATTTGGTAAGTTGAGGCTAATTGATGAATTTTCTATTATGGGCAGAACTCAGATTGAAGTAACGTATTCTTGGAGCTTTTTTTTTCCCCCACAGTATTTGTTAGTTGTTTATTTAGGAGTTGTGTGTTTTTTTTGAAATATCAAGGAAAAAGGGTGCCTGGGTGGCTCAGTCGTTAAGCGTCTGCCTTCGGCTCAGGTCATGATCCCAGGGTCCTGGGATTGAGCCCCTCATCAGGCTCCCTGCTCCTCAGGAAGCCTGCTTCTCGCTCTCCCACTCCCCCTGCTTGTGTTCCCTCTCTCATTGTCTCTCTCTCTGTCAAATAAATAAATAAAATCTTAAAAAAAAAAAAAAGAAATATCAAGGAAAGAAAATAAATTTTATTTCCTTATTGGAATTATGGTTTTGAACTCCAGAGGTTATATTTGTGTTCTAAAATCGTTCTTTTGGGCGCCTGGGTGGCTCAAGTCGTTAAGCGTCTGCCTTCGGCTCAGGTCATGATCCCAGAGTCCTGGGATCGAGCCCCACATCGGACTCCCTGCTCAGCGGGAAGCCTGCTTCTCCCTCTCCCACTCCCCCTGCTCATGTTCCCTCTCTCACTGTGTCTCTCTCTGTCAAATAAATAAATAAATAAAATATTTTAAAAAAATAAAATAAAATAAAATCGTTCTTTTTCTGAACTATTGATAGCTAAAACAACTTAAATGAATCTCCAGGATATTGTGCTGAATGAAAAATGCCAAAGGTCACATGCCAAATGAATCCAATTATAGAACATTTTGGAAATCACTAAATTATAAAGATTGAAAATATATTAGTGGTTGCCAGGGGTTAGGGATGGAAAGGGGAGTGGTGGTCATAGTTATGGCTATAAAGATGTAGCACAAGAGGTAGAATCTATGTAATAATGGTTTAGGTCTATATCTTGATTGTGGTTGGTGGTGGTTACAAGAATCCACATATGTGATAAATGACATAACTATACATATTCATTGTGCCAATGTCAGTTACATGATTTTGATAGTGTGCTTTAATTATGTAAGATGTGTTCATCAGGCAAAACTGGGTAAAGGGTACTCTTTGCAACTTATTGTGAATCTATAATTACAGTTGACCCTTGAACAACTTGAGGGGTTTAGGGATGCCAACCTTTGCACAGTCAAAAATTCATGTAGGGGCACCTGGGTGGCTCAGTTGGTTAAGTGTCTGACTCGGTTTTGGCTCAGGACATGATCTCAGGGTCATGAGATCGAGCACCGCTTCAGGCTCCGTGCTCAGTAGGGAGTCTGCTTAAGATTCTCTCCCTCTCCCTCTGCCCCTCCCCCACTTGCTTGAAAGCTCTCTCTCTCTGTAAAATAAATAAATCGTTTAAAAAATTAATGTATAAATTTTAACTTCCCAAAAACTTAACTACTAGTAGCTTACTGTTGACTGGAAACCTTACTGATAACATAAATTAACATATACTTTATATGTTATATGTGTTATATAATGGATTCTTAAAGTAAGCTAGAGAAAAGAAAATGTTATTAAGAAAATCATAAGAGGGGCACCTGGGTGGCTCAGTCGTTAAGCATCTGCCTTCGGCTCAGGTCATGATCCCGGGGTCCTGGGATTGAGCCCCGCATCAGGCTCCCTACTCCGCAGGAAGCCTGCTTCTCCGTCTCCCACTCCCCCTGCTTGTGTTCCCTCTCTCGCTGTCTCTCTCTCTGTCAAATAAATAAATAAAATCTTAAAAAAAAAAAGAAAATCATAAGAAAGAAACCATAAATTTACAATACTGGAAAAAAATCCATGTGTTAAGTGGACCTGTGCGGTTTAAACCTGTGTTGTTCCAGGGTCAACTGTATTTCAAAATAAAAGTTTTTATAACATAGTATGTTTTCCCAATCCTCTTGATAAATCTCTTTAAAAAACATATTAATATCTCTAATGTCATACAGAAAAATAAGCGCTCAGTCAAGCTCAGTAATTTTCTCATAACCTAAAGATGGTGTTAGTAAACAGAACTGAGCCTGAAACTGTATTCTGTCCTTTTTCTGCTACAATACACTATTACTTACACATGTAACTGAACTGCCTTTCAACTTACTCTGTCACTGCTAGAGTACTTGCTCCGTTCCCGGCTCTACTCCCAAGAAAAATTTATAACATAACCACATGACAGTTTCATCAAATCTGGCACATATCAAAAATGAGTCACAGAGTGGTCCTACTTATTCCTAGCTCATGCCAGGCTCTTTGCCCTTGGCAACTTCTCAAACTATTTTCCTTTTTGAACTATCACCCAATCACCCATAATTATGTCCTTTAACCTAAGTGCAACACACCTGTGTGACTGAGTTCCTACTGTCTATTAACTCTAGACTAGATTACTTCCCACATATTAGACTGATACTCTATTTCCCAACATTACTGTTTTTAAGCTCAGAATTATATAAGACATTCATCATAGTATCTTCCATAGTACTTGAAAATTTGTAGATACTTTCTGTAATATTTTCAGTGGCCTTGCATAGAAGGGAAAGGAAGAGGAGACCTAGGGAAGGGCTTGAAAGCATAAAGCAGAATGGATGAGCAATACTATAAACTCAAGAATAAAGAAAACAAAAGCACCTTGGTTGGAGTCATGTGACAAAAAGATGGCTTGGCTACGCACCGTGGAGGAAATGAACAGGGTGAAGTCTTTGCAAAGGCAAATTGAAAATGATTAAGTAGGCATGATTACATTTCTGCATATTTGTCTTTGAGTTAGTTTAGATATGCTTTTGTTTCCTCCTATCTGTACAGAAAGTAATATGGAAGCAGTTTATGTACTCATTTCAGTAAAGATGGAAGCAACTAGACAGTGAGGTGTATTACCTTATTATATGATTAAATGATCCCAATTGTGCTTCCTGGTACTTGGTTTTTGTAAGATCCTTTACTCTACCCTAAATTCCCCCCATTTCTTCCTTTTTTTTTTTTTTTTGTCTTGTAATGTATTTTTTACAGAATTATGTTTTTAATGCCTAACATATGCTAAGGGTTGATTTACCATACTGAGTGAAACAGTCTTATCTTTACATTGGCATTCCATGACTGGGTGGTACCTGAATAACCTTTTTTTTTTTTTTAAATTGAACTGCTCAGATGAATTTGACGAAAACAAAGCTTTTATATATCTAATCACTCACCTCAACTTTTATTAGTTCTCTTTAATTTCTAGTTATTTTTTGCCCCTTTTTCATATTGCCCGGAATTTGAGAATTTTTTAAGTCATTCACTTCTTGTGTGCCTTACGTAATTTAGGATTTGCTTTTTATATCTACATTGGACATTTTGATTCTTTTTGAACAGTAAAACAGTATGAATTTATCTTCTTATCTTTCAGACATGCAGTCCAGATGTCAGAGCAAGAAGTTATCACAAAAAAATGTCACTTTTGAGAGAGAATTGACTCAATTGGAAATTTGTAAAAAACACAGCCTTGAATATTTGTGTTTTAGGGGTGATTGGGAAAGCAAAGGTCAGTTTGAAACACAACATGAAAATCAGGAAGAATGTTTTAAGCAGGTTATACTCGCTGGTGAAAAAATGTCCACTTCTAAACATCACACAGCTTTTAATGTACATCACAAACAGAATACAGGAAAGAAACTGAATGAATTTAAAGAATGTGGGAAAGCCTTTCCTTCTGGCTCAGACTGTACTCAACATCAAGTAATTCACACGAGGGAGAAATTTTGCGAAGATAAGGAATATGAGAAGACCTTTCTTTCTGATTCAGAACTTACTCAATATCAGACAGTTCACACTGCTAAGAAAACTTATGAATGTAAAGAATGTGGGAAGGCGTTTAGTTTGCGTTCAAGTCTTACTGGTCATAGGAGGATTCATACTGGTGAAAAACCTTTTAAATGTAAGGAATGTGGGAAGGCCTTTAGATTTCATTCACAACTTAGTGTCCATAAGCGTATTCATACTGGTGAGAAGTCTTATGAATGTAAGGAATGTGGGAAGGCCTTTAGTTGTGGCTCAGATCTTACACGACATCAGAGAATTCATACTGGTGAGAAACCCTATGAATGTAATGAATGTAGGAAGGCCTTTAGTCAGCGATCACATCTTACTAAACATCAGAGAATTCACACTGGTGAAAAACCTTATGAATGTAAGGAGTGTGGAAAAGCTTTTACTCGTGGCTCACACCTAACTCAACATCAGAGAACTCACACTACTGAGAAATCTCATGAATGTAAGGAATGTGGAAAAGCCTTTATTCGTGGTTCAAATCTTGCTCAACATCAGAATGTTCATGTTGGTAGGAAACCCTATGAATGTGAGAAATGCGGAAAAGCCTATATCTGGAGTTCACACCTTGCTCGACATCAACGAATTCATACTGGTAGGAAACCTTATGAATGTAAGCAATGTGGGAAGACATTTATTTGGGCCTCATATCTTGCTCAACATGAGAAAATTCATAATGAGAGGAAAGTCTATGAATGTAAGGAATGTAGAAAGACCTTTCTTCATGGCTCGGAGTTTAATCGACATCAAAAAATTCATACTGGTGAGAGAAACTATGAATGTAAGGAATGTGGAAAGACCTTTTTTCGTGGTTCAGAACTTAATCGACATCAGAAAATCCATACTGGAAAGAGACCATATGAATGTGAAGAATGTGGAAAAGCCTTTCTCTGGGGTTCACAACTTACTCGACATCAGAGAATACATACTGGTGAGGAACCTTATGTATGTAAGGAATGTGGGAAATCTTTTATCTGGGGTTCACAACTTACACGACATAAGAAAATTCATACTGATACAGATTCCTATGAATGTAAGGAAAGTAGCCAGATCTTTGGTCACCATCCATATTTTACTGAACAGAAAATTCACAATGGTAAGAATCTCTATCAATGGAAAGACTATGGGAACACCTTTAGTCAGGACTCAGACTTTGCTCAACACCAGGGTATTTACACTTTAGAGAAATCCTATGAATATAAAAATTTTGAGACATTTTCTCCAAGCTCTCACTTTATTTCACTCTTATAAAATCTTATGATATAAAAATATTCATGACTCATTAATTGATGTCTGTTAATTTCTTCTTTTGAGAAACCCCACAAGTGTAAGTAATATTGGAAGACTGTCAGAGCACATAACACACTCAACAGCAGAGAATTCATAATGCAATCTGTATTAATACAGGAAAGCATTTACTGAATAATTTTCCATTTGGAATACCAGAGTAAAACCCTATGAATAAGATGACACTGTGATTCTCTTTTGAATCACTCTTAAAGCATTCTCCACATCATTGATATTATTCTGCATAGAATTTAAATCTAACTCGTGTAGGGCAACCTTCCATCACTTTTTAAATCTTGTTACACTTTCACAAAATTACACTAAAGGTGAATTTCTGTTACGTAATTAATCTTGGAAAGCCTTGAGCTATGTCATACAACTTATTTGGTATGCCTTAGTTCCAACATATCTGTATTTTTTGGAAAGTAACTCAAATCTGTGTCTGTTTCCTTACTTATTTGAATATAAGGGTTAAATGAGCTTGACAACTTAAATGATGTCATGACCATCATTAATATTAGTATTAGATCATTTCTATGAGATAAAGACCTTGACAATATAATGAATATAGACAAATATGCCATCTGTATATGTATCTTATTGAACAGTAGGATAATTCTGAAGAAAAACCAGTAAAACAGAATGAAGGGAAGAAAGCTTTGAATCAGTATTCATTTGCTGCACCAGAAAATCCGTACTAGAAAGAAAGCCTTACGGTTTTAATGAAAATGGGGTAGTTGAGTGCTCAGCAATGTTTTTTGTTTTGTTTTTGAAGGCATTTGGAAGTGATTTGTCTCTAACAAATTTCTAAGGCCAAATGTCCTATCCATTTTATCACCACAGTTAAAATTTAGAAATTAGAAAATGGCCAAATGAATCCTGACCTCTTGGAAATTTATCAATAATTATCAAAGTAATAAGCAAATCAAAAAAATTACAGGCTATTTAGTTGTGAATGATAATGAAACTCCTGTATATCAAATCCTATGAACATGACCATGGCAGTTCTCAATGGAAATTACTCTATGTAGATAACTAAAACAATTGAGGGCAGTTTACCTCTTGTCACCATTGTATCTCCACACTTATGAAAGTGCCTGTTATGTTGTGGAGTCCAAATATTTGTCAAATTAAATAATGATTACTGAACTAAACAAGCTAATGCCCCAATGGGTGTTTGAATTAATGGAGAGTTTTAATGAAAATAAAGCAAAAATCATGGAATAAAGAACAATACAAAAGGTTTTTTTTATTTTAGGTCAAAATGTTTCTTTGAAGAAAACTATTATTACTAAACTTTGGCAATGCTTTCACATTATAAGAAAGAATTCTGATATATGTTTTAGAGGATATTTTTAATGGTAATATAAATAGATGTAAGCCTTATTAGATCCAACTTTTTAAATAGAGTATGGTTTGTTTTCTAGGAAAACATTTTAAATGATTAAATTTCAAGAGTAACTGAAAGGGGCCAAAAAAATTTAACAATTGGAAGAAATAATCTTTAAAAATCATGTAGGAGCAGATAATTGTACAGGCTACCCCCTAAAGGAACAGAAAATCCTATGGAAAAATTGCGAGCAGATGCTAAAGACTAACATAATTCTGATTAATAAAATGAGATGTTAAGTAGCCCTTGAACAACAAATTCCAGAATAATTTCACTCATGAACATACATAGAAAAAACTAACACAGTAGTCAAATGATATTTACCCAGAATGTTTAAACTCTGATCTGGATGGGTGATAATTCTGTAGTTTACACATAACTGCAAGATATCAATGATGAAGATGTACCTTATCAGTTCAGTACTTAATTTATTCTAAGAGTATTTTCTTGGTACCTTTTAGTATTATGTAAGTTAAAGAATGCTGAGCTTATATACATGTATTTAGCACAGTTATAATTCGGTTCTTTAACAGTAGCTAAACAGTATTAGGGAACAGTAGTTCCCTCCCAAATTACTGTCTTCTGTGGAATTTCTCAACTCACATGGGAAAAATGAATTTTTTTTGTTATATTACTTTGTTGTAATAAACCAGCCATTTTCATTCATGCTGACTATTTCTTTTAAGGTGATGAATCCACTGAGAAAAATAACTTTCTGGACATCCATATACAGATAAATATGGGGCATTCCTTTTTCCTTTTGCCTTGACTTCTGTGTTGAGTTTAGTATCAGTGTGCATATCAGGTACTCCTTTCTCCCTCATTGTGAATTCCTGGATCTCCTTGAATGCCTACGGTACATGTTTCTTGAACCCCTTTCCATTGGTATGTTTGTGAATTTTGATAATGTCTTCTCTAGTCTACCTTAGAGATGACAGAACATTCCTTAGTTTTTCCCTAACCACCTTTCTTGGCAGGAACCATTCTGCTAGAATCATTTTGAGAAAGAATTTTTAATTACTGTTAGCACAGTTGGATAAAATTTATAGGAAAGAAAATTAGATTCATCCCTGGCAGTGTAACATAAGATGAACTCCCAACAAATCAAGATATCTAAATGTAAAAAAATAAAAAGAAAGAAACTTTACAAGTACTACATGGGTAAATTCCTTTATAGCCCTGGAATGGAGATATCAATAAGCATGACTCAAAAATCCAGGAGAAATAAAGAAGAAAAAATAAATAATTTTATAGGACTAAATGTTAAAGGAGAATGACAGGAGGAGATATTTGCAACTATATCACAGACTAATATCCTTAAAGAGTCTAAAAATTGAGATGAGAATGCAAGTTACACACACTGAGATGCCACTTCATCCCAATTAAATGGGCAAAATTCAAAAAGTGTATTAATAAACTCCATTGGCAAGACTGGAAAAACAAGGACTCTCAAATTGCTGATGAAAATGCAAAATAGTTCATGTAGGGGGGAATCAGGTAATGTCCATGTGTAGTCTCATGCATTTACCATAAGACCAGCACCCTTCTATCCTAAAGATACAAAATGTGGTATACACAAAGGAATTTTTTAAAAACACTATTTGTAAATGCAGCAAACTGGAAATAACACAGATGCCCAGCAATAGACTGGCTGAATTAATTATATGAATGTACAGTGGAATATTGTGTACCTGTGTTCTCCTAGGGAGTGACCTTCAGGATATGTTAAATGAAAAGTAGGTAAGTTCAGAATGATATGTATATTATGCTAATATTTGTGGAAGAAGAAAAGAATATAGTATATGCCTGTATTTTCAACAAGAAATCTCAAGATGAAACAACAGGAGAGGGCAAGGATGAAAGAGTTATTTTTGGTTATACTTTGATTTCTATTTTGACTTTGGATCCATATAGATACTTTACATATCATCTTTTATTTTAAAAATTAAGTCAGGGGCAGTTGGCTCAGTTGGGTTAAGCATCTGACTCGATTTCGGCTCAGGTCATAATTTCAGGGTCGTGAGATCAAACCCCGTGTCAGGCTCCATGCTCAGTGGGGAGTCTGCTTGAGATTCTCTCTCTCTTTCTCTCTGCCCCTCCCCCCCATTCACACGCTCTCTCTCTAAAATAAATCTTTTTTAAAAAATTAAGTCAAAGGAAAATAGCAAACCTATATATCAAAACCAATGAATTTGACTCTACATCATGTTATAACATGACAACATAAAGAACAATAAGTTCAAGTGGTGTTAAAATATTTTGACTTACTGGGGTGCCTGGGTGGCTCAGTTGGTTAAGGGTCCAAGTCTTGATTTCAGCTAAGGTCATGATCTCAGGGTTGTGTGATCAAGCCCCATGTTGGGCTCTGCGCTCAGCAGAGTCTTCTTATCCCTCTCCCTCTGCTCCTCCCCCGCTCATGCTCATGTTCTCTCTCTCTCTCTCTCAAGTAAATAAATAAAATCTTTTTAAAAAATATTTTGACTGGGGCGCCTGGGTGGCTCAGTCGTTAAGTGTCTGCCTTCGGCTCAGGTCATGATCCCGGGGTCCTGGGATCGAGCCCCGCATCGGGCTCCCTGCTCCGCAGGAAGCCTGCTTCTCCCTCCCCCACTCCCCCTGCTTGTGTTCCCTTTGTCGCTGTGTCTTTCTCTGTCAAATAAATAAATAAAATCTTTTAAAATATATATATATATATATTTTGACTTACTATTAGGAGAATATCTCAAGAATATTCTGTATCTCAAGGACAAAGAGAAATAGAAATCTAAACTGCCTTTACTAGTATTGTTAATGGTAATATTGGTATTAGGTGAGTCCAAAATTAATTACATAACTTAATTTCATGAGGAATTAAATTTTTTCAAAAGAAAATCATAAAGAAGTAAAATACCATATAGTCTTTCATTTGAATTGAAAGTATGTATTTCCTACCTCTGTCTACCAAAGGATTTAAAAGCATTCATGACACAGAAGCAGTGAGCTCCTCAAGTATCCAGACTGTAGTTTTCAAATTCTTTTCTATAAAAAAGAAGCAAGGGCTCCTTGAAGAAATGACATAAGACAGGTCAAGGGTAGGAAATATATATATGATTATCATAAAACATCTTATTGTACCTAAAAGCAATAAAGCTATCAAAGATCATAGGATCGGGGCACCTAGGTGGCTCAGTTGTTAAGCGTCTGCCTTCAGCTCAGGTCATGATCCCAGGGTCCTGGGATCGAGCCCTGCATCGGGCTCCCTGCTCCGCAGGAAGCCTGCTTCTCCCTCTCCCTCTCCCCCTGCTTGTGTTCCCTCTCTCGCTGTGTCTCTCTCTGTCAAATAAATAAAATCTTTAAAAAAAAAAAAGATCATAGGATCACCAACCAAAAGGAACTGACCAAAAATAGAATAATTTAAGCATCAAAAACTATTGCAGTGTTGAAACCGTGATTGTAGGTAAAACTTCTTAAATTCAAAATGAAAAAAAAAAAAATGATAGAGCCCTTTATGGAGTTTGCCAGAATACTAGCTCATTCTGAAATTTCAATAAGTAAAGGAACAGAGCCAAGTATTTATCATGATTTTTCTGTACAAGCTGTAATTAAATAGTGAGAGGAGATCTTATTATAAAAGAATTAGCTAATATATTCAGAAAGAATGACAGACTTAGATTTAGCAACAATCCATAATAAATGGGTGATTGGGAATTTCAAAGGGTAACAATCAGGTTGGTGACACCTGAACTAGTTGGCCAATCTTAGCAACATTAAATTGGAACAATATGAAATTAATATGCCTCCTAATATGATGCCATAGGAAGTAGAAAGTACTACTTAAGATATATTTCCCATCATTGAACCTTAATTACTTTAGCCACTTGATCTAATCACCAGTTGATAGGAAATAAAATGAATTTTAAAACCTCTAAGTGGTATAGTGAAGATCACAATTGGCCAAATCAGAATGTGGAAAATTCTACAGGACAAATAACCAAGTTGATTAATTACAAAGGTAGCTATGCAGAGCCCTGGGGAATAAACACCTCTTCAATAAATTGCTCTAGAACAATTGAGTACCCATATAAGAATGCAATTGGGCAACCATGAAATAATACATGAAAATGTGTTCCAGGTGGATTGATGACTTTACAACAAAAGACAGAATAATATTTTTAGAACACAGCTAAGAGTATTTCATAACCTCAGGGTACAGTATATTTTCTAGAGAAAGTATTTTAAATTTAACTAAAAAGGAAAAGTGTCATCTATTTGCATTAACTTCATTAATTCTGTTAATCAACAGTCAACTTTAAAAGAGTGAACAGTTGATTGCTTCTGGCCAAGATGGAGAAATTGGCCAAATAACTAAAAAAATGAGCAAAATAGGTGAAACCATGGTTTTCAAAACATTGAACATCTTGAAATGTCCAATTCCAATGAAGGACAGTGATCCCTGAGATAAGAAACGAGGTGAGCCCTATGATTGCCCAGCTTATGAATAGGAGGGTAACCAGGCAGAGCCCAGTTGTTTCTTACTGTTGAGATGAGATGATGAGGCCAATGTGGTCTGAGTTTACAGAACAGAACACCAAAGATGTCCAGAGATCAGCAGAGGATTTCCCTTAAGTTCAGCTAAATACTCATCGATACATTTATGTGAGGAAACTTCCTGAAGCCAGGGGGAAATCACCACCTGAAAGAACTGGAGGGAAAAGTCCTGAGAGCTCACAGAGGTCCAGGTATAATTCCTGCTCCCAACAGCCAAAGTGGACAACCTTAATTCACAGAGTAGAGTACTCAGAGGGTTTTACCTTAGTTGGGGAAAATTTGCCACAGACTAACCACTACTCTGATCCCACATAACAAAGCTTAAAAGCAAACTCCAAAAGAATCAAACTTTCCAAATAACAGTATTCCAAACAAAGACCAAGAATATTTTTAGGAATACAAAAATATGCAGCACCTAATGGCAAAGTTTATGTCTGGCATCCAGTAAAGAAGTATTGAGTATCTAACATCCATTAATGAGAAGACATCAGCTAAGAAAAAGAGAAGGATTTCCTCAACCAATAAAGAGTATCTGAAAAATCTACAGCTAACATCATACTTAATGGTGAAAGACCTAAGATCAGTAGCAAGAAAAAGATGTCTTTGTCTCAACACTTCCACTAAGTATTGTACTGGAGGCTCTAGCCAGGGCAATAAAGTGGGGGAAAGGATGGGGGGGGGGCGGTAATCCAGATTGGAAAGGAAGACCTAAAACTATCTTTATTAACAAATGAATGTCTATGGCATCTACTAATAAGCTACCAGTACTACTAAGTGAGTTTAGTGAGGTTGCAGGATAAAGATCAATATACACAAATCAAATTTTCTTTGTCCTAGCAATGAACAATCTGAAACTTGAACTTTAAAAATGCCACTTATAACACCACAACGAGCATGAAACACTGAGTGATAAATCTAGAAAAAGAAGTGCAAAGAATTATGCCATAAAAACTAAAAAGCACTGCTGAGAGAACTTAAAGACTTAAATAAACAGAGATAAACCATGTTTAGAGTTTGGAATAGTCAATATTGTTATGATGTCAATTCTTTCCAAACTGACCTGTAGATTTGATAAAGTACCAATCAGAATATCAAGAAGCTTTTTTTCTTTTTTGTGGAAACTGATTCTAAAACATATGTAGACATGCAAAGGACCTAGAATAGACAAAACAAACTTGAAAAAGAACAAAGTTGAAAGACATGGACTACCTAAGTTGAAGAGTTATTATAAAGCAAAAGTAATCAAGACTGTGTGTTATTGCCATCAAGATAGACAAATAGGTGAATGGAACAGAATACAGTCCAGAAATAGACATATACATATATGGACAACTGATCTGTGACCAAGATGAAAGGCAGTTTAATGGGTTAAAGATAGTCTTTTCAACAAATAGTGCTTGGATGAATTAGCTATGCATATGCAAAAAAATAACTTTGATTTATATGTCACACCATATAAAAAAATAAGTAAAAATATATCATAGGCCTAAATGTAAAGCCTAAAACCACAAAACTTCCAGAATGTAGGGTTAGGCAGAACTTTTTTTTTTTTTGATGTTCTACTGAAAGTGTGATACTTAAATAACAAGTTGATAATAATTCATGAAAATTGAAAACTCTTCACAGACACCATTAAAATGAAAAGATTAACCACCAACTGGGGGAAATATTTTCCAATCATCTCTGATAAAGGATTTGAATATAAAAAAATTTTTTAACTCAATAATAAAACAAATACCCCAATTTTAAAATGAGCGAAAGATTGAGCAGATATATAACTAAAGAACATATGCAGATGTCAAATAAGCACATGAAAAGATATTCAACATCATTAGTTATTATAGAAATGCAAATTAAAGCAAAATAAGCTAATAGTATACACCTATTAGTATAGTTAGCATTTAAAAAGCTGACTACCCCACATGTCGGCAAGGATGAGGAGGAGCTGAATTTCATACCCTGCTAGTGGGAATTTAAATGGTAAAACAGCTTTGGAAAACACTTTGGCAGGTTTATTTTTTTAAGTTACATGCATTAAAAAAAAAAAAATTACAGGGGTACCTGGGTGGTGCAGTTGGTTAAGCATCCTATTCTTGGTTTCAGTTCAGGTCATGACCTCAGGGTCACGGGATCAAGCGTAGCATCAGGCTCTGTCTTCAGCACGGAGTCTACTTGAGATTCTCCTTCTCCCTCTTCCCCTCCCGCTGGTGCTCTCTCTCTCAAATAAATAAATGTTAAAAAAAAAAAAAAAGTTGGGGCGCCTGGGTGGCTCAGTTGGTTAAGCGACTGCCTTCGGCTCAGGTCATGATCCTGGAGTCCCGGGATTGAGTCCCACATCAGGCTCCCTGCTCAGCAGGGAGTCTGCTTTTCCCTCTGACCCTCTTCCCTACTCATGCTCTCTCTCTATCATTCTCTCTCTCTCTCAATAAATAAATAAAAATCTTTAAAAAAAAAGTTACACATATAAGTTGGAACAAGAGTCTCATAACCTAATACTCAAAATGTCAAAAACTAAAAGTTTTAATGCTCATTAAACAAAGAACCAGGAAAATCAAAACTTAAATCAGAAAAGACAGTCAATACATGCCAAGACCAAGATGACACAGATGTTGTAATTATCTTATAGTAAGTTTAAAACAGCCATAATAAAAAATGCAACAAGCAATGGAAAATGCTTTTATATCAAATGAGAGAGAGAATATCAGTAAAGAAATAAAAGATATAAGGAAGAACCAAATATAAACATTAGAACTGAAAAATATAACTGATTTTTTTTTAAATCACTGGATGAACACAAGAGCAGAATGGAGATGACCGAGAAAATAGTTAACTTGAAGATAGAGCAACAGAAATTATCCATTCTGAATAAACAGAGAAAAATAAACCAGGAAAAAAAATTAATGGAAGTTCTTGGACCTTAGTGACAACAAAAATCTAACATTCATATCAGTCCCAGGAGAGGAGAAAAAGCAGAGCTAAAAATATATTTGAAGAAAGTGTCTGAAAACTCAAATATGGCAAAAGATATAAACCTAGATTCAAGAAGATGTGTAAATATAGGATAAATCTAACAAAATCCATATCTAGACACATCATATTCAAATTTCTGAAAACTAAAGACAAAAAAAATCTTGCAAGCATCCAGACACAAAAGAAACCTATATAACAAGGCTTTCCAACTTTGGCATTAGTAACATTTTGTGTCAAATAATTCATTGGGGAGGGAGGGGGCTTTGCTGTGTCTTCTACGATGTTTCTCAACATCCCTAGCCTCTACCCAATAGAAGCCAATAGCAACTCCTAGTTGTGACAGCCAAAAATGTCTCCAGACATTGACAAATGTTCCCCCAGGTGCAAAACAATTTTCAATTGAGAACCACTGCTATAGCACAACAGTGATTTGATTGTCAGTGGATTTCTCATTAGAAACTGTGGAGGTCAGAGAGAAGTAATACAACTTTTTTTTTTTTTTGCTAAAAGAAAAGAACTTTCAACCCAGAATTCTGACCAGTGAAAGTATCATTCAGGAAGGAAGGTAAAATGAAGACATTCTCAGATGAAGGAAAAACAAGAATTCGTCAGTAGCAGTTCTGCTCTAACAGAATTCATAAAGAAATTTCTTTATTCAGAAAGAAAATGATTACAAGAAAACTTGGTACCTCAAGAATGAAGAAAAAGCAACAAAAATTATAAACATATGGGTACATATATTAGATTATCCTCTTTTAACATTTTAAAATCATATTTGTTGGCTGAAAATGTGGTCTGATACAGTTTTCAAAGTTTGTAAAGATAATGTTTAAAAGAAGTATATCATAAAGGGGAAAGTGTAAAGTAATCTAACAGGTAGTACTGTTTCTATATTCCACTTGAAGTGGTAAATGTTGACAGTAATATAATATTACTAATATAATATCTGTGCAGATATATATCCAATAAAATGATTACACAGACATACTAAAAAAGATACCAGAAATGTTCAAGTAATCCACAGGCAGGCAAGAAAGGGAAACCAAGGCACAAAACCCAAAAAGTATAAGCAGAAAACAGATGATAAAATGGCAGACTTAAATTCCAACACATCATTAATTACATTAAATATAAATGACCTAAACATCAGTTAAAAAGAGTTTGGCAAAATGGATAACATATCCCAACTATATACTGTTGACAAAAAAAAAAAAATCACTTCAAATGTGATAGAAATAGGTTGAAGTAAAGGGATGGAAAATGGTATACCATTCAAATAATAATCAAGAAAACTAGAGTGACTATATTGATACCAAAGTAGAATTCAGAGCAAAGAAAATTATGGACCAAAAAAGCACATTACATAATGATAAATGGGTCAATCCCAGAAGACAGCAATCCTAAACTTATATATACCAAACAGCACGGCTACAAAATATGTAAAGCAAAAACTGATAGAACAGAAGGATTAAATAGGCAAATCCACAATTATAGTTGATTTAGGACACTTCACCCAACAACAGCAGAATACACATTCTAAGTGCCCACAGAACATACAGCAAGATAGAATACATCCTAGACCTTCTCGTCAAACCTTAACGAGTTTAAAAGAATTGAAATCAGGGGCACTTGGGTGGCTCAATCAGTTAAGCATCTGCCTTTAGCTCAGGTCATGATCCCAGGGTCCTGGGATTGAGTCCTGCATCAGGCTCCCTGCTCAGGGGAGAGTCTGCTTCTCCCTCTCCCTCTGCTCCTCCCCCCTGCTCATGCTCTCTCTCTCTCAAATAAATAAATAAAATCCTAAAAATAAATAAATAAATAAATGTTTGGTAGAATTCACCTGTGAAGCCATCTGGCCCTGGACTTTGTTGGGAGTTTTTTGATTACTGATTCAATTTTTTTTTTTAAAGATTTTATTTATTTATTTGACAGAGAGAGACACAGTGAGAGAGGGAACACAAGCAGGGGGAGTAGGAGAGGGAGAAGCAGGCTTCCTGCTGAGCAGGGAGCCCGATGTGGGGCTCGATCCCAGGACTCTGGGATCATGACCTGAGCCGAAGGCAGACGCTTAATGACTGAGCCACCCAGGCGCCCCACTGATTCAATTTATTTGCTAGCTATCAGTCTGTTTGAGTTTCCTATTTCTTCCTGTTTCAGTTTTGGTGGTTTATGTGTTTCTAGGAATTTATCCATTTCTTCCAGGTTGTCCTATTTGTTGGCTTATAATTTTTCATAATATTCTCTTAGAATTGTTTGTATTTCTGTGGTGTTTGTTGTTATTTCTCCTCTCTCATTTATGATTTTATTTATTTGGGTCCTTTCTGGTTTTTTTTGAAAAGTCTGGGTAGGGGGTTATCAATTTTATTAATTTTTTCAGAGTCATCTCCTGGTTTTATCGAAATTTTTTTTTTAGTTTCTATATCATTTATTTCTGCTCTAATCTTTATTTTCCTTCTTCTGCTGGCTTTAGGCTTTATTTGTTCTTTGTCTAGCTCCTTGAGGTGTTAGGTGAGGTCATTTATTTGAGATTTTTTTTTTCTTGCTTCTTGAGGCAGGCCTGTATTACTATATACTTCCTTCTTAAGACCGCTTTTGTTGTATCCCAGAGGTTTTGGGCCATTGTGTTTCATTTTCATTTATTTCCATGTATTTTTTATTTCTTCTTTGATTTCCTGGTTGACCCATTCATTGTTTGGTAGCATGTTCTTTAACTTCCATGTATTTGTGGTCTTTCCTAATTTTTTCTTGTGGTTTACTTCAGGTTTCATAGCAATGTGATCAGAAAATATGCATGGTATGATCTCAACCTTTTTGTATTTGTTGAGGCCTTATTTGTGATCTAGTATGTGATCTATTCTGGAGAATGTCCCATGTGCACTCAAAAAGAATGAGCATTCTGTTGCTTTAGGATGAAATGTTCTGAATATATCTGATAAGTCCATCTGGCCTAGTGTGTCATTCAAAAACATTGTTTCCTTGTTGATTTTCTGCTTGGATGATCTGTCCATTGCTGTAAGTGGGGTGTTAAGTGGGGTGCTTCACGGAGTGTCTCTGGCATGTGCTGCATGCACTCTGCTGCTGTGTTTTGGCTGCTCTATTCTTCAGGCCAGCCATCTGCAGAGGCTCTGCTTGCCTGCAGTGAGCAGTGTTTGGACCTTGGCCAAACTGTGGCGAGTTTTACCTAGGTGTGCTCTGGTCTACCTGTTAAATGAGACCTGATGCTACTTCCACTAGAACTGAAGCCTTGCAGAACTCTCTGGTCAGGAGACATGGTGTGTGTGTGTGTGGGGGGGGGGGGGGGCCGGGTGGTGGTCTGGGGAACGGGCCTGTTGCACTGGGACGGAGGCACACTTGCCCAAGAATGGCAGTACTGGCCAAGTATGGGAGGTGGGGGGGGAGGGGACTTGGTGTAAGCAGGTTAGTCAGCCAGTGTTGGCACTGTGCTGTTTACTACAAGCGGTTCTGTGCTTATGCTGAGCAGTGGGGAAGAGAAATGGTGGTAGGCAGCTTCTTTGTCCCTGGAGAGGGGTCTCCATGCTTGCTGTTCTCAGAGAAGCACTCCCAGAAGGGTGAATAATCTCCCCACTGTGCATCCCAGGCATTTTTCAGATCGCACTGTCTCTCAGGGTTGTTTGCCTGCCTTCTCTCCAGAAGCAGAGCAGTGCCCCTTGGGTCTATCCCAGCCAAGCCTGCTGACTTTTAAAACTCCAAACTTTAGGAACGTGGTGTAGGCAGGGGTTGTGCTGGTCTTCAGGGGGAGGGTCTCACTGCACTGGGTCAGACACAGGTTTGACCAAGAAGGGCAGTTGCACCAGAGTGCAGGGGCATGGGACTTGGAGCAAACAGACTAGGCAGCCAGTGACAGGGCCAAGCTGCCCTGGTCAGGTGGCTCTGTGTTTTTGCTGAGGAGCAAGGGAAGGAAATGTCACCTTCCAGCTCTTTAGTCCCCAGAGAGGTGTCTCTGTGAATGCCACCTCTCACAGATGCAGTCTAAGAGCAAACAATTCCCTTTCCTCCCTCCAGGGCGCCTTACACATGCCTCAGATCATGTCATCTGCACCCACGTTGTTTGCCTGCCTTTTCTCCAGGAGTAGGG
Source organism: Phoca vitulina (assembly GCF_004348235.1). Classification (NCBI taxonomy): domain Eukaryota; kingdom Metazoa; phylum Chordata; class Mammalia; order Carnivora; family Phocidae; genus Phoca; species Phoca vitulina. The sequence continues at coordinate 7,209,078 of NW_022589761.1, read as the reverse complement.
CTGCGCCCTCAGGTCTCTAACCCAGACAAGCCCGCTGACCTTTAAAACTCCAGTCTTCAAGCCCCGCTGGTTTGAAGTCCACTTCAAAACTCACAAAAATCAGCTCCTCTCATTTTCCCAGCCAATGGCTTTGGGGAAGTGTTCTCCTTGTGCATTGCCCTGTGTGCTCCTCTCTCTTTCACCTTTCTCTCTGACCAGGGCTCCCTCCCCTCTGCAGCACCCATGATCCATTTCTCCCCCAAACCACGATCTCCGCACTTCCTACTTCCTCAATGTCGCCTCTTCTCTCCCGTTTGGAGTTTATTCTGTCAGTCCTCAGGTTGATTTCGTCAGTATTCAGAATGATTTGATAGTTATCTAGTTGTGTTCGAAGGATGAGATGAGTCTAGAGTCCTCCTACTATGCCACCATCTTATCTCCCTCTTCATTTTTGAATTTTCATTGTGAATTCTTTGAATTCTCCTTTGACCCATTGGTTAAAAAGCAGGTTGTTTAGGTTCCACATATTTGTTAATTTCCCAAATTTCCTTCTATTATTCATTTCTAATATAATTCCATTATGACTGGAGAATAACAGAAGATCTTCAAAGAAGGAAACAGAAGATTTAAACACCACCATAAACCAAGCAGGCTTAACAGACATATATAGAAAACTCCAACCAGCAACAGCAAAATACACATTTTTCTCAAGTGTAAATGGAATCTTCTCCAGGACAAAGCATATTTTAGGTTAGAAAACAGTCTTAGTAAATATAAGAGGATTTATGTCATACAAAGAATATTCTCCAGTCATAATGGAAATTTGATATTTGAACCTAAAATGTATCTCTTGTATCCAATATATAGTTGAATCATATTTTTAAATTCTCTGCCAATCTCCATCTTTATCTGGGAACCTGTATGTACTCTTTCTTTCCCCAGGAAAAAGTAAGCAGCTATTATTTTTGCCCACTCCCTCTGTGCTGACCTACAAATGGAGGGTTGTGGCATTTATCAGTTGAAACCATTGTCTCCGTTCTCCCACAGGTGGATAGACTGTGCTAGACCCATTAAAATTAAGTAAATCCCAGTTTGTTGGGCAACCATGGCAGCATTGGGTTGTTGGACACACAGATCAACTCTTTTCTTCCCCATGGGGATGCTGAGGGCTGGGATTTTTCATCTGTTTGCTCTGTGCTGAATAGAGTTAAGGTCTACCAGCCAACCCACCATCTCCATTTCTACCCAGTGACTAGATTTTACTGAACCTGTCAAAACTCCACAGCTGGCAAGACCAAAATCAGTGTTTGAGCTTCTTCAGGAAATTTGAGGTACAGGATAGGTAAACCATCCCCTTCCCTCCCCTGCATGAAGCTGGTAGCCAGAGTGTCCCTCACTGATCATATGGTGTTGCACCATATACCAGGACTCTGATGGGAAGGATCCCATATATCCCTGAGTTTTGATGAGTCTGGCTTTGCATTCTCCCTGGGTGCAGAAGCCTTTCACTTAGTTTCTGGATTTCTCACAAAGGGAATTTTTCCAAGAATTACTGAATCAGTGTGTTGGTGGGGGAAAAAGGGTCCAGGACAACCAACTCTACCATCTTGCTGACATCTCATTTACATATATCTTATCCTGCTTTATATTTGCCCACAGGTCACTAAGGCTCTTTTCTTTCAGTCTTTTTCTACCTGTGCTTCATTTTTCCAGGTATGTTTTCAAGTTCACTGAATTTTTCCTTCCTCTGTGTTTAATCTCCAATAAAAATTTCTTCTCAGATATTTTTCTTTCCTAGAAGGTCCATTTTGTATCCTCCATATCTGTCCTCATTATGTTGTAGTTTTTAAAAATTCTTAAGCATATTGAGCATAACAGCTGTTGTAATTTTATACTGATAGCATTTCTCCTGCCATTTCAGTTGGCCAACTGATTGATTTTTTTTCTGGTTTTGTGTTACTTTTTTTTCCCCTTCTTTATATAGATACTGGACATTGTGAAATTTACATTTTTGAATGGTGGCTATTGTTACATTTCTTTTAGTGTGTTGAGCTTTGCTCTATAGGCAGCTAGGTTACTTGCTTGATTCTTTTGAAACTTTAAAAAGGCAGTTTAGGACAGGTCTAAAGTGCTTTAGAGATAGTTGACCTCTACTCTTACCATGTGACTCTTCTGGGCTATCTACCAAATGGTATGGGTGATCATCTGGGTCAGAATTAGAATATCTCTGCCCTGTGTCAGCTCTGGGCATTTTACAACTTGCAGCTCCCTGATTACACTTTGTCCAGTCTTATAGAATCACACCCTACGCATGTACTACTTAATATTAGGAAAGACTGAAGAGGACCTTTCACACATTTCTGAAATTCTCTGCACAGCTTCCTTTTCTCTGGAACTGCTCTGCAACTTCCAGACACATCAATCTCTTTGATCTCCATCTACTCAACACAGTCAGACCAACATGCTCTGTTTGGGATAACTTTTCTCCTTATTAGAATGTGTCTTCAGGTAGAAAGTTGGTGTGATCACAGTGCTCACTTCATTTGTATTTCTTTCGTTGGGGATAACAGTCCTTGTTTAAACTTTTTATTCCATCATGGCTCCAAAGGAAGTCCTTATTTTTTACTCCTGGTGATGGTATGGGGAATGAGCACTCTCATACATTAATTATGCAAATGTAAACTGTTTCAAAATTTGGCCTAATCTATTAAAATTTAAAATGTACACATAATTTGACTTAGTCTAATCTGTAGGACTATATTCTGTAGAAATAAAAACACAAATGTGCAAGAATAAGCATATAAGGACATTTATTGCAGTGGTTTGCAGCAACAGAGAAATAACCTGAATACTCAGTTTGGGGGGGGATAGGGAGGATATATCATGGCATTACTGTTACTATGTTCATGTTTTGCTCTGTAGGCATTTTGAAAAAAGTCAGAAAAGCAAGTGTATGAGACATACCAACAAAATGCAATGAGCAGATGTCTTTTATTTTTTTTTTTGAGCAGATGTCTTTTAAATCCTGACTCAAATAAACCAACTATAATCATTAATATCTAAAAAATTACTAGATATTAAGTCCTTATCTGTTCAAGATACATACTGAAATATGTAGAGGGGAAATGCTAAAATATACTGGTTTGGCTTTAAAATATCCCAGCCAAAAATATTTGGAAGATTAACAAGAAAGGTAAAATAGGAGTGATTATTAAAAATATGTAATACTGTATGTTATCTATACTGGATTTAAAATTAAAAAATAAAAAATATGTGACAGGTATATGGCTGTTCATTTTACTATCCTATTTTTGTTATATGCTTGAAATGTTCTACAATAAAAAGTTAAAACAAGATAAAACAAGTTACAGTGGACAGTTATCCCATTAAAACATAATTTTTTTTTAGACTCAAAGGTGGACCATATTTGAGAACAGAGGGAAACATCACAAGATAAAGACCAAAGTTTTGACAGTAGATGGGCGGGAGGTAGTGAACGTGATTCTTTTTAATTTGCACTATTTCTTTGGCATGGGGTAAACTTTGTTATGTAACTATGTAAGAGGAACGTAATGACCTTTGAAAAGAATTATATGCATGTAGGGGAAATAAAGCTTAATTTTGAATGGGTGTGATGGTATCAATATATCTTAAAGTAGCAACTAAAGCAGTGTAGCAGCCACTTCTGTTTGTCTTTATTAATTCTTTGATTAGTGTACATTCCTATCCCCTCACCATTACCTCAACAGGGAAATTCTAAGTTTCAAACAATTTATGAAATAAATATAAAGTACTGAGATAATTAACATTCATTCAAGTTTCACATTAAACAATCTCGTAACAACAGCATAAAGAATAAAAATCTAACTAAATCAATCTAGATCGAGAGACTAGGGAAAGGGTTGTGAAAACTTGAGCTAGAGGAACTCTTCCTGTATAGTGTACTAATTGTAGAACAGAAAAGTGCTACAGCACCCACCAAATTTAATTAACTGCTATAATGCCCTAAATTTCCTCTTATAATTATTCCTTTTGGTCAGCAATGGATTTCTCAAAGTGTGTTCATAATCCAAAGATAGTAAGTATTGTGGAAGAGAAAGGATTCATGGTTAGGACTGGTAAACAATGGGTTAAACAATGGTAATATTTTCTTTATTGCAGGTCTTCTCACAATCTTTTAATTTGGCTTGTTCAAAGTGGAATTCATTGGCCAGTAAGGGAATTTGGTTATACACTGCAGTATGCAATGAGACAGGCCCCTCTTCTCCAGCGGTATTTGGAGATTATATTTTGGGAGATTTTGGTTCTGGGTATTTTCTGCCAATATGCAAATATGTTACATGCCAGATGTATATCAATGACTTAAGATCAATGTAGCAAATAACATTTTACTTACATTTCATTATTTACATTTTCTTTAAATTCAGTGTGGTAATGATGCTGGGAATCTAATGATTCAGGGAAGTTCTAATGGTTCTCAATCATTTTTTTTTTTTTTTTGCACTTTTAAAAATGGCGAATTAGCATTTGGATTATAATTTGAGAGAGAGCGCATGCGTGCGTGGGGGGGTGTTGAGGGGGGGAAGGCAGGGAGGGGCAGAGGGAGAGAGAGAGAGAGAGAATCCCAAGCAGGCTCCACGCTCAGCACAGAGGCCTATGCAGGGCTCAATCTCACCACTCCAAGATCATGACCTGAGCCGAACTCAAGAGTCAGATCCGACTGAGCCACCGAGGGGCCCCTGGATTATAATTTTGTAATATAAATGTAAAACCAGTGTTTTTCAGAGTGGGGATAATGAACAGTAAGTTGTGAAGACAATGGAGTAGGCTGTAGTGTTTATTACAGACACTGTAATAGAAAACAGCAAGGTGCGGGGCACCTGGGTGGCTCAGTTGTTAGGATCTGCCTTCGGCTCAGGTCATGATCCCAGAGTCCTGGGATCGAGCCCCGCATCGGGCTCCCTGCTCAGCAGGAAGCCTGCTTCTCCCTCTCCCTCTCCCACTCCCCCGCTTGTGTTCCTGCTCTCGCTAACTCTCTCTCTCTGTCAAATAAATAAATAAAATCTTTAAAAAAAAAGAAAACAGCAAGGTGCATCACATGTAGAAAATGTAAGTTATTGTTTTGGGAACTTCTGTTTCAATTGTTCTATCAGTGGTTTTTATTTTACTTTTATTATTATTATTTTATTTTCTTAATTGTTATTTGTGTCCATTATGTACTAATGCATTTCATTATTTATAGCATAGTATCTGTTTCTTGAAGTGTAGAAGGAAAACATAATCCATACTTTATGTTTAAAATCACTGCAAGCAGGGGCGCCTGGGTTGATCAAAGGCATCTGCCTTTGGCTCAGATCACGATCTCACGTCCTGGGATGGAGCCCCATGTCGGGCTCCCTGCTCAGCAAGGAAGTCTGCTTCTCCCTCTTCTTCTCCCCCTCCCCCTGCTCATGCGCGCTCTCTCTCTCTCAAATAAATAAAATCTTTTAAAAAAATAAAATGATTGCGTGCACAATCATCTGCTAATTATTTACTTGTTTGCTGGATTTTAAATGTTTAAATTATTCTGAAATCTCTGAGAGAAATCAAGTAGGTGGTTTAAGTTGAATTTAAACCTAATCAAGACATTTGAATGGGCTGGAAACATATTATCATTTTTCCCATTTAAAATAATGCAATGTAGACTCTGAGATTTGGGCATCTGAAAATATACTATTCAACATATTATCAGGAATAGATTAGATACTGATAACGAGAAAAAGCTGTAGTTGGTAAATTTTGATTTCTCATTTAAGACGGTAATAATTTACATAGTTTTTCTTTTTTTTTTAAGATTTTATTTATTTATTTATTTAATTTTTTAAAAAAAGATTTATTTATTTATTTGACAGAGAGAGACACAGTGAGAGAGGGAACACAAGCGGGGGAGTGGGAGAGGGAGAAGCAGGCCTTCCGCGGAGCAGGGAGCCCGATGCGGGACTCGATCCCAGGACCCTGGGATCATGACCTGAGCCGAAGGCAGACGCTTAACGACTGAGCCACCCAGGCGCCCCAAGATTTTATTTATTTATTTGACAGAGAGAGACACAGTGAGAGAGGGAACACAAGCAGGGGGAGTGGGAGAGGGAGAGGCTTCCCGCAGAGCAGGGAGCCTGATGCGGGGCTCGATCCCAGGACCCTGGGACCATGACCTGAGCTGAAGGCAGACGCTTAACAACTGAGCCACCCAGGCGCCCCCATAGTTTTTCTTCTTTTAGTAGTTTTTTTTCTTTTAATGGAGCTACTTGGCTATCATTTTGTTGATATATTATTTTTCCTTAAAGTAGTAATTAGAAAATGTGGAATAACAACTTCTGCTTTTGGAATTTGCTTTAGAAAAATCACCTCTCCTTGATTTTATAAAAAAGCTCCATAACTCTAAAGGAATTTCTTCTATAATTTGTTTGCAGTATGAATTATCTGGTGCAGCAAAATTTATGAGCTCTAAAATGGAGAGCTTCCTGCCCTTATTATATTCTAAAGCTTCTGTCATAGAATAAATTATCTGGTGTTCAAAAAGGGATAGATGGTAAAAACAAAACAAAAAGGGGGGCACCTGGGTGGCTCAGTTGGTTAAGCATCTGCCTTTGGCTCAGGTCATGATCCCGGGGTCTTGGGATTGAGCCCATCGGGCTCCCCATTCAGCTACACCCCCCATTCACTTGTGCGCATGTGCTCTCTCTCTCAAATAAATAAAATCTAAAACAAAAACAAAAAAGGGAATAGATGGTAATAAAATGCTTACATCTTACTGTACTCAAAAATATTCTTACCATTTGACTTCTCTAATAACATATAATAATGATGATAAGAGCAATAATAACAGATACTGAGTATCCGATACTGTCCAAAGGGAGTTGCATAATCATTTATAATTTAATCAATGTGGTATCATTACATATTTTACACAAAGAAACTGAGGCACAGAGAGGTTAAGTAACTTCTCCAATTTCACAGGAAATGGTGAAATAGAGATGGTGCTCAATAAAGGATATACTCCAGCATTCCATTCCAAGGTTATAGAGATTCTTAAAAATGTATAATGGGTTCCAGAAGTTATTTCTACATTCATTAATACAGGCTTTCTAAAAATGAGTTGATTTTGAGCACAAACAAAAGGATGTCCTAAATATGGGTTCTCTAACATTCCAGAGGTGTTGAAGACATTAAAGCCTTTCTTATATTAAATCATATTCAAGGCTTTTTCAATTATGAAGCCTCATATGTTGAGCAAGTTGTGAATGACGTCTAAAGTCTTTACCACATTGAACACACATATAAGGTTTCTCACCAGTATGGATCCTTTGATGTAGAGTAAGTTCTGAGCCACGACTAAAGGCCTTCCGACATTCCTTACATTCATAGGGTTTCTCACCGGAATGAGTTCTTAGATGTTCAGTAAGATGTGAGCCACGAATAAAGGCCTTCCCACATTGCTTACATTCATAGGGTTTTTCACCTCTATGAATTCTCTGGTGTTCACTAAGTTGTGAGCCATAAATAAAAGCCTTGTCACATTCCTTACATTTGTAGGGTTTCTCACCTGTATGAATTCTCTGGTGATATGTAAGTTGTGTGGCACGAAAAAAGGTCTTCCCACATTCCTTACATTCATAATGCTTCTCACCATGAATTTTCTCATGTTGAGTAAGATATGCACCACGAATAAAAGCCTTTCCACACTCCTTACATTCAAAGGGTTTCTCACCTGTATGAATTCTCTGATGTTCACTAAGTTGTTTGCCACAAATAAAGGCCTTCTCACATTCTTTACATTTGTAGGGTTTTTCACCTGTATGAATTCTCTGATGTTGAGTAAGATTAGAATTAGAAATAAAGGCTTTCCCACAGTCTTTGCATTTATAGGGTCTCTCACCTGTATGAACTCTCAGATGGTAAGTTAGTTGTGAGCCACGAAAAAAGGCCTTCCCACATTCTTTACATTCATAGGGTTTCTCACCTGTATGGATTCTCTGATGTTCATTAAGTTGGGAGGCACATAAAAAGGCCTTCCCACATTCTTTACATCTGTAAGGCTTTTCACCAGTATGAACTCTTTGATGATAAGTAAGGTGTGAACCAAGAATAAAGGCCTTTCCACATTCCTTACACTCATAGGGTTTCTCACCACTATGAATTCTCTGATGGTAAGTGAGTTGAGAGCCAAGGATAAAGGACTTCCCACATTCCTTACATTCATAGGGTTTTTCACCACTATGAATTCTCTGATGTAGAGTATACTGTGAACAATAACTAAAGGCTTTTCCACATTTCTTACATTCATATGGTTTCTCTCCTGTATGAACTCTCTGATGTTCAGTGAGCTGTGAACCGCGAATAAAAGCCTTCCCACATGCCTTACACTGGTAAGGTTTTTCATTAGTATGAATTTTCTGATGTTGAATCAGATCAGAACTACGGCCAAAAGCCTTCCCACATTCCATACACTCATAAGGCTTTTCACCATTCTGAATCCTCTGATGTTGAATATAGGCTGGCTTTTTGGGGAAGGTCTTCCTATGTTTCTTAACTTCGGAGTGTTTTTCTTTATTATGGCTTTTCTCATGTTGAGTAAGGCATGACAGGTAGTTGAAAGCTTGTTCACATTTCTTACATTTGTACAATTTTTCCTTGGTAGGATTTATCTGATGAAGAATAGGTGACATAGAATGGCTCTGAGTGGCCTTTTCTCCACAGGTTATTTTCATGTGCATGTAAAGTCCTTCCTGACTTTTCTGTTGACCCTCAAACTTTCCTTTGCCCTCCATCGTATCTCTAAGACCATTGTAATCAAGGTTATGACTGATAGGTTTCCTCATACTCTCCCATTGCAGTGATTCCATTTCATAAGCTCCCTTTTCTGGAGATGACTTTTTGGTCTCACAATTGGATTCCAAGTCTGGAAGATAACAAGAAAGCAAATTCCTGCTGCTTCTGTTTACAAGGAGAAATGAAACTTCTGAAGTAAAAATGGTAGAAAAAGTAAAAATTCTTATAAGAACAGAATGGCTTAAACAGTGCTGAAATATTTTGTGCAATTAAAATAAAAGGCACAAGGAGAAAACACAGAATAAGGGGAGTTTATAGGGAGGAAAGTAATTAGAGAAACAGTTTAAGTGTGTGGTTCTTAAACTTTGGAGTGGATTAGAATCCAACCAAGGAAGCTTATAAAATAACAGGAAAAACCATCCCCTGGAAACATTCGATCAAATGTCTGGGTAGATATCCAATCTATGAACAAGTCCTATTACCTCTCCTATTAAAGTTTATCAAGTATCTGACCATATCCACTACTATCGCCCTAGGCCAAACCACCTGTCTCTCACTGTAATAGCCTCTTGACTGGTCTCTGTTCTTTGAACTTGGCCCCTACCCTTTGTTCTTCACATAGAAGCCAGAAGAATTCTTTAAAACTGTAATTCAGGGGTGCCTGGGTGGCTCAGTCGTTAAGCGTCTGCCTTCGGCTCAGGTCATGGTCTCAGGGTCCTGGGATAGAGCCCTGCATCGGGCTCCCTGCTCAGCGGGAAGCCTGCTTCTCCCTCTCCCACTCCCCCTGCTTGTGTTCC